>NC_134455.1:113428298-113765874 GCF_047948215.1 Lycorma delicatula | reverse complement strand
TAAATAACAATTAAAAGTATTCAAGCTTTATAAAGACCTGAAAAGAAACTAAATTACAAAATAGAGATAGTAGTAACTAAGGTAACTACAGTACATGCACTTTTAAGAACAAAAAAATTCACATTATTATTATTATTATTATTATTATTTCTGTTGCCATAGTGACAGAAGTATAATATTGAAGTAAAAGAGTTAATCTCTTTTTTTCTCTAGTGAATATCTTTAATTCATAATTCCACCCTCAAGGGAGCTAGGGCTACAGTCTATAGCTTAAAACCTTCACTGGGATAACATGAATGTGTCCTGCAAATTTGAAAGTCAGTTGGTTCTCATGTGATGCAAGAACAAACAAACAGGCGGCAGACAAACTTTGACTTTGTATATTAACATATATACACTCAATTTGACATTTTTCTCCAATCAGTTCACTTTTGTAATAGTATTATAATACGAAACCTGAAATCTTCCCAGATGAATTCTGTCTGTTGGTGAAATAAGTGTTATGAAAATCAATTGCAGATTTTAATTTATTGGCTTCATATAGGTGGAAAGATATTTTTTTATTTATACACACTGTAAAACATACTATTGCAGGAATGTAAAATAAATGCACAAAACTATAATGTTATGCTCATAATACCATTTTTACACTAAATATAAGAAATTTGTTTCAGGTAGTTCATGTAAATTTTCATCTGGTCATTAGAAAGTGCTTTATGAGCATTTTTAATTTTTCCTTTAATTCAAATAATGTTATTAAATTATTCCCAGACAAAAAAAAGAAGAGTGATTAACCTTAACATGTCACGCTACATATATGTACTTAAAACATTTATTTCTGATTTTAGTAGTTACATTTAGGAACTCTTAAATAGACTTGTTTGCATTGTGGTTGTAATACTTAAACCTTTTCTTAATATTTACAGATCCTTATTACTCGCACACTTATTCAACATTTTTTTGGAAGACTTGTTTCAGAAAGGCATTCACATGTCATTACATTTTTTTTTTGTAATTTCTTCTTTGATTCGTAAGTGATATTGAAACATATCTATTATTTCAGATTGAGTAACATTAAATTTTTGGGGCATATTCAGTAGCAATGTGTAAAAAATTCTGTTTTATTACATAAGTGTGTAAAACATGATTGTACAAAACCACTACTGGACAGTGTTTGCTTATCCTCAAGACTAGAAAAAACTACTCATAATTCTTACTTGTTGATTAAATTGCTTTTCAAGAGAAGAAATTAAGGTCAGATCTCATTTTTGAACAGATCTCATATCATTTGATAAAACACATATGTAAATTGTTCATTAACTTAAAATTAATTAAATTTCTGTGCAGGTGGCTGCGGACAATTTCAGTTATTTTGTTCTTAAATAAGCAAGATCTGCTAGCTGAAAAAATTAAGGCGGGCAAATCCAAACTTGAAGATTATTTTGCGGAGTTTACACGGTATCAAACGCCCATCGATGCTGCACCGGATCCTTATGAAGAGCCTCAAGTGATTCGTGCCAAGTACTTCATACGTGATGAATTCCTTGTGAGTATAAAGAGTGTCTTATTTCATCTTTTAGTAATTATTTTCTTGTATTCTTATAATTTACAGCAGTGTGAGCCTAAGGAAATACATAAATCATTACAAAAAGTTTATCAATTTAATAAAAAACCTATTAGGCAGATACTTAACAAATGGAATTTTTTTTTTTTTTAATTTAAAATTATTAGTAAATTAAAATAACCTAGTAAGTTACACCCTAATTCTGAAGCTCCAATTTTACTTAAGTGGCTCACATATAAAAATTATAGATAAATTTTAAGAACAGTATTAAATAATGAACCAGAAATATGTAATTCGGTCAACTTGTATGCCAATATACCAACTGTGAGACCATAAAAACAATTATAAACTAACTCCAAAGTGATCATAAAGTATTGAAACTGATTTTCTTTGTGTGTAACCCTGCAGCACAATAGACACACAGTCTTTGACCTTGATCCTCCAGCTACTACAGGTCCAAGCCCCACATCGCTGCAAACTCTCAGTCTTGATTAGTGATGTAATAAATGAATATGTAAATTTCCTTTCTCATCTTGGAAATTGAATCAAGAAATATTGCACAATGATATTTCTGGTTAACTATGTGAAAATGCCACCATAACTTACAGTAAGCTTTAGAAGGCTCTTAGAAATGGTGTTATGTCAAGAGTATAAGTTTTTCATGGCATAAAATATTTTCTGAAGGCAGAACAAATGTTAAAGATGAAGACCTCAGTAGACAGCCATGAACCTCACAAACTGAGATCAACACATCCAGCGTGAATGAAATTGTAAGCTCTGATCAAATATTGGTCCTGAAAATTATTGCAGAAAAAGTAAACATATTTGGAAAACTGTTTACCTAATTATAACTAAAGATCTGAAAAGGGAGAAATTTGTGTGAAAATGTTACCAGAAAATCTTGGAGCCACAGCAACACTCATGGAAAAGTGTGACACATGATCTTTTGGAACAAGTGGAACTCAATCCAGAATTATTGAATCGTGTTATCATTCAAGATGAGAATTTGTTCTTCTAGTATGATCTTTATACAAGTCAAGTTTGCAACGGTGTACATGGGAATCCCCAAAACCATAAAAGCTCGCATGTCAAAGTCAGAAATGAAATGCATGCTTGTGTGCTTTTTTGATTTCTAAGAGCATTGTTTTTCAAAAGAATGGGTGCCTCCTGGAGAAACAGTAAATTAATATTTCTGCAAAAAAATTCTAGAAAAACTTCAACAATGAGTCTTCAATGTTCATCATGATAATGCACCATCCCTTACTGCGCTGTTTTACAGCAATTTTTAACTTTATTAAAAGGCATTTCAGTACTATCACAGCAACCGTACTCACCAGATCTCACCCTGTGCAACCTTCTATTTCTGAAAGTCAAATTGATGATAAAGTAATACCATTTTCAAATAAAAGATTATGTTCAAGGAGCTATAATCAAGGTCTTAGATGAAATTCCACAAAAAATTCAAGACATACTAGCAATTACAGAAGCGTTGTAATGACTGTGTGCAGGCAGGAGGAAACTACTTTGAAGAAAATTACATTGCAATTGATTAAAGAACGTGTCTTTTTCAAATCACTCTCATAACTTTATTTAGTTCGACCTCATAATTATTAAAAATAGAAAATGTATAATCCTAATTTCTAACAAATACATATAAAATTATTTACGTTTGACATAAGGTTTTATTCACAAGATGAGGTATTGCAAATAGGAACGATGTTTACAACAAAAATCTTAATGATGAAATTGTAATTCACATTCCAAATTAAAGAAAAATGGCAGTATTGATATATTTTTGTATGTTAAAATCAACACAGTAATCATTATATTGAAACCAATTTTTTTAACAATATAATTATTCATAAAATCTTAAATCACTCATGAAATAAAATCAACACTATTGTATTTTGAAGAGCAGTTATGTTTTCATAAGAAGTTATAAACAAGATACATTATCAGAATTAATCAAATTTGTAGCAAAACAAAATGATTATATCAAAAACTATAAATAATTTATAAAAGAAAACAAAAAATCATTAAAACAAATTTAATTGAAGATAGATAAAATTCAGTTAAAAAAAACAACTTAAAAACCAAAAAAATTATATTATTTTCATTCTTTAAATTTAGAGTTTAAATATACACAAGATTAAAAGTATTACTACCAACTTACTTACCCCTATGTTTTTATCTAATGTGCAAATTTAATAAAAAAATTATTACTGTAATACTTTTTACTTTTTTGTTTTATTTTAGGTCAGTTTTTTTTTTTTTTTTTTATCAATTTCAATATTAAAATGAATTTAGGTCATATCAATAACAATTCAGTACTAAATAAAGAGGATAACAAAATAATTAAAATCTACCAATATTTTGTATCCATGTAATGTGTTTTAAATTTCATTGTTCTCTGGGGAAAAAACTTTCTCAAAACCACCAGAAAAGCTTTCTTTACTAAAATAAATTAAAAAAAATATTAAAATTGTTATTGTTGGCTGTGTGTAAGGTTTGAACTGAACATACATAAAAAGATTTATGGATCAAACTTCCATTGTTTTTTTATCTTTTATTATTTTTCAAAAACATAAAAAGTATTTGACATTAAGGGAGTAAGAGTGTAAATGATCTATAGTCTGAACTTAATATCTTCTTTATGAGGAGGATTAAGTAGTCTTTATGAATTAGTATTAGAATTTATGAGATAGGAGAAGAATCATATCATCGTAATCTTATCTCTATATCTTGATCTTAATAAATTAAGTGCAATTGTCACCGAAAAAAGAAGGAGGATGTAAATGTGAAACTATTGCACTCTCAGTCTCAAGTAGCGATAGCAGTTGTAGACAGAGTGTATGGTAGAAAATTATATTAAATTACCTGGTTAAGTTTCAGAAAGAGCATGAGTATGAGGGAAAGCCATTCTGTCCTTGGATGAATATAGTAATTACAAGAAAGAACTTGCTGGCAGTTATAAAAGAGTAAAAAGAAATTAAGGAAAGCGACCTTCTATTTTGAGTAAAACAAGGCTGTGGTCTTCCTGTGCTTTCCACTTTATTTATAGAACCAGTTGGGTAATTGAAGGACAAATTTGAAAATGGAGTTACTATCCAAGGAAGAAAATAACATTTTCTTTCATTAAAGAAAATGATCATTAACATTTTCTCATTGTATAATCGTAATAGTTTAAAAAAAGATTATTGTCATACAATGAGTATACTACATGCTTTAATATTATGACATGTTATAATACGCATTACATTATCGTGTAATTCTGTCAGTAGCTGTGTCTGTGGTTGTCTTGAGTTTGCTATATAAATTATTTTGATAATGTATAAATGATTTTCTTAAATGTGTATAGTTATTTTTTGTTACTGATCTTATAAAGATTCTTATTTCAACATCCATAACTTGAAGTTAGATTTTATTATTGATTGATTTTAATTTTTGTTTTTTAATTATAAATCTGAGAGTACATGGGAGAAAATTCATGTTGTTTTTGCTCGTTTTTCAATTTAAAGTAGCATTGGCTGATATGGTTATTAGCCACTAATAAAGTCAGCAATTAGTGCAACAGTTAACTGTGCCCAGAGTTCTTAAACTTCATTCATTTATGGAACCGATTCATTCAATGTGGCCTTAACCTTTGGCATTTTATCTTGCTCTCTTCAATTTCGAAAATGCTACACCATGAGACATTTAGGTGTTACAGAATTATCAGGTCATTAGCGACCTGATGATCGAGTTAAGAATTGTCTTACTCAGAATCCTTTAATGTAATACACCTTGTTAATTCTACTCCTGCATAAGCTTCTTTAGGAAATAAACTGATACATAATATGAAACGCATTCTACATGTCAGTTTAAAGTACTTTTAAACTTATGTATAACTTTATCTTCTTAAAGTGTTTCATAATAACTTTTTTTAAAGTATGTGGCTTTATAGTTGGTAATAATATTCTTATCCATTGTTATTTTGCCAAACTAGCATTTTTAATTATATTAGATGTTGAATTTCAGTATTAATATGATGTTATATTAACATAATATGTGTAAATTATTTTTTAGCAAGAAATTAAATACAGTGAAATCAGTATTATTACAATGAAACTAATTGTCTCGGTTCAACTTTTCTTTTTCAGCGTATCAGTACTGCAAGTGGAGATGGTAAACATTATTGCTATCCTCATTTTACTTGTGCTGTTGATACGGAAAACATCCGGCGTGTGTTCAACGACTGTCGTGATATAATACAAAGAATGCATCTACGACAGTATGAGCTCTTGTGATCACTTCCCCTACCCGGATAAATCAAATATATAAAATTATATAACGTCAGCGATGTCACACCGCAGCAGCGGCACAGCTACAGCAGCGCAGTGTGAAATATTTCTATTACAGCGTGAACATCTCTTGCATCATCTGAACGATCTGCATCCTGCGACTAAGCAACTAGTTTCTTTCACATCACCATCAATTTCAAAAACTTATAAAGAGATATAGGTTATGATCGGTGACAGCTTTTACTATCATAATTACTGTTGATACTTGGTTTTTGATTGCCAATATCATTGATACTTTTTTGTAATTTTTTGTCTTGTTTATTTGTTATTAATTTGCATATGATTTTACATTTAAATACCACTTCTAGGTTTATTTGACTGTCAGTTCTCTTGTAATTTTAATAATTTCTTATTTGCATATGTTACATAAACTACAAAAAGTATACTGTAAAGATTTTTAGGGGTGTTATGATGCTGGATATTTTCACGATCTATGGTTGTTGTCATTGTTGACACCGTTATTTATCTACATCTACCTTCATTTTCATCATCATTATCATAATAATAATAATAATAGTATTAATGATGATGATTTTGATACAAAAAAAGAATGAAACTTAAAGATTATTTATTTTCTTTCGTGTGTATATCATTGTAATTATCATTAACATTTGTCATAGTGTTGTTTATAAACCAGAACAAATCAAAGCGTTCAGATGGTAAAAAATTTATGTGTGTGTGATGTATAAATAATTATTTTTCTGGTTTTCTATACTTATAATACATATGTATCTTAATATTTTTTGTTCCGGTTTAATTTTTAACTGATGAATGCAATACTATTATAATGTATGTAGTATCATTACTTAAAAAATTAATAATTAAGTTTTAAACTGAATGAATAATTTTTGAGTGATAAAAAAGAACACACGCATATGCACATACAGACATAACACAAATATATGTATACGTTCATACATATGTACATATGTACATTTATTTATTCATGTATCCATTTATGTATGTCCAAAAAATACATTTTTTAAAGAAAATTATCAGCATATTTTTATTATTAGTATTTTGCCATAACTTTGTAAGATATGTAAGAAGTATTATTATTGAATTGGCATTACTACTGTTATTGTTATTATGAGTTAAAATAATTAATTAATTTTTATTAAGATTAATTCTGTGCAATGGTTTATTGTGATTATTAATATTTTTTTCATTTTTTAAATGTTAACTGAAGCACAAAATGTTCTAGTATCAATTAATAATGTGAATATTTTTATTTTAATTTAATTTAGAAGTATATGTGCTTCATAAATATACAGAAGTCAAAATAGTGCATCTATTAGTAAAGTTGTTCTCAAACTTTTTGTGTTGATGGATTTCTGAGTGAAGATCATCCTCAAATTAGGCGAAATATATACTGAATTTCTTTATTTTCTTTTTTCTTTAACTTCCACATGTGTATGTTGAACTTTTTGTGATTAAAATTACTATTGAATTTATAGCTGTTGGAGTAGTAACATTGCGTTTCACGACATAGCTGCATCTTTAACTTGTTTGTTGTCTTCTTCTTAATTGCCAATCAAAACGAGGTTCATGCAGTAAAATCACTGAAGTAAACCTGATTCTTTCATTAGTGGTGTAATTTTTTTTGGATGATACTGGATTTAATATTATTTTTTTAGAATTGTAGTTTTGTCTTAGATTAACTGGAACTCTTAAGAAGTTAGAACTTCTACTTGTTTAACATTGCCCTTGTTGAAAGCTGTATCCTTAATTCTTTATGAATTAAATATTATTTATACTAAAGTATTTTAATCTCTATTTGGGCCATTTCCATGAAACTTAGTATCATACTAAGATCTACTTAGTACTATTTCTATGATACTTAGTATCATGATGTTTTAGGTACTTTAGTACCGTAAAACATATCTTTACGTATCTAGTACCGTAATCATAAACTTTACGGTACTTTAGTACCGTAAAACATCATAAACATATAAATCAAAGAGTATCCAAGGGGCTTCAATAATTCAGGTTAGAATGACAAAGTGATGCACACAAAAAAATTTCCGACTCGAGCGTACCATCACTTTATTGTTTACTTACAATAAATCTTGTTGTGTTGTTGTGTCTTCTAAATCTTGTTACATATATACAAGCAAAATTTATCTGGGAATCATCCATAGAAATATTGTGTGTGTATCTCACATTTTGCTTCTCTTGTTTTAATTCCAGAGCTAAAAGTTTCAGAGGAAGAATAGTTAGTTGAAAAACTTTAGGCTTTAAAAGTAGCTAATAATCAACAGTGTAGAATTATTGACATAAAAAGAGAGGTTAAGCATTGGAAAAGGAAATTCATGAAAAGCAAAAATAATGTTTATAAATTACAGCTACAGATCGTAACATTTTATAGTTATTTTATACTTTTCAAGTTAAATGTGAAACAAATAGTGTTACATAGAACTGCATAAACTGTAGCAAAATGAATATTGGAGATTGACAGATGGTAATCATTTCTGTGTGTAAATAAGGAAAAGTAGATTAAGTTTATTTACTAAGTAATTAAATAAATAAAAATAAATTAAATAAAAAGTAAAACACTACAGGGGTAGTTTTCTGCTTAATATGTAGAAAATTCATTGCAAAGCTATGAATCTTAGTAATTTTTCTAGAGGATTAAACAACAGTCATCACTTTCATTTCTACAGGATGCAATAGTCATCATAGATATTCAGATTTTCTTTCCTATAAATAATCTGATGGTTCCAGAAATAGATTGATAAGAAAGACATGACACATATTACCTTTGTTGTATGAAAACATTTTTTTTTAGAACTTGTAACAAAAATTTTATAAATTTTGTATAAAGAATCTAAAATTCATTTATTTCTTGCAAAAAACTTACAAATAATGCATAGGATTAGATTGCATTTATATTCTTCTAAACTAATATTAGTTTAGTTCATTTGTATGTTTAAATGCACTGTTTGCTGGTGATGAGATAATACTATACAACCTAGAGGATAGTTATCAAAGGTTACTTCTCCTATGGAATGTCAGCTAGTTTAATGAGAATATCCATTTCTGCCACCAAAGTAATGTGTTCTTTTTAGGCAAAAACCAACTTATAGTTAAATTATACCAGATAATCAGACTCTTTATTACTATATACATAGCCTAGTTACATATATAGATTTGGTGTATCTGAAAGGCGTTCCTTTATAATTATAAGAATATCTTTATCCTTAACACAGGTATCGATTCTAAAGTAAATAAATAAATCATGAATGTTCATATAAGAATCAGAATCTCTTGCTGTGCAATTTGAGAATTTTTTAGCAATATGATTCTATTTAAATTCATGTCTTAAATATGAATTCCAGTGAGAAGATCTGATTTTAATGTATATTGGCAGTAGAAGAGATCGGTTTTTTTCAGTTTGAATTTTATTCACAGAAAGAAAGAATGTAGTAGGTTAAATTGTTAATTGTGATAATTACAATTGAAAAAATTATGAAGCAGAAGTTAATACTTCTGTGACACGGATGGACAAAAATATCTTGAATGATAACATATTATAAACTCTAGGTGAAGAGGAGAATAATTTCTGAGATTGAATTTCCTTAACTGTGCAGAGAATTTGACTAGAAAATTTTATTTCTTAAAATTGATCTCTTTCTTATTGATGGTTAAATTCCTTAAAGTGTATGTAAAACAGAAACATGTTCTGTATTCATATTGGTTGAAATTATGAAAGCCATTGAAACAGAATATTTAATCACATTCTTAATTACAATAGGAGGGCAAGTTTAACTTTTTTCCCCATAAGTATTATAAAATAAAAGATTATTGAGTATTTATTATTTAAATCTTACAAATTTTTTTAGTTTTTTCAGTTTATACTATTTACTAGTCATAAAAAAACATAGAATTATTTGAATTAAAAAAAAATTATTCCTTAATTTAACTTGCAGCTATTTGAAAAAATTGATTACAAGCTTTTCTTGGAATCCAAAAAAGTTTGAGAGTGGCTGTTATAAGTTTGAATCAATTACAAAATCAATAATATAATATATTCTTTATGTATACCAGTTTTAATATTATTTTAATTAGTTATCTTATTTAATTACTGACTGAAGTGAATTGGTGACTGAAAGATTATTTTTATTAATATAATTAGCACAACGAAAACTTTTACATTTTACTTTTATTCATGCATAATAATAAATATTTACATAGTATTAAAACTGTACAATTTATAATTATTATTTATTTAAAATCATTATGTAATTTGATCTATTCAATTACAAGTTACAAGTTTGTTACAACTACTTGTTGTTACAAGTAGTTACAAGTTTGATGTTTAGTTTTTTAAAGTTACAAAAGAAATAAAATATTTGTAGTTTATAAATACATTTTTTAAAGGATTAATTTTTTTAACAAAATTTAATTCATGCTATTTTTTTAGGGCATAATAAAATGAATAATTTTTATCTGTTTATTGTTTCTTACCTCTCTTTTATGTTACTTTTGAACATTAAAACCGTACCTTTATAAGTAACTGTACCTTTATCTTGTGAAAATGATTATTGTATTTTACATGAGAATATTATGCTTTAATAATAAATCATTCAAAATCCATCAATGTATAAGGAGACACTTGCTTGAGAATTGTTTTTTATAATAAGAGTTTATCTTTACTTTTAAAATGTTGTTTTAGTTCTTATAAATTTTTATTTACGTCTTCATTTTTTCTCTCATTGCTTCCATTTTACAAATTATTAAAATTTCAGAACTTCTCAATATTTTAAAATACAATTTTTTATTTTGTGGTTACGATTGGAATGTGAAGAACAATTACTTTGATATTTGTAATGTATGTTTAATTATATTACTGTTGGTTTCGTTTGCATTTTGAACCTGAGCCTCACAGTATATATATGTTGAAATCTGTTATAAATTTATCCATAGGAATTTTTGTCAGTACAGATTTTATTGTAGTCAAACTTACTGAATCTGGTGTTCTTTGGTGTTAAAAAATCATGTTAGGTAAACCAAAATAGTATTCTAACTATTATTGGTAATTCAATGTATCAGTCTAAAGGTTTGGATAATACGATCAAGAGATTTAAAAATCAGAAAGCTGCTATTTGTGGAATGAATTATTAGTTATGAAAGAGGTCTACAGTTTTGTATAATTAAATTTAACATTACTATAATATTATGTTGCTGTAACCAGTAATTTATTTATTTAGAAAAAAGAGCAGTTATATAGTTTATTTATGCGTGGTTAAAGTTGGTGTAATTATCAAAACAAGGTAAACTAACAGTGCATTCAGTAGGATATGAAGTCACAATGTCAAAGAATAAATTTTAATTTTTTGAAACTGCAGACTAGCTTTTCAGCCCCATTTAGTTCAAATTATTTGATTTATACTATAATTTCTTGTTACAGTTAATAATTATGCCAGTAAATCTAATCTTTTTGACGATTTTTTCTCCTGCAAACCCAGATAAATTTTGAGTTTGGTCTTATGAAATAGTAATAATAATGTTGATGATAATGGCAGTGATAATTAAATAAAGAAATATTAATTAAAGTGTTATTACAAATAATTAAGAACATTTTTAATGCTTCACATTGATAAAATTTTATTTAATTTCTGACAAAATTTCCCTTTATATGCAAACAGTAAGATGAAGAAAGGAAATATAAATAAATATATATATATATATATATATTTTATTTAATGTTACTTTTTTTAAAAAAAATCTTAAAGAAATTAAATAAGCTGAATAAATTTTTATTGCACAAATAATATTGACATCCATAACTGTGTTAAAGGAATAAAAATAAAGCGTAACATAAGAGAAGTAAGTAAAAGTTTAAGTTTAATAAAAAAAATATATACATAGTGTAGTAAATATTTAAAATTTCTAAAAGATATATATTTAAAAATAAATATTATTTTTGTAAGCATTTTATCATACATTGTGCAATCACACGATGTTAATTTTATTTCAGAACATTTCCATTAAGGGAATGTTCAATTAAATAAGAAAATATCTAATTTGAAACTTTTACTCGGGCAGGATAATAAAAATTGTTGCTGTTGTTTTGATATTTATTATCATTCATACAGATTCAAATTAAATGCAGATTTTTTTTTTAAATTACAAATTTTAATGAGAAAAAATTAATTTTTGCCAAGCTTTACCATAAAGAAAATAATAAATTTAAAAAATTAACATTAGTACCTAGGAGTATCCCAAAATGCACATTTTAAAATGTCTTTCCTTAATTTTTTTAGTCTTAAAATTGATAATATCAAATATCACTCTATAACCTCATGTCAATCATACCACATCTTAATACTTCTTAGGTGATTCTTTAAAGTAATTAAATGTTATATCAGAATGGTTTTTAAATTAAATCATGTTATAGAATTTTATTTTTCATCTGTTGATATTAAACATGGATCAGTTACATAATGTATTTATTTTGTGTATATAAAGATGTAAACTAATTATGTAAATGTTTCTTAATTTGTTTCTTAAAAACATTTATTTTAAACAGTATCTGTGATAAGATTACACTTTCTTTTTAATTTAAGAACAAAGCACTTGCTGTGTAACCAGGACAGGAAGGGGCTCTTAAAAAATAATTTATAATTATTTTTTTATCTCTTATTTTAATCAAAACTTTCCAGTTTTTTTTTCAAATTTCTTAAGCATGCTAAAGGGGTGTTATCTCTTTTTGAAATTAATGATAGTTTTATTTATAATTTTCTTACATGAAATCACAAAAATATTTTATACATGTAATTTGTATGCTTATGCTTTTAATTCATTATATGTTATTATAATCATCATCATCATCATCATTATTATTATTATTAGTATTTGTGTTGCTCTTTTCTTGAACCTTTCCTCCTCTAGCCACTCCAGCTCTATACTGTACAGATATGTGTGTGGTTAGAATGGGATTCAATGGAGGACATTAACAAAATTAATATTTTTTTTATAAGTAAACTTCACCAATTCATTATTTTTCTTTAAAATACACTGAAATTACATTGCATAGCTATTTTAATATAAATTTATAATTTTTTCCACTGTTATTTCTTGATTTTTTTTATAATTGTTATTTTGATTCTGAATAATCAATCAATTTTGTACAGGGTGATTAGTATACTTACTATAAAAATATTTTCTTATATAGGTACACATATAAAGGAATTTGTTTTTTTTTTTTATGTAATATTGTGTACTATATTTTATGGAAAGATCTCGTAATATTGTTGCATTGATTTTATTATTTTTATTATGATTATTATTGTTGTTGTTGTTATTGTTGTTGCTATTGTTGGATTTTAATTATTTAGTTTATTAATATTGTATAACTACGCACAGATGTTGTATTGATATTGATTTAATTACTATATCTATTATCAATGTATGAAATTCAGTTACAATAATTATGGGTTACATCACTGTAAATTTTTGTTATTTTATTATCTTAATATGATTAATAAGACTTGTAAATAATATAATTATAGGGTTTCCACAGATTATATTTATTTATTTACTTAAAATGTGTATAAATGTTTTAGATTTATATTTTAGGTTGTGTTTTGGTTCTAATTTTTTAAAGGCAGTTTTTATTTTAGACTTTCTGTGTAATGTTATATTTTATTTGCTTCATGAATCTGACAATAGTTTTAATTTCCATTCTTTATTTTCTTGTTATAGTGTAGGAATTTCTTTCTTTAAATCTGATGGTCTGTGTTATGTAATATTTTTTATTTTGTTTTAATTTATCTAGTTATTTTGTTGTCATTTCATTAAATTTTAACTCTTAGACTACTTAGTTTATAATATAAAATGTATATGTTTTACTGTCAAAGTTATCAGAGTATGAATTTGCTGGAAACACACATTGAAAACAAAAATGATTGCCCAGAGCATTATATTATGGAAGTGCCATTAATGAGATTAGTATAAAAGTATTCAAAAGAAAGAGAAAAACCAGTTTTATGATAAATGAGGCAAAAAAAAAAGATTAGACTTTGACTTAGTCTGCATGCATAAATTTTTTCTAGGATGGTTTTAGTATGTAGAAATGATATGATTCCCCATAATTTGCAATATGTATAATATTAGGTCTGTTCAGATTAAGTAAGAAATTCAATTAGAAAATGAGTTTTATGTTTTGAAGAAACATAACATCGATTAGAAATTTGACGTTTAAATTATAATACTATTGTTCTATTGCATTAATTATCATTCCTGTAAACCATTTTAGGATTAAAAAGGCAAGAATAGTTTTTGGTTTTTGAAGGAAAGATTTGGTAGTGTGAAGATCAGATGTGATGCATAGTACCTGTGTAGTATGAAGGTGTATAAAATAATAATAATAACCTTACTGATATTAGTCAAGAGATGTGAAACAGAAGGTCGATCGCATTATGTCAGTTTGATGTCATAGGTTCAAAAAGAAGTTTCAAAGTTAACTGTTCTACATGAGACATACAGTAATTAAATAGATTGATATTTGTCTTTGCTGATCATGGAATAAGATTGAAAGCAAGTCGGAGAGGTGTTTGAGCTTTCATTCAAAATTGGTGAATAATTTGGTATCCATTTTTCTTACCGTAATTGTTATGGTTTTAATATAATTGAAAAATAAAGTCGTTATTGTTAATTTGATCATTATTTGTCTTTTGCCCATTTTGATTAAGTAGATGAGATTATGTGGAGATTAATTTTCACACATATGTGTGTGTGTGTGTGTGTGTGTGTAAGTATAAGTATAAGATTCTTTCTCGCCATTAACCTGGCAAAACATGATGATTTTAATACACTTTAATCTACTCATACATCGGTTGTTATTTGTTGGCACTGCATATGTTGTAATGGAAAAGAAGCTGGCCATTTATATAATTTTTGACCTAGCCCATCCTTGTGTGTTTTTTTTTAGCATTGCTCAGTAATTTAATAGCACTGTAAATGTCTGATGTGATAATAACAAACATAAGATTAACTTACATTTTGGCTGATAGATACACAGCATTTTAACTATGTATCATAATTCACAAATATCTGCATTTTATAAAATTGCAGTTAATTAATTTAACCCTTTAAGTGATAAGTATTTTTCGGAAATCTTACCCCTCAATGCTGAATATTTTTACCTTAGTTTATCCCTGAGTGCTAAGGCAAAATTAGCTAATTTGCATGGTATTTTTTTAAATTTGTATAACTTGCTTATTTTTCAACAAAACTTACTGGTTTTTTTGTTTTTTAATTTATACATAATAACCTATTTTAATATTAAATCTAATTTAACACATATATTTATTTAATTACTTTTTTAAAAGTCAAAATTATTCATACTCAAGAAAACTTTTTTCATAATTTTCAACTTCAAGGTACTGTAGGAGGTTTAAAAAAATTTCTAAGCACAAAAAGATTGACACTATGAAAGAAAAAAAGATTATTTATATGGATACAATTTTTAAGTTATTATCTTGATAATTTAAAAAATATTAACAATTTTTTAAAGATAAGTTATTTTCACTTTCTTCCCAAATGACAACCATACACAATATTTGTTATAATAGTAGTAGAATAAAATAGCTGTCTAATAAATGAGAACTATTTATCAAATAATATAGAATAAAATATGTATTTTTATTATTCAATAAAAAAGACTATATAGAAAAGTTGTGAATAAATGAAAAAGTGTATTTATGTAAGCATAAAAAATGAAAACTTCAAAACATAATTTTTTTAGTACTGATGTAGTGGATGACATTTAGGATCACCACCTGCAGCAAGCTGATGCACCTGCATAGGCCTACTTGCTGTAGGATCAGGTCTATACAGCCATTCGGTTGACAAATCTTCTACAATAGGAATCGTAAAGTCTAAACATGTAAGATGTTTATCAGTATTAGTTTATACAGAAATGAGAATTTAAAATCACGCTACCAAAAATATTAAACGTGATTTTCCTGCAGTACTTAATTGTCCTTCTATCATCTAAATACTGATAGAGTATCTGCTCTGACCTCCCATGTATGAATTGTAATGCCGTATCATTTTTTGTTTGTTACTGATGACAATCTGGTACTTCTTTTTTTTACTTTTTCTTTCATTAGCAGCATTGTCATTGGTTGACAGTAACAAAAATTGAGATTTTTTTTCTCTTTACCTCAGTATAAGCATACTGTCTTTTCTTTTCTTTTTTACACAGTTTTTTCTACGTAAAATTTTTCTATTATATCAGAGGAATAGTCTTTCTATTCTTATGGAGAGTACTGTTGAGAAACATGTATTAGGTATATAAATATTTGGCTAACTTAATTGAAGTAAAAATATTATCCACAAAGACATGATACCCTTTGTTTGAGTACCCTCCCATTTCTTCTAATAATTTTACAACACTGTATGCTAATCCATATTTCTTGATTTCACCATTATCGTTACCTTTGGCTCCTCTATAAACAAAAAAATTCAAATAATAATGTATGACAGCATCACACACTATCCAGAGTTTCACACCCCATCAAAGGTGTTTGTTTACTATGTACTGCAAAAGTTGCATATGTGCTTTTGTACTTACCATGCTTTCATCAGTTGACAAATTTTTATCTGGGGTAAAATAAAATTTTGACAATCTGTTCATATGATCTGCCAGTGGTGTAAATCTAGCACAAGGATCATAATTCTTTTGAGTTGAATTTGGTAACATGCTCATGTCTACCAAATGAAAAAATTGCAGAATAGATTGAAATCTATTTCTGCTAAACATTTTTCCAAACCAAGGTATGCACTTACTACAGGTTTATTATATTTCCACTAGTAAGTATAAATGGTAGGCTTTTTATTAGTTCCTATGTTAATCAAGACAGCAATAAATGCCTGTATTTCCAGAGCTGTAATTGGTTTTCATTTTTTAAACCTACTGTTATATGCTTAATTGGTCTACATATTGAGTAATGAGTCTATCAGCATAGCCATTTGTATCTTTTACAAAAGTTCCCAATAAGACAGTAGTGAAAAATAATTTAACATATTCAACTGGTTTTGATTCACGTGGGGGGACAATGTTTAACTTCAGGCAGTTCATTGAAATTAAAATTGTGATTATAACCCCTGTCTTTGTCAGCAATTATTTTAGTCCATCCCATGCCATCCTCTGAATTACTGGAAGAATCATTATCAGGTTGCTTAGGCGGTTAGCCTCTGCACTTACTTTTGGGTTGAGCCCTAGTTTGATCACTCTCAGAATCAGAATTTGATAAAATTGATTGCCAGCACTACCTGATGTACCAGGTGCATTTGAAACCTTATCTGGCATGTAATCCAGGTCATAATTCGTGTCATCAGCATCATATTTATATGATGAATAATCGTTACTGCTAAAACTGGGCCTTCTGACTTCAATATTGCAAACAAAATTATCACTTAAAAACTATTCTCAGAATCGTTATTTACTGAATCATTGTCTAATGAAAGTGTAGGTTGCTTCATTGTAATAATATCTTAATGAATAAATAACACATATAATGAAATAAAACAAAATCACAAATAAACTGTTTCTGTTATCACTGTTAGCTAATTTATACGATTATTACACTTCAGTTAGCAAGAATATCAATGATTAGTAAACAAAAATCATAACTAACATAAACACAGAACCAAACACACATTTCTCAATCACATTGCTGTCTGTGTGCCCAGATGCTACAATTATTGTACATCGATTTGTCATTATGATACTACGATATATTTGTTCGATATATGGTCGGAAAGGTCATTTTCTTGGGATTCTTTTACATATAAAACATATGATCAATTCATTTTAGATGGCTTTTTGTGAACATCCTGATAACTAGACGTTCACACATTTCGCATAGACTGCCAACTGTCCAATTTTGCGGACGTCAACACTACATGTATAACATGATATCCAGAAAACCAGACGCATGGCACTAAAATGTTAATTAATATTTATAATGATATGTATAATATAACAAAAATTTTAAATTATTTATAAGACACCATATTAAAATAATATTTTTTTAAATTTTTTAGTTAGAAAATTTTGATTATCGTTGTTAATTTTCTCAGTTTTTATTTCTATTATGCTGTAGGTCCCAAAGAAGTCTGTTAGGAGCAGTGTAGGAAGCTTGTGTTGACTAATAAACATCTTTACAATAATATCCAGTTAATATTGAAATAACTTATTTGTGGGGAATCTAGCCAGGGTAGGTTTTTTCTTTACTTTCTTTTTTTTTATCATCAGTAAATATTTTTTGACTATTTTATATACCAATTGTGCCATGTTTAAAAAACTTAATTTTTGACTATTTGATGCACTGCTATTCGATGCTAATCTTTTAACATCATCATACTTATTGATTTCTTTCTTTTTTCATCATTTAATTTCTGTTCCTCTGCATCTCAGTTCTCTAACTGGATTGACTAATTCCAGTTACCTTAACCGTTTCCATAAATGTTATACTCAAAAGGCATCTGTACCAGTCACCTTTTATTATGAGATGACTGGTTGCTATATATTTCTAAGTTAGCTGTCCTTATTTATTTACTTTTATTTATCATTGCAAGACAATTTTTTTTAGTTACCCTTTTATTTAATGCAGCAGGAGAATATCTTCTATTTTTCTTACAAATTATCTGTTTATAGAATAGTAAGTGAATGCTCTTGGCTAATGCAGTTTTTTCTAATTTAAAGTATAATGTTACTCTATGAAATTGTATGGTCAGCGACATGTCATTGGGTGAGCTTTAAATTCTGTACTAAATGAAAATTGCATTTTGGTTACCAGTTTTTTTTTTTTTTTTGTAGTATGTAGTCAGATTGCTGTTCCAAACACAACCTAAGTCCACTAGTGTGATTTTCATTGAAAAAAGAAAAATTGTATTTAATAACCAAGTAAACTTTTTATGGATTATTGATATTATGTTCAGTACCTTTCAATATAGCTTACATTTTGCTTACAGAATTACACACACTATTTTTTTACTCTGAATACATTTTCAACAAAAATTAATTAATTTTTGTCTTTTAAAATTATCAGTACAGCAACATTTTAACAAAATTTTTATGCAAAACTTGCACTGTATTACACAATTCTACTTTTTTCAGCATTTTGGTTTAATACATAACTCTTCTGATGAGCCAGTCAATGTTGAGTGCAAAAGCACTCTTATTTCAGTTCTTGGATTGTTTTATACTCAAAACTGGAAAAAACACATCAGGTTTTATATGTTACAGCACCGGCAAAGGATTGTTTTTTGTGCTTATTGAATAAATATCTGATCAAAACAGAGTAAAATGTTAAAATATGAAAATATTTAAAAATTGGACTTTGTTGTATTTGTATCAGTGATTTAACTAAAAAGTGCATTTAGCAATTTTTTTTATTAGCTTATGCTGCTGTTTTAAATGAGAATTGTAATGTATTCATTTCTCAAGTAACATGTGTAAAAATTAATTCTAAAAACATGTTTTAGTTAATGTTTTGTTTTCGCATCACAGGTCTTAAATAACCGATCACATGTTTAGCTATAATATTCAAATCTTGAATATGTTATTTATTTTATAGTAAAGCTGATTTGATTTTCTACTTATTTTTAAATGACTTGAATTATTTCATCATTATAAGATGAATAATGTATTTTTTCTTTGATTTACAAGCTACAAATTACTGTTTAAAAATTAAAAATTAAAAAAATAGTAGTTATTAGGATATAATTTGATTTTATTTATTTATTTATTTTTTTTTTTGTTACGAAAGCAATTTTATTTAAATGGAGCAGAATCAATTTTTATTATTTATAAGAATTTTAAATGATCATTTAGTTAGCTAAGTCCATTTCTGTGGTTACCCTGTTAGTAAAATAATTTACTATTTAAAATCAACTTGTTTAAATTTTCATTTTATTTTGTATATATGAAAATAAAAAAGGATGTCTAGTCAAGATGATAATATTTCCATAATAATACTATATTTGTTAATCATTAGTACATTCATATTGTATATAATACCATAAACAAATATTGATGGTATATATTTATATACATTTATAAATCATCTATATGTTTTAATTGTAACATTTTGTGAATGAGTATAATTTTAACAGTTTATGTATCTAAATACATGTATATGGGTGGTGGTCTGTCTGCTTAAGTAAATTTTTCATGCTGGTTTTAATTGAATAATCTGTTATTGACACTATTATATTTTCAACCTTATGTCTTGTGGATTAGTTTACCCTGTTTTTATTTTTGTTGCAGATAGATAAATAGTTGAGAATATGCAGCTGATATTTTTTGTCTTTTGTTCAAATAGTAACAGCACTAATTGTTATATTAATAATTTTACAAAGTTGTAATTTGAATTTCTTAAATAATTTTTTGTCTATTAAAAACATAATTACCTTGTACATCTTTCTTCCTTTAAATTAATTTAATTTTGTTTATCTTAACATTAAATCTTTAGTTTAGTTTGCTTATAACTCGTATGATCAAATGCAGTATTACTGAGTCATGTGTTTGCTACGAACATTATTAGATTGAAAATTTAGTGTTTCTAAGATTTGATGCATTTAACATTCATTCACTTAAAATAGGCAGATGAATACTTTGGTCAATTTCCCGTTGGTTCTTTAAGAATCATTTTCTTATAGTGGTCATAGCTTTGCTTCCAGATGTATTATTTTGAATCGCTGGAATTAATTTTTCATTAACATCATTCAGTACAGTACAAGGTAAGACAAAAATGATCACGCTGTGAATTCACCAGACAATTAATGCAACAGAAGTTTTGAATCTCCATCAATATTAAAAAATAACTATAAGTTGGCCAGGTCAAGACAGTTCGTGATTTCTTCCTAAATAAAATAAAAGATTATTTTTCAATTTATTGAGAAACATGTGGCTTAGTATCCATGATTATCTTGATCCAACTATATACCTATGACGTTAATCATCAATTGATATATGATGCCTGTCATGCACATACAATTTTACCAACATGTATGGTGTGTCAAGTTGTGTTAGCTTTTATTTCTAGCAACAAGTTAAAACTTTTTCATTGATTCTGAATAAATGTTGCTTATAAACCATTTTAAATAGTTTAAAAACTGTAATTATTTAGCAGTCTTATTATGTTTGTATTAATAGATTATTATGAATTGTTAATTTGAGATATATTTATTTTATATAACTACCTTGTAAAAAAAAAAATATAAAAAAAAATGTTAATGTATTTATTAATATAAACCAAGAAGTTTTGAAATAATTCTTGTCGAGTTTATAGTATGTATTATTCATTAAAGCTGATGATTAAAACAAAAAGTAAATAACTACTGTTTTTTCCTTTTATCATTTTTTCTGTTATTATTAAATATTATAATTTAAATAATTTTACGTTATTTATAATACTGATAGTTTATATCATGTTTGTTGCATTATTTTATTATTAGAATTAAATAGATTTTATTGTAAGTTTTTAATTTCAGTAGTAATATCACTTTCATTTATTTATTTAGTTCTTATTTTACAATAGTTGAAGTTGAGAGTGTAAATTTTTTGGTTTCCACATTTATTTGTAATGCTTGACAAATTAACTAATTGTTTATTTAGCCATTGTAAAAAAAAAACCTATTTTATTAATAAATATATAATAAATTATGTTCATTTTATTTTTTGGCTGGTGTACTAGTAGTGTTACTAATTTACTGATATTGATATGCACAATTTTGTATGTTCATTTGAAGTTTGTTTGACAATTTTCTTGTTATAATCTGAAAAATGTTTACTGTAATCAAAAATATGTGGTAAAAGGTGATCTTATAAAACAGTATAACACAATTTCAGATCATTATCATCAATATCTTTTGTTTTCTATTCTGGAATTAAGGAAAACTCTTGATTTATTACAATCATATTGAACTGTGCTGTCTAATAATATACGCTGGTGAATGCATGAAAATTGTTTGTTACCCTCAGGAGTGGTATTGTATTCTCTGTGCGATGGACTGAAACAAATACTAATAATATTTTTAACTAGAGAGGTAAATGCATGCCTCAAGTAAAATATTACATTTTCAACATTATATGCTGATATGCTTTAAAGTTAGCATACTGAGAAAAAGATTTCAGATGTTCTTAGTCAATTTTTTATTTATTTTGGATGATGTCGGCCTAATAACATGTCGGTCTTTGTTTTCGATTATAATTGCTAATTTATTTGTTGTAGTTGCTAACAAAGTACTGCAATCAGAAAGAGCGTTATTTTAACACAAATTTATTTCACCTGTTAATCCTTTAACATTTACAGTGCCAAAGCTGTATTACTCTGTAGTTATGTAACCCTTTTCCCAGAGGTGTTACATCTTACCTTTTCTGTCTGATATAATGGATAGAACCATATTTTGCTGCACATCACTACTTTCTTGAAGAATTGTTTATGATGTAAGTTTATTTCTATCCTTCTAGATAGAGTATGTACAGATGTTTTTTTTCTCTGTTTTAAAATCATAGTGCTCCTCGCTTTTTTCTTGGGTTAATTGTTTGAAGATGCAGTATCTAGCAGTAGAAGTTTATTATTCAGTGTGTAGTGATTTCAGTTATGATTGTGGTAATCAGTCAGTATTATTATACTGATTGTGATTAATAAATTGTCAGATATGTTTTTTAAGTTTATTTTCTAACTCTTATTTTGATTTGTTTTTGAGTGGTATATTCTCTAATTAAATTTGAAGTACTTCTTTTTCATTCTTTTCAAATGACTAATAATTTACCTTCAGTTGAAGGCATTACATTTCAGCACATGAATTAGTAATATACAGTTATGTAATGATCCCTATTTCAAAATATGTCTAAGAAAAGTTATTTTTGAATAAAATATTAGAATCAAATTTCACGCTTTATTGTATTTTTAGTTTCTGAGTATTAAACTATTTATCTAAAGTTAGTTGTGAAATAAATTTATATTTCACATTGTAAAACATGGTTATTTCCCAAAAGTTTTATAAAAAATGTTAATAATTATAACAGGTACACTATTTGTTTACATCTTAACTTATTTAGAAAAACAAAATATTTTTACAAAAACATTCATCTGAATAAATTAAAATTGAAAAATTGTATTAACTTTACATATATATATATCCAGAAAATTTGTATTGTGCATCAGGAAACTTCTTTCTTGATAGATGACATGGTAAGTGTTAATTAATTTTTCAAACTATTCAGTAGTTTAAAGAAATATGTTCCTTATTGTCTTTAATCAATTTTTTACTTAAATCATGGCCAGAAATCTTTGAATTTAAACAAATATTAAAATTACAACATTTAAATTTAGTAATTTTATTGCTATTTATGGTGGTATGGTCGACCAAGCATAATTTCATTTCTAGTTATTTACTCAAAGCATTTTAGTGCAGTTAATAGTGTTGAAAACATTTTTGCTGATTTTGTATAATCAATTTTAAAATATGAAAAATTAAATTTCATTCTTTTCCTGATTCACTGACATTAAAAAGGAATTAATCTATTATTAATTAAAAGGCCTTAAACTTGCTTGCCAGATTTGTATATACCTTTAACTAAGTAGGCATTATATTTGTTTTTGATCACCCAACTAGCCTATATTTCACTAATACAATAAAAACATGGGTTGAAAGTAAATGCTGTTTTTCTGTTTTAACATTAAAATACCAGTTTTATGATAATATAATTTAAATGTTTTCCTTTTAGCAATATTTTAAACTTCTATATAAGCCATTGTACATCATTATGAATCCAAAAACCATGCCATTTTAATTTTTTTTTATTTTTAAAGTATAATCTGGACTCTAGCATCGTTTATTTAATTTATTCATAAACATTGACCTTTCTTTTACTGACATTTTGTAACAACACTATTAACTTTTTTTTTCTAAAGTTATATGAAAAGACAGTTTTTCTAGAAAAATGAAAGCTACTTCATATTGTGAAAAAAAAAACATCAATCTTGCATCATTCAGCACAAGAGTTGTACTCTGCTGTAAACAATTCTATAAAACTAAATTATAACAAGCAAATTTAATTATTAATTTTAAAAAAGTAGGCTTGTTTTTTAAAAGTTGATTGTAAATATTACTTTAAAATTAAACCAATAAAAAAATCAATAATGGAACAAAAATTTGATTTTAAGTAAAAAAATATATATGCAATAATTAAAAGCAGTCTATTCTTGGTTAAAAGAGGAGACAGCAGTTGGTTCTTAAATTAGAAATGCATTGGGTGAAAGATTTGTGAGTATACAAAAGAAGTTCCCGTAAGGAACTTTGTAATGAATTATATAATTTTTTTGTAAGTAGATCATTCTGTGTTATGCAGATATCTTAGCTAAAGAAGGTTAGATGTGTTAAAACATATTTTTCATTTATTTATTTGCTACTATTAATGTTTTATGGTTAATTTTTTAGTAAGTATGATTTACTTTAAAATGAAGTTTAAATGAGTTTTTAAAATATTTTCTTTAAAAACATGCAGTTTTATTTATTCTTTAAATGCACAATTGACTAGAAACTACTGCCTTTATTTCTCAGTTATTCTGTACATTACATGTTTTGTATGGATATAATATTTTAAATCTACTCAGCTCAAGCTGATTCCAGAAACAGATATCTCCTTCATAATGTATATTTGAAATATAAGGAGAGTTCAAAAACCCTAAGTCCTTTTACCAAACAAAAGAAACTGTATTTACTGTTTTGTTGCGCGATCATGAAACTGCATGTACAATTTCAGTTTTTACATTAATTAATATTAAATTTTCATTTTTTAATATAAAATTAATATTACTACCAGCCTAGACCTCCACTCAGTGAGCAACTAAAACTATAATTTTTAAAGATTGTATTTTACAAAATTTAACCTGTCTTGATATATCTTATTTTTTTCTAATAAATAACTAAACTCCCATTACTTTTATAATTTGATAAACATTATGTTTAGATTGATATTGTTCACAGTAGTAATCTATGGTGTAAGTAAACAAAATTGTAGAATTTAGTTAATTTAACATTATGTAGATGTTTATTAATATTTTATGAATTTTTAGTTTGCTTAATTACAAATGAAAAAAATATATTTTAATTGTATCATAAAATTTTATATCATTATTTTTATAACTGTACATATTATATAAACAATTATAGTATTATAGTTTTATTATTAAAAAAAGAAAGAAAAGTTAGTTGTACATTCCAGTGTTTTTCAACCGGTGCAATACAGTGGTACCAAGGTCCCATGAGAAAATATCAAAGAAAAAAACAAAATTAATTAAACTTGTAGGAAGCTAGAACATTGTAAGACTGCCATAAGTTTGTGCATGTAAGTTCATAAATTTAAGTTTTAATAGATTAAAAATAATTTTGTTTTGTGAATTTTTTTTATTAATTTACCACATAAGCTTGAAGTTTGCACATATAAGTACAAAATGAAAATTTCTCAGATGATATGTGTTAAAACATGTTAATAAATTGGATAAATCTTAATTTCAATTTAAAACTGTACTTTTAAAAGTGTTTTAAATTTATGTATTTTATTTCCTAAAGTAAGAAGAATTAAGTTTTTTATCCTTACAAAATGCCACCATACTGAAATTCCCCTGTTATTATTAATTAAAACGTAAATATTTATCATCCATGAGGTATCTGTAGTGTGCCATATCAGTTAAGACTCGGTTCAGTATTAGCGTGCTACTGACCGGAAAAGGTGAAAAACACTGATATATTTTATCTTAAATTACAAATACAAATAGATTACATATTCAGTTATAGAAATAATATTAAACTAAAAAATTCAAAAAGGGTTATTATTGGTGATATACATTTACTATTATTCTTATCTGTGAACTCAAATAGTAATACGATAGTGTTACATAGATATATTTAAAAAAAAAATTATATGTATGCACAAAGTATTTATAATAATAAAAAGTAAACAAATAAATAAAACATCACTATTGGTATTTTATTTGGAATTTATTTTTGTAAATTATACATTACTTAGTTTAAGAACAGAGAGCTATCATATAATAATAATATATTTATAATAAATTATTTTATTATAATTTTGATTTTATTTCTCAAGTGTACTCTATAGGCTGTGCTTTGTGTGTATAATATGAAAAAACTGTAAAGATATACCTATTACATAAAATATTAGAATTACAAATTATTATATCATGCTGCACATATAAATGAATAATTGTAATTAAGTTAATAAATTGTTTATTTATAGATTATTTGTTAGTATACTTTGCGTTTAATTCACGTTATTTTTTTACGTAGCTGATTCTGGCATTATAATTTACTGTTTTAAAACTAACACGGTTATATAATGAAGTTTAATACAATGTTAAATAGCAATTGTCAATCTGTGTAACAGCTCTCAATAGGTTAAAGTAGGTATAAACAAAAGAATCTAAATTTATCACTTAAAACCTTTTAGTATTGGCTGTTTTTTTATTATACCCTTTTCTTCAAATAATGATCCAGTAATTTAATTCTTTTAAATTTTGATACAATTGTGTTGTATTTTTATCTTCTTTACATAATTACCTGATAATTTAATAAAGTGATACACACATCTAAAAATTAGTTAATTTTTCTTGAATGGGCTAAGAGCTAAACAGCAAAGAATGAAAATACTGCTTACTGTTCCGTGCTTGTTTTATCATTTACATTCACCTACTTTAACCTGATATGAGCTCGCCGCAGCTTATACATACCACCCGGTTGAAGTTAGTAATTTCATTTCCTCTGCTGCTTTAGTCTTATGGGTTCTATTACAGTTGTTTTATATGTCACTTTGTTGAAGTTACTAACATCATCTTGGTGTCCAAAAGCAAGTTATTAATAATAAGTCACCTGGTTAGAGTTACAACATTTTTATGAAAACAACTGTAACTATTGTAACAAATTAATTTCTTTGATTGTCTAATCTGAATTTTTTAAGAATGTGAAATAAATAACTTTAATTTATAAATTTTCAGTATTTTAATTACTTAAAGGAAAAATACCATAAGATACTGACTATGATATATGTATATATCATATGTTAATCATTGTGATTTTACTTAATTAATTATTACTATAATTGGTCGAGTGGAATTAAATTTCTCTTATAACCTTAAAGCTATTGATAATCCTTATGGGCCAAATTAACTATAAAAATTTGAATAATTATTAATTTTGTATGTAACTTTTAAATAATTATTTATATAAAGCACATTAGCCAGCTGTTTTAGTATTGGAGTGTGTAGTCTGTAATGCGATATAATCTCAAAAATCAAATCTTTTCTTTTCCTCATAAAAAAATGAATTTTATTGTTGTATATTTGTAAATTATTTATACTGTACATGCATGTGAATTGGTAAACAAGAATTGAGCTCCACTGTTTTTTGTGTTTTAGTGAATCTAAGTCGAGGAATGTATTTGATAATTACCATGAATTACAGTGTTTAGTGACAGCTAATTGTAAAAATTTTTTGTATGGTTTTCTTTCTTTCCTATTGCCTTATAGTTTTACAGCACTGGTGTATTAGTCTTTTTTTTTTATGTTCCTCATCGTCCTGCTTATCACTTGCTGTAACATTTTATTTAATCCTCACAACTTCAATGTACTATATCCTCAATAAACTAAGTAAGGGTATGTTATTGTCAAACATCACTAGTCTATTTATTGTTGACTGACTCATCCAGATTAACTGTCAACATATGAATGAATAGGCCAGCAATTTTATGCTGAATATCTTAGGTGGCCTCAGATATTTTATATCGTATCAGAAAAAAAATATATATATATATGTATACTTTTCATTTCATGCTGCAAGATGTTTAGATAAATACCTTTTCAAAATGTTTTTCCTACCCTATTAACTTTTTAATAGTTACAGGTATTTAACAATGTTTACAGGTGGGGTGTAATTTTTAGGTTGAATAAAATAATAAAATCATTAAGAAAATTATTTTTATTTGCACTATATTAATTTTGGCAAGTAAAATAATGTTCAGGTTCATTATTTATGAACATGAAAATGTTCTGTTGTATAAATCAGTTGTATACAAAATAAATATGCTTAATCATTATGATTTCAGTTAGGAAGGACACGGAAACAGCTTTCTCATTACATCTGCTGGATTCAGATAGATCTCTTGAGATGTTCAGTTATACAAAGGCATTTCCTATTGGCTAAGTACTAAAATCGGAGCCTAAAAATAAGATATTTATGATGAAAACAATACACGCTCCCTACAGAATTTTATTTGTCACTGCATCTTCATCTGCTTCCAGGGTGGGATTAACTGTCATTTCATAATGTGTTAATTCTGTTAAAATTATTGTATACCTTCTTGCTGTGTATTATTTTGTGTTTATTTGTAGAAATTTAGTTTCTTTAAAATTAAAAAGTAAGATATTTTAATATGTTTATCTATTCTTTTTTTTTAAATTGTCAAGATTCCCTAAATTTTATTGTTTAAGGGTAATTTCTGTCATTTCTATTAGAAGAAACATGATGCTGAAGATGTTATAAAAGTAGTAAAAAATAAAAAATTAATCTATTTTTAATGTGCTTTTTTTCAATTAAATCTCATTGCAGCTGTTTACTCTTACATAATTGAGCTCATACTGTATTCGTAAATTTTCGCACAAATAAAAATAAAGAATTTATTTTCTGCTTTTAAGATGTACCATTGATATTTACAAGATCATCACTAAATTATTATAATTGTGTCCGTAAAAAGAGAACTTGTTTTTAAATGTTACTCCTGCTAAGTTTTTTTATATATTATATCATTGAATTTTTATGCCAATAATAGTCATCACTGTTTTTAACAGTAAGAATTCATTTTTTTTTACCTTAGAGACCACTGTTAAGTATTGTATTGCTTCAGAGGATGAGTTGAATGACAATTTTTGTATGGAAATGTCATGCCTAACCGGGATTTGAACCCAGAACCTCCGGATGAAAGGCCAAGATGCTACCATTTTTGCCACGGAGGGCAGCAACTTTATATGGATTGGAATATGTAAAACAAATCATATTGTAACGTGATTAAACGGTTCTCCAGATTAGTTTTGCATTACAATCACTAAATAGATTTGTAATAGCTGCTGTAAAAAGTTTGGAAATAACTTTTATGCATTAAAGGTTAATGTGTTTGATGATAAATTTTATTAAAATTGGCTTATTTTGCTTTATTTCCCAATTTGAATTAATATTCAAGTTTTTCATACTTTATAATTAATTTTTTTTTTTATCATTTTATATCTGGGTTAAATTATTCATTGTGTTTATTCTCTATGTTTACATGTACAGTAAGAAATTATAGTTTCTGTGTTTTATTTATATATGGGTGATCATCAATATTTTGTTTATAAGAAGGGGCACAGAGCAGATTCTTCCGAGTACCAAGTTTATTCTATTTTTAGAGATTTGAAGGCCATGTTTATGCATTATTCCATGTAGAGGAATTCATCTAATATTTCCTATCCTAATGAGTGTATCATTATTAACACTGTTTCTCTTGCTATACTTTTAAATATTAAAAACAACCAAATTTTGTATTGAAAATGATTTGAAATATATACCTACCTACATGTGGTTTCCTATAACAAGGAAGGTTGGATTGTTAATATGTTGAATGTCTGCTTGAAAAACCAATGATAAAAAAAAAAGAAAGTAGCTAATGCCAAAGTAGTATGTTTTGTGAGTATATGTGTATGAATATGTTGCAATATTCATTTACGCTACATAAATTAATATAATTTAGTCCTTATCACTTCAAAACCTGTTTCAACCTGTTTATATTGGGATTGTGTGTATGTGTATATAGTAAAGAAATTTCATGTCTACAAATCTTAATTAAATTGTTGAATTTAATGCATCAAATAAGAAAAACAATACACTCATTTAAATATTATCATCAGGGTGTAATTTTAAAATTATTTAGTTTTTCTTTTATAAAAAAATTAAAGCAAGATTGAAATTATTAACTTGCCTATCAAGCATGAAATTAAGAATTAACTCTTCCACACATTAAAAAAGTCAATACTGGCATCCAAGAAATTGGCCATCAGATTTAACATTAATATTAGTTTTTACATGGCGCTTCTTGTATTAAAATAATCTTCCTCTGATGCCATGTTAATTTTTTTTAAGGAATGTAAGTATTGCATTTGTGAGTGTATTTATATATTTACAAATAAATATTTTATATTGTGCCGCTGTTGTGTCTTTAAATAAATGTACGCATGTATAAATGTTTATGCATGATTTTTCTCTTTACGTATAAGAATATAAGTAAATACATTCAAAAAGTGTTTATTTATAGGCGTTTCCATTTTATATGTTCATTTATCATTAGAAAACTAGTACATGTACTTTTATTTATTAAAATTAGTTATTTCTGTCATCAATTTTCAGACTTTTTGTATCAGGATTTTTTTGTAACTTTTATTTTCCTTAACTATTGCAGTTGCTATACCAAACAATTTTCTCATTTCTTCTTTCGAAAAATTACTGAACTGGGAATATAGATTAACCCAAGAATTATTGGGCTGGTAGGACAGATACCTCCCCTCCAAAGTCTGAATTGTTAAACATCTTTTTACCATTATTATAACTATTGAATTTAGTAGTTGACACTCATTTTGACCATGAGAAAACTAGACTTAAATAAGTATTGACCACTTACCAATAAAAATTTCAACCACATTTTAAATTAATTGATTGTTTTGTTACTTATAAACCAATAATATTTGATAAATTATTATTCCGTGACCCATTATATTGTAATGTTTTAACCCACTATCAATATACTGAACTCTCTTCCAGCCAGTCTGATGATATCATAATTTAATTTTAATTATATACTGGTTTATATTACTAAAAATAATAATCTGTGTTAAAGACAAGTGATAGTTTATTTACATCATATGCTAAGGGCATCCTCTAAGTCAGTTGCTATCACAAAAGGAATCTGGCCATTAAAATCCATGTCACAAGCCTGTGAGAAAACTGGGAAAATTAGACAAAAAGGAGTAAGAAATCAATTGATCAGTGATTTAATTTAATATAAAAGAGTAAGGCAAGATGTAAAATACTTTATTAGGTTTATTAAAGAGCAAAGTTGTTCGACATATTGTCACCTGTAATCAGTTCTCTCAATTACAGAATGCTAAAAAATAATAAAAATGTATGATTCACATTAAATAAAACAAGCGATAGTGAAGTAATAACTGGGCTGGGTTTAATTACTAGCGAGGATTAATGTTTTTTATTCATTTGAATGAATGAAATAATTTTCACTTCATTTAATATTAATGTTGACATCAGTAACCACAAATAATCTTAAAAGTAAAATGATTTTCCTTACTGACAATGGATTATATCAATAAAATTTGAAATATGGTAAATTAATATTAGTAGAAGTAAATTTTTAAAAATGAAGTAAAAAAACTGATAACTACTTTAGCAAAAGAACACAAGATTAGGCAATAGATGAAGAAGGTATTATTTAATTAAATTTTATGAAAAGTTAAGTTAGTTGAACCAAAATTCATAAAGAAAATTATTTATTTGGAAAAGTATTCTTACATTAGCATAATGCAGTTACTCCTGAATTTCCTTTTATAGCTTTCAATCATTTGTAAATGTATATGATTATATACTTTGCAGAAAATTAAAAACATTACTTTATGTATGAATTGTATATTGAATGAATATGTATATTGTATTATTCATTATCAGAGTACCTGTGTAATGGTAGTTGCTAAATTGAAGTGAAATGCATTATTACTTCTTGAATGCATAAAATTTTGGTGGTTTGTTAACATTAAAGAGTGAATTTTTCTTATTTTATGAACTACTGTCATTAATTTAAATTAAGTAAAATCTCAACAAAACACTTTATCACCTGTCTGCATTTCATAACTTTTTAAGCAAGAGCTTTCCCCATATTTCCTTTACTAAAATTTTCTATTTAAATATTTCAAAATTATGTTAGATGTGGTAAACTGATGTTACCGGTAACCATGTTGTGGGAAAATATAAATTATGCAGTTCTCATTTCAGAAAATTTATTTAAAGAAGTAAACTTGACCCACCGGATTGGTCTAGTGGTCTTCCCAAATCAGCTGATTTGGAAATTCGAGAGTTACAGCGTTCAAGTCCTAGTAAAGCCAGTTATTTTTACACGGATTTGAATACTAGATCATGGATACCGGTGTTCTTTGGTGGTTGGGTTTCAATTAACCACACATCTCAGGAATGGTTGAACTGAGAATGTGTGGTACACTTCATTTACACTCATACATATCATCCTCTGAATAATTATCTTAACGGTAGTTACTGGAGGCTAAACAGGAAAAAGAAAGAAAGAAAGAAGTAAACTTACTAATGTGGGAGTTTATGGTACATCAAGTCATTTTTGCAAAATGTATTTTTTAATTGATATTATGTACAACAAAAAAGTGGGACTGTATTCAATTGATTCAACCTGATTATAAATCTTTTGCAATTAGTTTATCTTAGTTAATTTATTGCCTGTTTGCCATTCATAGAAGGCAAACCTCTAAAAAAATTTATCTTTCAGTAATATTTTTATAATCCCATCCATTTAGTTCAGTTCATACAGTCATTAGAAAGAAGTCATTTTAGAGTGAATACAACACTATTTGATATGCCTATACACTGATAATTTTGAATGCATAATTTTTTTTAACCCAAAAACTGGAAATTAATTTTAAATAATGGTTGTTTACAGCTTTGTTTACCTCTTAATGTTTTGAAATTAAGTTTTAGCTAAATGTACATTTAGTTTGTTAATGTGTAGTTTTGCAAAGAATTATTAATTCATTAAAAAAATAATTATTAATACAGCACATTTTTAAATTCTGTTGTGACTTGCTGTATTGTTAACTTGAATTATGTTGATTTTTCCAAAAAAAAAAATTATTTTTTTCTTGATATCACCTCATAAGCTTGTGTGTGGGATATGGAATTGTAGTGTATGAAAAATGTCATGCCTGAGTGGGATTTTTGAACCCAGGACCTCCAGATGAAAGGCCAAGACATTACCACTTGTGCCATGGAGGCCAGCAATACTTTTTGGTATTACTCCATAATGTCTTATTTTGTAAATTATACAGCTGAATTTATAGTTCTGTGATACTGCAACTCTTATCTACAAATAGTGTCAATAACTCTGTTGTTGTTATTTTTTGATGTGTATTGGTTAACTATTTACCCAGACAATGTCAATCATACATGATTGATTAGATTTTGTCATAATCAGTATACTTTACAAGCTACTGAAATTATAGCAATATTTTTTTTTGCCTGTAAATACGTTTAAAATAATGTTAAAAAAATTTATTTGGTTGATGATTTATAAAGTGAACTTGCGTGAAATCATTTTCAGGTTTCTAATTATAAAAATAGATTAAAATCAAATTATTTGTGCCATAATTAATAGATGGTGTTTCTGAAGCCTATTAAAAACAGTGTAATGAATTTCAAAATATATGTACAAAACATTTTGCAGTAGTGTCATAAAACTATACTGTAGCAGTGATACTGGATTCATGTATGGATTCATGGTGAGTTTAGTTCTTCAAACACCTTTGCAATGTAGAAGAAAAGTGATATCACAATCTTTGTTTTATGACTTTTATTTGCATTTAAGCTGTGAAAATAACATTTATAATTATTTTCTTTTGTTAAAAAAATTTTACTTGTTTGTTCAGCATACTCCAATAAAAGTCGTGGAAATTAATTTTGATTTTAACTTCTTTTTTTTTAGTGTGCAGTTAATTTAATGAGTGTTAAGAAATTTTGTGATTTTTCATATTTGAAAGCATATATTGATTTTTTTTTAATGTGAAGTGAAAATGTTTTATATAAAAATGTGATTGTTATGAAACGACTGGTTTCTGAAATGAACTCAATTTTCATTTTCTTAATTTTGCGACTTAGTTTTTTTAATTGTTAACTGATATATAAGTGAATAGTTGAAAATCTTGGGTTATGTGATGTAACTACAATTTACCATAAGGTTTGTGATTCTTTTATATGTGGTATATATATATATATATATTTATATGAATATGTGTATCATAAATATTTATATGTTATAAAATGATATATTATTAAATTATATATATTTATTTTGGAATGTCATAATGTTGGAATAACAAAAATTTTAATAATTTTTAATTGTTGTTGTGTATTTTATTATTGTTTATTACTTGTTGTGATTTAAATATATAAATGTGTTGAGAGATTATATGTTAAGTTATTTATTACTTTATTGTAAGAACTATAATTTTTAGCATACATGTACACAAGTAAATATGCTCTGTTTATAACAAAATTAAAAACTTAATACATAAACCACTATAAGTTAAAATAATCAGTTGTCATGTGCTTTATTTTGTGTGTTTGAGTGTGTCTATTTAAGTTTTTAATTTTTTTGTACATTTAAATTGGAGTAAAACATTTTGACATTTTACAACCAGAAACATTTACCTTAGGACTAAAGTACAGTAATAAATACAACATTCGTTGCATCAGAATTTTAGAAAGAAAAACCTAAACCCTAAATGAATGTTTACTAACTTGGATATACTTTAATTGTACAAACTATTGTTTATGTTTTTATATATGTTGTAGTACAGATCTACTGAATTTATTTATAATTCAATAAACTTTTTTGCAGAGTTTAAGATGCATTTTTTTTATAAACTTCTTAACATGTTTGTTGTCTATAATTGTCAAGCCAGTTGAATCAACCACATTATTGCAGTGTCCAGTTGTTTATTAATTTCTATTTTATAAATATGAGAGCATCTTTACTGTTATTTTTTGTTAAGTCGCTAGTGGCTTGATCACTCCCAAGTCACTGAAGTCTGTCACATCGTTTTTACATATTCACTAATTTAATTTTGTGTATTGTTTGAATGTATCGGCACTATTTACATTTTATTGATTGTTATAACTGGCATTCATTCTGACTAGATTTAATCTGTGGTTTTAACTTTTTTTTAATTTTTTCTTTCTTAAGTAGAAGTCGAAGTCAAGTAAATTTTCTGATATAGACAAAAATATGATTTTCTACATCTTAGATGGTTAGGAGAAATAAGTTTTAGAAAGATACAGATTTCATCAAGCCCCAAACACTTTATTTATTTAGAATGTGCAGCTGGTTGTAATATATTTTAAATTATGGTCACTTATGTATTGAATTGGAACAATATAAAAAAATGTTTAAATACAGTTGGAGTTATACATGTGTTGTTAGTAGCTATAATAAAGAAATTTTCAACATGAACTCCCTCACTAATTCAACACATTTTAATATACTATGTTTTCTAGTGTTTTGCCAAATAGCTTTGAAAAATGAAATTGTTTAATTACTCATATATTATTAAAATAGAACTCCTCAGTTAAAGTGCCTTCCTAAACTTGTTCTCGGTTCAGCTGTTCACCTATATGTGTATATTCCACACCTATAATTTTTCAATCTCATGAAAAAGATTGGATCCTGGTAAAATGAAAAAATTAAGTTTATCAGTTATATGAAGATAAATCAGAATTCAAAAGAAAAATTTTAAAAATAATAATTTCTTTCATTGTGGCCTAATTGATTATGTAAAAATAAAATATTAGGATGTTATAGTTTACATTTTGATATCGATTGTATGATTACAGCCATTTTTTTGCCAGCGTTTTTCAATAAGAAAATGTCATTAAAGGTTAAGTGTATCTGATGTCATTTAACATTGGTAATAAAAAAAATTAGCAGATGTGACAGTCACTTGTCAATAGGTGCTTTGTAACACATTACCGTTAATTGCCCTCCAGTGGCAGAATGTTATGAAAATGTGATTATTCATTCTAAATCTAGAATTTTGAAAAATAAAAAGTGTTTTTTATTTTCTCCAAACAATGTTCAGTTTAAAAATTAATTATGTTTCTTTAGATTTGCTCAAAATCATTTAAAAGTCGAATTCAAAATCACTTTCCTTTCCTACTGTTTTTACAAAACTTTTCCTAGCCAGATGTAACATAACATGTCTTTGTAGATCAGCATGATAAAATGTTAAGTAATATTTTTATAAAACCTAGCTGTGGATTTATGTTCAAACAAGTTAGCATTGTTACTTTCAGGACTGAATTTGTATTTTATTTATTTCTGTTGAATCATTTTCATGAGTTACATTACTCAAGACAGTTTTAAGTAATTAAAAACATGGTGATATAATGCACTTAGCCATATAAAAGATATATATTGTTCATGTATATATTTCATTGTACATATGAGTGTTATATTACTCTAAAAAATAAATAATCTGTTTAACACTGATGCATGCCGGCATGTTTTACTTTTGCACTAGCATGATTGTTTTTTTAATAAATTCAACTTTGCTCACTGATGCATTATTAAAGTGTTAGTTTATTATATATCTTAACTATTTATTCTTTTATATGTGAATTAAAATGTAACTTCCCCATTTTCAGTAAATAAATACATTTATTAATTGTAATATGTTTTTATGATGTAAATTGCAGATTTAGTCATTACTAAAATGTCTAAGTAATCTTTCTTAAAATTAACTTTCTATAAAAATCAATTTCTCTAATTTTGTTCTTATTTAGTTCTGCTACTTTTAACATAAACTTGAAATGTTATCAAAGTTTTCAAGTCAGGACTTTTTTTACAGAAGTAATTTTGATTCTATTTATACTAATAACAATTTTCAGTAAATAAAGAACAGCTATTAATAACATGATGCACTGTTAAGAGAACAGACATTAGTTCACTGAGTAATGAAATTATTTTATGTATGTGTATCTACACATAAACAGAAACATTGTTTTGCAAGCTGTTAACTCATGTTTTATGTGAAACACTGTTATCCTCAAGCAACTAGTGACCTTTTCTTGTTAGGTTTTGAAAATACAGTTGCATGCTTATCAACTCTTTTATGATATTGCTAATTTTATTCTTTATAATTAATTATTTTATTTTGTTTTAATAAATTTGTTTCATAGAATTTTAAAAGATAATATTTTTTCTCATTTTTTGAAAGGGTCTAATGGAAGAACTTGATGGGCACAATTTTATAAATTTTACATTAGAGCAAAAACAAAGATTAAAATGTAATATAAATTTAAATTATGTAAATTTATTTATCATCCTACCTTATCATACAATTAATTAACTGAGAGAATGCTTTTGTAGAATATCTATAATTTTTTCGACTTAAAAATGTTCAAAAAATGAACAGAACACCCTATTCTTGGAATAGCAAGATATACAGTAACTCCTAAAGTTATCAAATTTTTTTTAATAAAAAAAATTTTTACTCTATGAAGAAACTAAAAAAAGTATTATACTGTTTTAGTGTTGTAATACATCTTAAGACTGCAGATTTCTTATATTTTTCAGCGGGGATGGCAGTAGTAATGAAAAAGAAAATTGTATTGAATTCACTCATTTTCATACACTCAGTCAGGAAATGTTAATTACTTATCTTCTTAGATCTGACCTCAGTTTTCTTTTCAATTTTGCAATATTGCTGTTAGTAGCCAAGCCTACCATTTGTTCTTTAGGATATCAGTGTGCTGTGTACTTGTGTTGCTATTAATTCCTTGAAGATCTGCTAGCAAATGGCAGTTTATTTATAGAATTTATTGAATTAGTTTGTTCAGTCCTTAACCATTTCTTGATTCATGGTTTCAACAAGAAATTGAACAGATTTGTTCCTGAAATATTTTTAAGACAATGATCCAGTCCTCTTACAGTTCACCTGTTGCATTATAATAGAGTGCCTTCTAATCAGAAAGGTGATTTTAATTTATTTCAACCTCTTCTCAACATTTACTGTATGAAGTAATTTTTTCAAATGAAACAAATTCATTGCTAATGTTTTCAGCAACCATTTCAGGATATACATGAAATATATTTTCACCACTGAAATAAAATGTGAATATTAAAAGGCAAACTTACAATTGTTTCCTTTCATTAGATGAAGTATCTGAACAAATGATTTTTTTTTCTATAATTCATCCATATCAATTCTTTATATTCATTCTTTTCTTTTGCTATCTTTCTTTTGAGCTGGTTTTCTTTCATAAAATATTTTTTAACTTTTTTTTGCCATTTTTTTATCTCTGATCTGTGATTTGAAGTTCCTTTTTTCTGCTTCATATTTATCACAACAGTTGGCCTCAGGTAACCAAATGCAGTATTAAAATCTCAATTGAAAAATGTACAATAAATTCATAATTAATAGTGCACGCAGTTGCTATACTGCACAGAGTACTATGCCCTTTAATCTGTGTAAAACAACCACAAATTGACATAAGTCAATCACTCATTTTGTTGGGTCAGTTGTGATATTGAAATTAGTACACTTAAATATAAAAATGTTATTGTTTCTTTCTCTTATGTTTGGTTAATATTTTAAAGCATTTCTTCTTACATTGCCAGCATGTAATTTTTTCATGGTTTTTCAGATACAATATCTTAAAAGTTAATATTGTAATTGTAACTGCCACCTTTCTTCAGAACATGTATTGTTTGATGATATAGCAAACAAAAAAAAATTAAACTACACAATATACTTACCGACAAAATTAATTTCATAAAATGAACAAAAAACACTGTTACTTAGGGACAAGTACAAGTACTTGACTCAAATGTTAAACAAAGAAAGATAAATTATGTGTACACTGGTTGTATGCAGTTGACTAAGTCAGTACTAGTTCTTTGTTGGAGATGTCAGTTTCTTTCCCTGGATCTGTGGTGCTTGTGAGCTTTATCCATTGTATATTTTTATTTTCAGGTATTTTAAGAATTGTCATGTTCTGTCTTTATAATTAAAAAATTTATTTAATCTGAAAAAAAATTAAAAAATTTACTAAAATTTTTCCTCTGAACTTCATACTAAAGTTATCTAATACTTTTACTCGAATACTTTTTGAAGTATATTTGGAAATATAATGGTTATAATTTTTTTTCTAATATTAAATAGTGTAAATTGCATGATAATATTTAGTTTTATGTAGTATTTTTTTTGTTTAACTTCATCAAATGTTAAATATCTAACCGTGCTGAAAATGTAATGAACTGCAACTACAATGTTCTTAAGATATTTGATTTTTCCATTGAATTATTACCTAAATTAATAATATTATTTATTTACAAATTAATTTTAAAATGTAGATATCTAAAAACATATTACATCATCAGATGGACTTCATAGAAAAGTTAAAATGTAGTTAGTACATGGCGTCCCAAAAGTCCCACACCATAGGGATATATATACAATATGGTTTCCGTATAAGTCAAAACATAATTGAAAGTAGTCTCCCGTGTTCTGCAGAATGTTGATCACCAAGTCAGGCATTACAGATTGGCACACAGTTGTGATGCACTTTCACAGATGGTTTTTGTCCCTGATCTTTACTACGTAGGGGGAAGTGTTCATCTAGCCAATCATGAACTTGTGTACCATAGTGCAGGGGTGCACCATACTGAATGAACCATTCTGGTTTTCCGGAACCCAGCAAATCCAGATCAGGCAGTAATTCAATTACTAACATTGCTAGGTAAGTTTCACTGTTAACTATTCCATAAAAGAAGTAGCAACCAATGATTCAGTCTCTCCACAAACCACACCAAACTGTCACTCGATCAGCTTCTTGCTCCTTACTGTCGATAATTCAGGGAGGGTTACTGTCGGATCAATACTGTAAGTTATGTGGGTTCACCTCATCATTTACATAAAAGTTGGCTTCATCAGAGAACATAACTTTAGAAAAAACTGGGTCAAAAATCAACTGCACGTTTCCATATGGTGATCAGGATCATCTTCTGACATGTGGTGTAATACTTGTAACTTGATGATGATACTTGTTTTTTTTTAAAGATCCTCCATACTGTTGACCAAGTAACGTCCACTTTCAAACTTGTTCGGCAAATTGATTTTTTCAGACTTACAGATACCTTCTCCAAAACTCCTTCCACTACCTGTTTTGAAGTGCTTGGAGATCCAGATCTTTTAGCATCAGCAACACTACCTGTAGCCTTGAACATTTCTAGCAGTCTGTCAACTATTGTGTTCAACATTGGCTCTCACTAAGGATGCCTCACATTAAATTCATCTGCAACTTGTCTATGAGAGAATCCTCTTCCACAAAGGAGGATCATCTCTACCCGCTCTTCAGTGGTCAACATCTTTCAGTCCTGCAACTAGAAATCAGGGCAAAATTAGTAAAATTCCAATGGTGCAGGACTTTTGGCACTCTATAGATTGAATTGAGTTAAATAAAAATACAGTAAAGAGAGAAATATGTAGATTATAATATTCCGTTTTTCTTTTTATGAAAAGTCATGTAAATTCCTATAATTAATTTTAAGTTCCTTAAAATAAACCACTCAGATAAGTCTAGATCAAATAAATAAGATTGGAGGATAGCTTCTACTCCCAAACCCTTTGAAAATTAGGTAAATTTCTTAGAAACATTTAAAAAAATATATCCATAATAATAATTATTTATCATAATAAAAACAGGATTAGCATTTATTTTGTGTTTTGTTAGCATAACAGTTGATGGTAAAAAATAAGTAATAAATAATTTCATAACAAATTATAGATAAAATATTATATTAATTGCATCTTATCAGCAGAATATAATTATTTACAAAAACTTATTTTTACCTACATAGTACTTAATTATTATTAGTTTCTCTATCTTCATGTTAAGCATTTCACAGGAATATCTGCTTTGTTAAAATGTACTTAAAAAAATAAAATAGAAAGGTATGTTTATCAGTTATTGATAAAAATTTTTATATAATTTCAGCCAAAAGATTTTAAAAAATTATATCGGTAACTGAGGTGGTAAACAAACTTCACTCAGTACTTTTAATTTTTTTCTAAACAATTCTTGATCAGTCATATATAATTTTATATGTTCTGACAAAACTGACATCTCTGCAAAAGTGCTTAAGAGTACAAAAGAAAAGGAAATAAAATATTAAGCAATAAGTTGATGAAAATTAATTTTTATAAATAATAGTAATATATTGTTATTTGAGACCTAATGAACCTTGGAACTCGATGCTCCTATAAAAAAAAAAGAAAAATGTTACTATTTGTCAATTCAGATAATAATTAAAAATTAAATATTGGGAGTAACTTAACTAATAATCTGAATCTGAATTACAATCATTCTATAGTCTACTTCTCTACATAACCTACCAAACTCTTTCCTTCTGCTCCATTCTGAAATCTTGTATTTTAGAATTCTGCACAAGCACTAATGAATACACCATTTAACTGTACAAAAATGTCTCACCTCTTCTGCCTCTCATTAGCATTATACATTAGGCACTTGATTTGAGTGTCTTCCTTGTATGGTCTAGAATTCAACCCTGACATTCTTGATTTAAAACTAACCTTTCTATATAAGGTACAATTTGATAGTCCTGTTGAGTAGTTTATAGTTCAGTTAAATACTTTTACACCTCACACAATTCTTTGAATGAAGGAAAGAAAACCCCAAAATCCCCATTTCAGGTAAGCCATGAGTTATATTCTTTCGTGGTCTCTAGTAGATTATTTCTTTTTTATTATTTTTTTCCCATTATCCTTGATCCCTTAATATATACTTTGTGGGTTTTTCTGAATACTTAGTAGTAAGTGGGTGCCTGTACAATTATTTGCCTTTGTGGTTTGGTAGGGCAGCTTTCCCTATAGACTTATTCTAGAACACTTTTCCTACTTAAAGCAAAATTGCTTATTAAAAAAAGGCAGCCTTAATAATACTTAATTAAGGCTTAAAGTAATACTTAAAAGATATGTTAACATGCACTGCTTACCCTTTCTGCCTCACTATTATTTGAACTTATATTTTACACATCTCATCCCCCCTCTTCATTATATTTTTCATTCCACTTGTGAGGTATTGAACAAAACACTCTATCAGCTCCATGTAGAAATGCTTTAAACTATCCTAATCTACCATTTGTATCAATAGAACTAGTTTATACACCAAACTACAAATATTTATAATAAAACTTGTTATTAACTTGTGAATTTATAAATATGTAATTCAAGCATTCAATTTTTTTATTTCACTCCTTATCATTAGTGTTCCTCTCACTTCTATCTCCTTTCCTGAAAATGACAATGTCTAGATTTATTCACTGTAAAGCCTTTAGTATTGTTTCAAAAAGCACTAAATCATCAAAATATAGGTGTTTCTATTATTAACACACACAATTCCACCATCATCTCAAAAGTTTGAGCTCATAAATTGAATTGTCAAATAATAATAGAGAAAATATTTACTTTTTCAAAACCTGGTCAATTCCATTGTCAAAGCCTTTACATTTCTGTTTTTTTAGCTATGTCAGGAATAACCCATGCATTTTATTTATTAAAATTCACACTATCATTTAGAATCTATTAAACTGTAGGAATTACATTTCTTTTATATTATATTTTTATATAATACCACATTTTCCTAGTGAAATGGTAATAAATGAATTCATTTAATTGAACAAGTTGAAAAAATAAGTAATCATTAGAGTAAACGTACACAGTTTCCCAGATCAATATTACTGTTTAGTCTGGGCTTCAATCAATTTTTATTTGACTGTAATTATAGAAACTGTGTAATTAAGATAACAGCATTATTGGAGGAGTTATTTTCTAAAGTAAGGATGAGGGAATGTTGATATATGATTACTAGAGATAAATTTAACCTTTATTTCAGTTCTTGAAAATACCTCCTGTATCTCAGTAACTTCAATAATTGTAGACTTACTTTTTCTGCAGTTTGGTAAAAATATATTTTTTCAAAACATTCATTGTTCAGAATCATGCATTCATGTTTAAATATTTAAATGTATACTATATATATTATATATTAAATTCAGAACTATTTTCTAGATGGATTGAGTTGTTTAGCATTAACAATCCATTTTAAAAATAAACTCAAGCCCTTAAAAAAAGCATTCATATTTGTTTTTAAGTGGTTTGTGGGTGTGTGTTAAAATTTATTATGAAATACATATCTGCTTGTGGGTCTAGTTAAGAGTACTGAATTCTCTTTTAGTATCTTTTGATTTTTGTCTGACTATATAATTTGGTTTTGAAACTTGGCATTAACACCATAAACATTAAGAAACAAACTTCAGTGTTATCAAAACAAAAAATAATAAAATTAAAGTTTACTTAAAATCATTTTGTTTTTATCATTTGTTGTAACAATTATAAAAATTTAATTGCTACTGAAGAACATTTTTCTGATGACAGAAAATTATTATTTAATGAAGCAGTTTTTTTTTTCTTTTAGTCTACTTTAATACCTACCGTATGATTGTTTATTACCCAATACCTGTGTTCCATCCTATTCTTAACCTTGAGATTCTAATCCTGACAGTTAACCTTGAGATTATATTGTTGATTGAACTTAAATGATTAAAGTAACAGCACTAAACAATTTAGTGATCATGGTAACTATCATTCTAATTTTCTATGCCAGTTAAATTAATGTAATTGATAGGTTCTTTTTCTTTGTTATCATCATCTTCTAATGTACTATTTGAAAGCAGGTCCCTTACACCATCTCTGTCTCCATCCATTGCTGTCCCAAAAACCCTTCTTCTTCCCCTTGTCGTTTTCAGTCTTCACCTCATCAACTTTGTACTTCTTCTTCCCCCACTTCCTTTCTCCTTCTACTGGTCTTGCAAAGCAGTTGTCAAAATTCCACATCTTCTAACCAGTTTCCTTTTCTTTTGGGTAATTTCCTGCATAACAGCTCTTTCTTCTTTAATCCTGGTCTTTACTTCCTCATTCCTCAATTTATCCAACCATCTTATTTTCTCCAGATCCACATCTCAACCAGTATCAATCCATCCTCTCTCTCTCTCTCTCTCTCTCCCTCTCTCTCTCTCTATCTCCCTTAGCATCCATCCTTTTTTTCTTTGTAGTCATCATTGAATTTAGTTACTTCTTATCAGTCGCCTTGTATTGTTTGTATGCATGTGTTTTCTTAAATAACCCTTTATCCATTTTTTTTTCATTTATCTTACGTATGAACCATTTTAAAAATGATTTCATTATATGATTAATTTACTTCATATTACTTAAAACCAAAAGTATAAAGGTAACTAAACTTTTAATTTAACAAAAGCTGTTTATACATTACATTCCACTGAAAATAATGTAAATAACATTTCAATTGATCCACTTTGGCATAAGAAAACAACACAGTTTTGTTCTCAAAAAATGTTTATTTATCTTCAGACTAGGATTGCTTTTATTACTATATCTAACCCAGAAATTTTGAAAGGAAGTGTATAGTGAACTTTGTAATAAACTTCTTTGTATATCTGTACATTGAATTACATGTTGATATAAGTAGAATGTTTTATTATGCTAACTTTTGTTACCTACATTTTTACTTGCATCTAAAACAGAAGTGCTGGTTTTTAATAAACTCATAAGAATATGCTAAATTAACTCTTATTAAAATCATATTTAATATATATAATGATTTAATGTTTATTCAGTTTTATTTATTCATGTTGATCTTTGCTTAAAGGTTCATTAAATAATATTACATTGTTTAAGACACCTGCTGTTGAGGCGTATGAGAGGTGTACTTTTCCTTTGTATATTTCCTCTTAAGAAACGCTAACAGGCTATTAAAAATATTCTTGTCACTGGCTTTAGGGTACTTATGTATTAGCCTAATACATAACCATTAGACCAATACATAAATTAGACCTTAACCATAATGATCCCATAACTTTGAAGTATTTTCAAAGTATAATATCTTATAATTATAGATATAAATTAACCAAACTACGCTCGCTTCGCTCAATATCCTCGACTAATTAACAGTAATGTTTTGATTATTTAAATAATAAATAATTACAATAATTACTGAATTTATTATTTAAATACTCAAAACATTACTGTGTTAATTAGTTAAGGTTAGCAAGTGAAGCAAGCGTAGGTTAAGTTTGGTTAAATTATATTTATAAAATAAATAAATATAAATGGTTATAAAAATGGTAATATAATGGTTATATCAGGTGATATAACAATAACCCAAAAGTTTGCAATTTATTGGTCAATGGGCTAGTACATAAGTACCAGTTTTAGTACCATGGCTAATAATTTTAAGTTTAACAATAAATCTTATATTTTAAACGATAGTTATTCTGGAAATAGGATTTTTAATTTAGTATGAAGGATTTTGCGTGAAACTATATATGGTTAAAATAATTTTCTTTTTAATAAAATTGTACAATATTCAGTGATTGTAATTATTTTTTTTTTTTTAATTTAGGCTGAATGAGTTAAACTAAACTATCTTCCTTTTAATTAACACATATTTAAGAAAAAATGAGCTGATGATAAATTTCAGTTACAGTTTGATTTTTTGTTATTACAAAAAATGTGTGATGCATTGAATTACTACCAAATGACTGTAAATTTTAGTGAAAAGGTTTTTCTTTTCTGTTTTGTCTTGTCTATTTCAATAGTATGTGTGAATAATATTTGACATGTCTGTTTGTACATGTGCAATGAACTTCATTAAAATAAAATAAATTTATTATTATTGTTTAGAATTAACTGAATACTTTTGCATAAGTTATTTATCACAATAGCTTTAATTACATAATGTATAAAAATATACATGATAATAAAGTGGAAAGTGATTTATGTGAATTGCTTAAAAGTTCAGAGAAAAAGTCAAATATATATACAATATAGTATAATAATTTTACATCCATTCAATATTTTAATGGATTTAAAATTAATCAGTTTAAAATTTTATGTGTGTGTGTGTGTGTGTGTATATATATATATATATATATATACAAAATTTGAAAACATGGATGCTCTAATGCATTAAAGATTATTTTAAATAATAAAAATAATTAGATAATTCTGTTTGTGATTTGCTGTGTGTTGTGTGACTGTAAAACTGGTCGAGGTAATATACTGTATTATATTAACAAAAACTACTGTAATATTAATTATATTGTACAGATGTTTAAAAAAATTTGTTGATTTTAAGTGTGGCCCTTAAAAAAATATATATACTGATATATTTTTCTTTTTGTAAATGTCCTTATAAACTACCTTAAAAAATTAAATATGTAATATGAAACTAAAAAAAAATAAACTTGTGTGTAATTGTGTATTTAGCTGTTCAAATGATGTCTATGGTGATAATTATCACTGTATTTGTAGCCAGCCATTTTGTCTTTAGTCTGAAACTGTGTGGAAGTATGTACGGTTGTTTGTATGAGTGTGAATTTGTTAAACAATGAATGGTTAAAATAAATTACCTAATAATGTTTATGAAATAAAAACAAACTTTATCCACTTAATTTCTTAAATTTATTTTGTTTGATTTGAATGGAGAAAAAATAACGTGGTCAACTTTAATATAGGCTTCTTTATACGAACTTAACATCTAACAATATTTTAAAAATACACACTTTTATAAAATTGTTAACTAAAATCTCATTTTGAAATAACAGATATTATTTTTTTTAAATATTATGTATTTTTTTTTTTAAATTTGTAATGTAATTATTTTAGTAAATCATTGTTATACATTTTTCATGTACCTATTGTGTGTTTGTTTTTTATTCAATTTCTTATAATAAAATGTATAAATTTTTTATAAAATAAAAACTTTGTATTACATTTAAAAAAAAAAATTGTTTAAATGTGATGCTACTTAAAATTTATATTAAACTTCCCTGTATTTTGTAAATTTATTTTAGATTCATTTTTATTTTGTTTGTGACTTTAATAATTAAAACGTGACTTTAAAATAATTAATACGTGGTACATGTGTTTATCCTGGTTCATCTAGTAGTGATTATTTACTATATTATTTAGCAGTGAAGGTAACCCTGGAGAATGATGTGCCAGTTCTGCATAAATATTAGATTATAAAAAAAGAAAAAAATGTGTAGATATACGATAATTAACATAAAAAATTAATCGTCTGTAATTAAAGATGACATTGATCTAAAATTGTGTGTTATTGCTTTTCCTTTTCCTTTAGTTTATATTATTATGGTCAATCCTAAAAGATAATAATCTCACATGTTAATAGAGTTAAAGTTTCTGAAAATTCTCTCCTAATTACTTTTGTTATTATTTGCATTAAAGAAGACTGGAAATTTCTCTGAAACTTTTCAACTGAGTGTTTAACAATCCTCCTAGAAATATACTAGGTTTGCAATTGATAAATTCTAGGATTGTGTTTGCTTAAATAAAAGAATTTGTTGATTTATATGTAGACTGTAACCATTTTATTGACTTGAATTATAATACATAATACTGTATGAAGATAGAGTTAATGCGTTGAATTAATTATGAATATACTTATGATGTGATTCGATTTTTGATTATTGTATAATATCAAGATTGTATTAATATATTAAAGAGAGAGATGTTCACCTTACATGTTACTAGCTAAGAATGAAAATTATTGCATGCTACAATAATGAGAAAAGAATAATCAGTTGATGGTGAAAGCCAGTTGGTCAAGCAATCATAGAAGCATAACACTGTAGTGAATAATAAGAAAACTAACTCTTTTAATGCTACCTTTGCTTTGTAAGCAAAGTTTTAAATTGATTAATAGTTCTTAACACTGAGTATATTGTTCACATGATAACGTAATTTTAGAAATTCCACTGTATTTTTTATATTTTGGAAATTGTAAAGCAGATCTGACTTGGAAAGATAGTTACTACATCAAGAGAGTATAATATTGTTAAAGATTGGATTGATTCTATGAGATCTTGTAAGACTGAATTTTGTTTTTTAACAGTTTTTCTTTCTTAACCCTAACCCAAAAAATATTTTACTCACACCTTTCTCCTTAGCAGAATTTTGGGTTGTTCAGAATCTTTTAAATCAGCATAATTTTTAGATTGTTCCTAAGAATATTCATATTTAAATGTCCTAAAAACCAATTATAATTCTTCCATATAAGACTATGGAGTTAGAGATATGGGTTATTTTGATGGTTTTCATTGCTGATCAGTTCAGAACTGAACTATTACGTGCCAGATTAATGATGTTCAAATGTATTTTTCCATTGTTATAAAAATGTAACTCATAGTTATATATTATAACACAGGTTAATTATTATAAAACAGACAACACTTCATTATAAAGTAGTTTTTTCTGCAGTTTCATAGGAAAAAAATAATTTTGTAATTTTTATAAATTATTTGTATTATATTTAAATAAAATTTAATTTTTACTATAATCATTATTCATTTGAATTGTTGGTATCTACGTAAAAATAATTTATGGCTAAGCTTTTTGCGCTGAATCATTGGTCCATATGTTATCTTCAAATATTATTGCTCTCCTTACATCATCATTTTTATAATTAAATTATTTAATTCAAAACAATATAGTAAAAGTATCAAGACATTAATTCTATCTTCCTTCATTTTTATATCTACAGTATCCTTTTTAACAAAGTAAAGCAAAGTCCTGCTTTAATTCTCAACCTTAGGCATTTTGTGTGTATGTTATACACACAAAATGTGTGTATAATACACAGAAGTTATACTTCTTTGGCGTGAATAAAAAAAGAATTTTTTTACGCATTCAAACAAATTTGAACTGAGTCAAACGATCGATAAACTTTAAATATCATGAACAAAAGTTTGAATAAATAACATAAATTAAATAATAATTATTTTATACAGTAAAAAAGTATTTAAGTATTCGTTCTCATATAAAACAAAGTTCTTCGAATATATTTCGATTAGTTTAGTTCTAAAAATTCTTCGGATGCCGATTGAATAGGCACGAGGGTTATCAGCGGCTTATGTTATGAAAAATATGTTACAAATAGTTTTATTTTATAATAGTGTATTTAATCAAAAATTTTGTTTTTGGTAAATTTAAAATTATTTATGCAAAATCAAGAATTTATCTGATTTGTGCAATTTTCTGTGTCATTAAAAAATATAATTTTACTCATTAAAAATAATACTTACATAAATATAATCTCAAATCTTAATACACAATTTTCACAAAAAATAATAATAATAAATAATCGCTGCAATATAAATAGTTTTATGAATATAAACAACAATATTCACAGTTTAAAATATCCGTCTTCAGAAATCCGTGTATATATAAATATATATTAATTAGCACTCAATATTTGTTATGTTTTCAACACGTGCTAATCACTTAATTGCACTGAACGACTGACTGAATTAGACATTACACGCATGTTCGTGCAAACTGATCCACTTGGGCCTGCGCAAATCTTTATGGTGTGTTACATCGGCGCGCGCAACTTTCGTAACTTTCTGAAAATACACTCTGATCAGTTTCTCCTAACGTATCAAAAGAAGTATAACTTCAATAATCACCTGTCAAAAGTAGGTGGAAATTTGATAGTCATGATCGAATGTAGTCCCATAGTAGAAGGAGGAATGGACTACATCAAGGAAATAAAATGCGTAAAACTTGACTTCCAGAATTTTCCACAAAGTAGTAATTACAAACAGCCTTTTAGAAAGGAACAGTTAGATAGTCCTTTATTCTTTTAAAATATATTACATAAATTGGTGGCGCTAGGACATCTGGTTAGTTATCAGAAATATTCAAATATTAGATTAGATTGATATATTTTTTTTTTAACCTTCGGGCCCACCGTTAAATATTGCTTCAGAGGATGAAATGAATGATTTTTATCGCGTGTGAAAATGTCATATCTTACTGGGATTCGAAACCAGGATCTCTGGGTGAAAGGCCGAGACGCTACCATTCGTGCCATGGAGGCCGGTCAATAATACTAACTTAGAATTTATGGAATCAAACCTCATAAGAGTAGATGTGGTTAATCACTGCAATACAATTGTGATGAATTGTTGGTTGAAGACACAGAAGAAAAACCACTGTTAATTGAGTATGGTAAAGTAAAAATCAACAGAAATAGAAGTGACTGCATAAGTTAAGTAGAATAAAACAGAAGATCAATGTAGAAAAAAGTAAATGAATGACTTCTTAAAAAAAACTAATTGTGGCAGTAAAGGTGGAAAAATATTTAAAAAAATAAAAATATGAGATTTAATAGAAGTAAGGCATAAAAAACTACTTAACCTTTTAAAAAATATGTATTTAAAATATCTTGCTTTCCCCGTGTAATTAAAATTATAAACTTATACCTTCAAGCTTGTGAGTGGGATATGGAAATAGAATTTTTTAGTGTATAAAAGTGTCATGCATAGCTGGAATTGAACCCAGATCTCCAGATGAAAGGTTGAGACTATACCACAGAGATCAGCATGTGTTCTTACTCTCATTTATTAATGTGATGGTTACTCCCATAAAAATACTTTCTTCTAGATTAAATTAATTTCATCAGATTTTTTTCTAATAAAAACCTACCTAAGTTATTGGCCTGTATAGAATACGAATAATATTGAATAAAAATTATTTTTATAACTGCACATCATAGGTAAGATGAAAATGCAAAAACAAATAAAAGTGTTTATAAAATCAAAGTAACTTGCACTTTTTTTGGTAATCACTTGTTAATAATCCAGTCTTACCAGTCACCAGTCACTGTCAGGTATCTGATGTCAGCAGTAAACGCCCCAATATGCGTACGATGCAACTGCAGCTTGACTGTGCGCCACATTCTTGTGGATTGCGTATGTAAATTGCGCAGCCTTGTGTAAATTTAAATTGCCCAAAAACATTCGTCGAATCCTGGGCAATATTAAAGAAGTTTTAGACAGGTGTTTTATCTCTTTGACATATTATATTTTACACAGCAATTAATACTGTAGTTACAATTGCACTTTTATTTTATAATTGTTATGATTTTCTTGTTAGATCATTTTATTTCTGTTATCCGAGGAGGAGACCTTTACACTCCTCTCGGACTTCGTAAAATTTATTTTTATTTTATTTTAGTCTTACATAAATATATATTTTATACATTTTTTTAAGTATAACTTATTTTTAAGATTTTGACTGTGGTAGCAGTATAAATAATTTTTCAGTATGTTAGCTGTGATAGTAGTTTTAGTTTTTGTTACATTTTTTCCCCGGGTGATGATAACGTGAAAACGTTTATTGCCCAAAAAATACACTTTCATCCACCGAATTAGATAACGCATAGTTTTTCTTGTAGTCTTTTCGAATAATTTTTTTAATTCATTTCACTGTGATAATCGCCATTATTTGAGTTTACTTCCAAATCGCTATACAACCTGAAATAAGACCCATTTTCACTTTCTGGATAAATTATTGTAAGACACTCTTCTGAATAAGAAAAGGTCACATAAAATAAAAATTTTGAAGAAATGAAATCAAGTTTTACTGTCAATGTGACTTTTTAAAAATAAGTTTCGTTGCTGTAGACAACTGGATGACATTCTTCCCTAAATTTTTGAGTTTGTGGAAGTAATTGATATCTTTTTTTCTGTATCCTGTCGCTCTGCAGCAACAAACTTCAACTTCAGCTAAACCAATTGTTTGCGGTTTTGCTTCTTTTTCTCCAGAAAATAATTTTTCCCCTTGTTTCAGTGCCACCTTTGAAGTGTAGGAACATATCCTTCAATGATGTAAAAATGGAGAACTATCCGTCTTGATAATTATCTACACATATTTATGTGTAGGCATTAACGTTTTTGAAAGAGAAACAAAAAAAAAACGATGAGTTGTCTTGTTTTCACGGAGCATCCTTAATCCTTTTATCTTGCTAACAGAACTTTTGTGAATTTTGAAACTCGCTCTAAGATATTTTTGAATCAATTAGAAATATCCCATTCCATCCTGTCATGAAATAAATTGCGTTTATTTGTTATGTCTGTTTACGCCATTCTGGCATAACGTTTTCCGTTATTTTCTACGAATTCCAAGCTAGGGTGGGTCCCGTTGTTTTGTTACAAGGAATGTTTAAATCTCACTTTGTTTCGTATTTCTGTGTTTGTCAAGTCCACCTGTTTCTATTATTGTTCTTGTGTTCGACCCTCCCACCGTCATCCTTAGTGACCGCGTCCATTCTTCTATCGAATTATTTTAACTACCCTTTTCATACACCCGTTATTCTTTCGTCCCCTTACTAATACATTCACACTCTCTCCTGTCCACTACCTGGATCTGGTTTCCCCCTTTTTTCTTTCGCCATCTTTTCCTCAGAGTAAATCCAACATCTCACCAGTGCAGTCGCCTATGGTCATACTCTCCTGCAAACTTTGTGGTAACATTCTCATTCAAGCAGAATCTCAAACTCGGCACTATACATCTGAGATTCTACGCATCATTCTACCACCAAACCACATCACACCTCTGTGTTCCTGATACACCGTGCGGACTACGCCCAGGATTACATAGGTATTCCATCTGTACTTGCTCTTACGAGTTCATCTCTGGCTAATATTTGTGTGCTACAGGCAAGTTCAGTTTTTCATTACTTATTACGTTAAACCATTATGTTATCATTCAAATTTGTGGAACATTCAGTTCATCATACCTATGCCTTTCAAGTTTCAAATTTCACTTAAGTACAGTCACGACAGGTTACTTACATAAGGTTGTCATTGTTCAGCTGCAACCTATTTCATGTGCTCAATTAATTTCAGTGTGATTATATTGTAATAAACTCTTTTGTACTATAATATTATTGTGTCCTCTTTCTACGTTAAACTAGAATTACATTTTTATATTATTTAATGTTAAGTTTGTGGTTCATAAATCAGGAAAGGCCAGTGCCAATTAAGATTTACTGTAATTTATGTTTCTAAGTTAATGACATTTGTTCATTCCTAATTTTTCAATATTACAGCATTTGTCAGCAATGCAATAGTTTTTCAGACATACTATGTTTATTGATGTTATATTTTTCTAAAGTTACAATTAAAATTAAGGTGTTTCATGTTCTCTTTTAGGCTTTGTCAAAAATGTATATTGTCAAAGTCTGTATTTAGAAGCGTATGTTCATGTATTTTTTCATTTAACTATCATTGTTCAGACGCTGATTTCAGTTGATATTCTCAAGTATCATTAAATTATGTTATTTTCATAATTTCTTTTTAGTTTTTAAGGTTATGATAATTATAACATAAATTCATTTGTTTTCATTAAAGTCCAATTTCTTTTTGCAAATACTAGCTGTGTGTTTTTTTAACTTTACCCAACAATGTCCATTCACCAGCCGTTCAATGATTTTATTCTCTTTAGTTTAGACATTCTCTCTCAATTACAGCAAGCATACGATAGTAAATTTTCTTTGCGCAATAACTGTTTAATAAAAAGTAATTAAACTTTCGTAAAATTATATTTTTGCAAATTCTAATATCTATCAACATTAAAAAAAAAAAATGGCATTTTCACATGCTACAAAATTGTCATTTCATTTTATCCTCTAAAGCAATACCAAACAGTGGTCCCGGAGGCTAAAAAAAGAAAAAAGGGGTATGGTGTTTATATATAACAAAATAAATGAAAATATAAATAAACTACTAACTAAGAATTTGTAAAGGTAATGTGATTTTTTGTGTTTTGTGTAGAATTAACTGAATTCGCTGATGGGAAGAAGAGCGGGGTTCCTTCGATTTGAACGACAAGAACTTGAGAGCGAGTAGATAATCTGCAAATCAATATGCACTTTTCAATTTGAAAATTTACTTTTCAGTTTCAGTTTTAAATTCAATTTGAAATTATTGATCTGTGAATAGAATGTATGAATAGCTAACTAATGTAGGCTTTTGTTTAAAATTACCAGTTCTTTTGGGATATCAACTGTATAGGCTGTATATATTGTTTTTACCAAATTAATGATCAGATGGTTAAAAAGGAAATCACGTAAGTTTTTACTCGTATATAATTTTGTAGATCGTAATGTGCCGATAAATTTTTAATCATAAAAATATTAAAAGTAACTAACACATACAAGTTTATCCTTTTTCATCTTCGATTCGGATTTCATGCGCAATGATCTCACGCAGCACTCAGATGCCAATTCCCTTTCGTTTGCCGGCTCAATTCACAATCTGTCAACCACGAGTTATTCACGTAACTTTTGAGTTAAGCTTTGGTGGACTCCACAAATAAAACTTACCCTTAACAAAAAGGGCATTTTCAAATAAAATCTTAGAAAACCTTGTTCTATTCAAAAAATGTCATGCGTTTTACAAAACGCCAAAAATGCAGTCTTATATCTCAAGATTAAGTTGAAGTACTCTTAATAAAAGAAGTCTGTGAGAAGTCATTTCCAGAAAAAACAAATTTTAACCCATACCCATCCTTAAACAGGACAACAGCTTATAAGTTATAATGTAATCATCAAGATGCTATCTTTACAGTTTTTATCAATAAGTATTACCGAACCTCATAAAGTTAAAGGTTAGAGGCAAGATCATAAATTTTACAATCATAAAAGCAACAATTGCACATACCCAAAGAAATGACATGAAACTATCATTATGCCATTACCAAAGCGAGTGAGTAGATAAACAAGATCCTCTTTTTTGTCAAGAGGACAAGCTCCTCTTAACAAAAAATAACTTCCAACTAATATCTTAAGAGATAAATGTCTCTTAACTTGCACACTAAGCAAGTTAATTGGAAAAGTTGATAAATTCTTGCCAGATCTGGTTTTTTAAAGAATCAGGGTTTTGTAACCTCTTTTCAGTGTGGCTTCAGGGAAAATCACAGTACTACACTTCACCAGGTCCATCTGCAGGATAACATTACCGGGATAACATTTGGCATTACCAGGTGATCTGGTATTTTAATGTAAGTATATGATCAGAGTTTAAGAGGCAGCCTCCCAACTGCAATCAGCAGCTATCTTAGCAATTGCACATTTTAAGTAAGAATCTACGATACCTATTCTTCTTTAAATCATCTGAATTTTTATGTGGCACAACTGCTTAGTGGAACATTCCTCACTATCTTCCTTACGTTATTCCTAACTAGAGGGTTTATTGTCTTTACGTTGATAACTCTCATTTACTGTGCAATCTCATCCAGTCATGGTTATAAATTTCAGAAGTCTACTGTTAATTTAGTTCACAAAAATAGGTTTGTGATTCTTGAGAGATAAAACTTATTATATTGCTTTCTGTAAAAAAACTAAAACCTCATCGATCCTCAAACTGATTAATTACAAATTAACATTCAAGAGGAAAGTTCATTTTCAAGGGCTCAACTTTAATAAAAAATTATCCTGAAAAAATCATATTCAGGATCTTGTCTTAAGACTCAGCAGAATCTGAACATAATCAATTGTTTTAATTGGTGAGCTGATCATCAAGTATTATTAAAGTTGGTCCAAGCAAAAGTGGACTGTGATTGTGTGTTGTACTCTTTGGCAAGGAACTAGATCTCAAGGCTCTTGGTCAGTCACTACACTGGAATCTGTTTCAGCGCTGATGCATTCCAGACAAGACCTTCACACAGTCTGTGTCCCTTTACTGCGTTTTACATGACTATCTATTTCTTCATTATTTAATTAATATCTTGAATCATTCTTAATGTATAAATAAGAAACTGTTTACACAATATCCCCTGAAGAATGTGTTAGTGCAATGAGTTCTCATCTAAACCAACACAATCCACACCAAGAAGTTAAAAATCAATTATAATTCCCAAGAGTATATCCATTCTCCCTACACAAGACAAATTTAAGGCTTCTTCTGATGCTATGCCATATGGATTATCAATTTATCAGTGAAGAAATGTTCAATTGAGCTCCTCAAACAATCATTTACTGACTAATTATTTATTGACACATGTCTCTATGGAGACAGGTTGAAAAAAGACCAAGAAGTCAGAACTGCTTTTGTTTTCCACGGCCAAAGTTATGCATGGGCGTTTTCTGCTCAATTTAACATATATTTTACAGAACTGTGCAATATTTGGCAGGTGCTCCACTATTGTGATCATTTTAGCACAGAAAATTTCAGCATATGCTTCCTTAGTTCCCCAGCTGCCAATCAGGAAACAAATGTCTTGTCTGAGATGTCATTTCAAATTGCCAGTTTCTCCAAGATAAGGAATACAACTTGTCATTGATTGGACCTGGGTCATATTGGAATTGATGGACATGAGGTCATACACAAAAAGAGACAGACCATAATATTGTCATGATTCAACCAGATGAATGTAAGATTACTGTAAGAGGATAATATTTAAAAACTAACAAAATGAGTGAGAGCTTCTTAAGAGCAAACTTCATTTAGTGAAACCATATGTTAAACTAATTCCACTATAATTGAATTTAAGTGAATGGAAGATGGCAGCATCTTTCAAAGGTCACAATAACATTATGCCATTGCATCTATTAAAAGAATGACCAATGAATCAAACATGAAATACAAGTCTGACAGACATATTTTAGAAAATACAGTGACAATGATGGTGTAGTTGTTAGTTCAGCATAATTTTATAATCACTCATTTTCATTCTTTGTGTTAATACTAGCATATTATCATCCTAGCTAAAATAGAGAAAAAGAGATACAATTCAGGGTCAGAGATAAATCAATATATAATGAACAAATCCAGTCAACATCCACTTTGCACAATTTCATAAAAACAACAGTGTAATTGTACAACTGTCAAAGAAAATGATGTGTCTTGTTAATGCTTAATAAAACGATGAAATACAAACATTTAATCTAGAAAAACTTCCATCAAACCAATTAATTAAATTATACTGTAAGTATATATTAGCAATACAAAGTGATCTGTACATCAATAATTTTATGCCATATATGAGTAGTGACAGGTTTGCATCACAGTTGACCATCTGTTTAATGTCTCTGCTGCAGAAATCAAATTCTGTTTTAAATTCGATCCATACCTTTTGTTAAGATTCATGTATATGTATCCTCTCCTTTTTATTAACTGTAAATAAATAAACTATTTCTTCTTCTTATTTATGTAAAAGTACATAAAGTTGTTATATTCAGTTGGTCTAGTTCACCAGCTGACATTTATAACATTACTATTAACTATTGTATTGTTCAGTCTAATTTTACACTCACTGCAGTCATCATCTACACTATCATCAACAATGTATTATTCACTTTAAAATATAAAACTTAAACCAAATATGAAACATGTGATGATCATAACATTTTATACTCATATTTAAACAGATTAAACAATGACTTTATTTACTATGATTCTAAACCAGCGAAATAATAATATAGCATAATGACACCTAATTAAGATACTGAACCAAAGCAGTTTTTTATTCGACATACTTTTTTGGTCCTCCGACAGTGGATATGAAGAAAGTTTAATTGTGATATTCTTCAAACTTCAAATTATATAAACTACAAGTTACATTTTTTAACGTTTAATATTTTAATTTATGGTTAATGTAAAAAAGGTATTAATGAAGTTGCTGATTATACAACTTTTTCTTTTTCCTGTTTAGCCTCCGGTAACTACCGTTCAGATAATACTTCAGAGGATGAAATGTATGAGTGTAAATGAAGTGTAGTCTTGTACATTCTCAGTTCGACCATTTCTGAGATGTGTGATTAATTGAAACCCAACCACCAAAGAACACCGATATCCACGATCTAGTATTCAAGTCCGCGTAAAAATAACTGGCTTTACTAGGACTTGAAAGCTGTAACTCTCGACTTCCAAATGAGCTGATTTGCTGATTATACAACTGGAAAAAAGATTCATAATTTATTTCTTCAGCATCATTAGCGTAATATCACTTTTAATGATGCTATTGTTAAGGATTTAATTTAATTTATATTGTTAAGGATTTACATTATTAATTAAGTTATTAATTTTATTATGGATAAAGACCAATTGTTAAGACAGAAAAGGTTAGTTAAAGCATTTATTACAAGAACTGGCACATTTACTGTCTAATATAATGTCTCAAGGGATAGTTACACCTTATACATTAAATTAAGGAATTTTATTGATTTAAAAGGCAAATATGATGTTATACAAACATAACTTAAAACGGAATTTGATGATGATGTTTGTTCATCAGATTGGTTCAAGTCGAAGAGAACTAGTGTAGTTTAGAATCCAAATTGCATCACCTGATAAACAATAATAATAATAATAATAATAATCAAAAGGCAATAAATCTAGAAGGCAATGTAAACACTACAGTTAAGCAAGTACAGCTACAACCGATTAATATACCATTATTCAAAAGTAATGTCTTTGAATGGCAGCATTATTACAACATATTTAATGATTTAGTACATATTGGAAATCAATTAACCAATTTACAAAAATTACATTATTTACATTCTTCTTTGAAGGATGAAGTGTTGGCCATTACTAAAAAATTTGGCAATAACCAACGAAAACTGTATAATTGCATTAGATTTATTAAAAAAGTGATTTGATAGTGAGTACATAATTGCATTTCATAATGCCGATCGCATTTTAAAATTAAATTCTATAAAAGGGAAATCTTTGGACACTTTATCCAAATTTATCAATGAAGTATCTTCATAAGTGAATGCACTTTAAGGAATGCGAATTCCCATCAACACATATGAATTTATTGTCGTTCCAATTTTTTTACATAAAAATTGGACCTCTAAAAAGTGTAAGGAAAAACTATTAAATCAAGGGTTTCCCACTTTTCAAGATTTTTAAAAATTCCTCGAATCAAGACGACAGATTCTCGAAAATACCAATGCAAATAGGTCAAACTCTCAAGACAACATAGAAAATAACGCTAAAGGGCAGTGTTATGATACTGCAGCCAAATATTTTAACTTAAATACTAATAAGAAATATAAAGCAAATAATGTCATTGGCTATTCAAAATTTAATTCTAGCCAATGAATATTTTGTAATTTTAATCATCTTTTACATTATTGCAAATTTTTCTTAAATTTATCCCATTGATGAACAAAGAGATTTTTTTTATGCATAATTGTTGTTTTAGTGAAGGTTATTCAGTTATTGTATATATGAATGTTATTCTACTAATGTGTGTAAGATTTGCTTTCAAAAACATAGTACTCTTATTCAGATACATAAGATTAACAATTCTAAATTAAATAGATAAATCTGAAAATAATAATTATTCTTCATTCAAACTGTAGTCAAATAAAAACATAATTTTGTCTACTGCAATATGTAATGCCAATTATGTACATGGTAATACTCACACATGCCGAATCTTATTAGATTCTGGTAGCCATGTGAGTGTTTGCATGCATAAATTCGCCCACTAGTTAGGACTTAGATTTATGAAAATTGATCTTTCCATTTTAGGCATAAATAATTCAGTTTCTCAACTAAATACAGTGTTGTACTTACTCTGCACTCTGTATATATGTACTTTTCATTCGAAGTGCAATGTGCTATTTCATCAGATAGCCTTCCAAATTCACTTTGGTATTTCTCATCTCAATTTACCTCATAATTTGTTTTTTCAGATCCTGATTTTAACATAACAAATGGTACTGACATCCTCATTGGAGCTCAATTTTATTTATCCTGTCAGGGGAATTTATTCGAAATTCTAAATATCCTATTGTCCAAGAAACCAAACTAGGAAATATTCTCAATGGTTGCCTTCCTATTAACGTTAAGGACAGTAATACTATTACATCCTTTTCTCGTAAAGATTCTACAGATCTCTTGACTGTAATTGAGAACTTTTGGAAGATTGAATAAATTAATGCTGATATCTCACTTAATGAAATTTCCACATGAGGAAAACAATTTCAATTCAATTCTATTCAAAACAGTCAGTTTGTCATGTCATTACCACGCAAATCCAATAATATTCAGCTAGGTGATTCTTTCGTAAACGCTAAGAATAGATTCTTTCTTTTGAAAGAAAGCTAAGCAACAATTCCAACTTTTTGGAAGACTATTCTGCTTTCATTCAGTAATATTTAGATCTAGGTCACGTCACCACTCAACTCCAATGATTTGTTAATTAACAGATCAAATGTGTGCTATTTACCCCACCATCCAGTATTTAAGCCTTGTAATCTGAGAAATAAAATTCGAGCTGTTTTTGCAATTCAGCTAAAACCACTAACAGTCTATCTATCAATGATACTCTTAGTTCGACAAGACTTATTTTCTATAATGCTTAGACTCAGAATCCATAATTATATCATAACTTCAGACATAGATAAAGATGTATCGAAAGGTATTAGTTAAACCTAGCAATTATAATTTACAACATATTCTTTGGCATGATTCTCCAGACCAGGAAATAAAACACTACGCATTACAAACAGTAATCTATGGAACCACTTGTGCACCATACTTAGCCACTAGATGTCTAATTCAAATAGCAAAATGAAAATGACTTTCCACAAGCTTGTAAGACCATCAAAACGATTTTTATGTTGATGACCTCATTACAGTTTCAGGTAACTTAAATGAAATTATTCAACTGAAAATCAATATTTCTAAATTATTACAACAGTATGGTTTTTCGTTCCATATGGTTTTCTAATAATCGCATCAGTTTTTCTTCTGATCACAATTCTTCCATTCCGTCTAACCAAGAACATAACATACAAACTTTAGGAATTCTATGGAACAACACTTCAGGCACACTATTTTTCCAAATTACCCATTCCAATGATTTTAAAATTCATACAAAAAGAAATATAATGTCCATCACAGCAGGTGTGTTTGATCCTTTTGGACTCATTGGTCCTAACCCACTGCATTGGTCTAGTGTGGTGTATGCGTCTTCCCAAATCAGCTGATTTGGAAGTTAATAAAGGTAGTAGTACTTTAAAAGTAACTACTTTTATACGTATTTGAATACTAGATCGTGGATACTGGTGTTCTTTGGTGCTTGGGTTTCAATTAACCACACATCTTAGGAACAGTCAACTTGAGACTGTACAAGACTACACGTAATTTACACTCACACATATCATCTTCTGAAGTAATATCTGAATAGTAATCCTCATAGGCTAAACAGGAAAAAAAGGACTCATTGGTCCTATTGTATTTTTCCATAAACATTTTATGCAATTATTATGACAAATTAAAATTAATTGGATGAAATATTACCCAAAACAGTATTAACACAATGGCTGACTATTTAAATACAATCAGTTACATTTAATTGAGTCAATTAAAATAAATCAATATATAAAGCCTAATAATAATATTAAGGTTAATTCAATTGAAATACATGAATTTTCCGATACCTCTATAAAGGGCTATCTGTGGCATTTATTTACAAACCTTATTTGTCAACCATACAATTTCAATATCTACTGTTTTAAATTAAAACTTGCCCTTTAAAACAAATAATATTACTAAGACTTGAACTTTATCATTATTACTTACTCGTTTGTTAGTAAAGGTAAACAATGCTTTAAAGGTACATTTTCCTTTTGATGAAATACATTTATATACAGATTCTACAATAGCACCACTGGATTAATGGTCAACCATCTAATTTGGAAGTAAACAATCTCCGAGATTCAACAAAATACTTCAAATGCTAATTGGCACTACGTAAAATCCTCTGATAATCCAGCTGATGTATTGTCTAGAGGTTGTACTCCAAATAAATTACTTGACATGTCACTTTGATGGCATGGTCCTTTTTGGCTGTTACAATCTTCATCCAATTGGCCAAATAATCATATTACTTTTAATAACTATACTGTGAATCCCAAATGTTTATGTCAATATCATGTTTATTCACTGTAGTATTCAATTACACACAAAGATTTTCATCTTTAAACAATAATTTGCACATTTAGTTTCTGTTTTAGATTTCTTCACAATGTTACATCAAAACAGTTTGAATGAATTTCTGGTTCCTTAACTACAAAGGAACTGAACCATACCTTTTGTATACAATAATCATAATCCAAGCATTTTGGAAATGAAAGAAATAATCTTAAAAAGAATCAAATTAAACTTGATCCATTTTTGGATAATTTAGGTTTAATTTGAGTAGGAGGCAGATTACAACACTCTCTATGACGACATTTAAACATTATATTATTTTACATCCCAATGCAAATATCACAAAACTAATTATTAATGCTGACTTGCGACTTTTACATTCTGGTATTCAATTAATGCATCATTCTTTACATCAGAAATACTGGATAATAAACGCTAAGAGAATCATTTTGTCAATCATCCATAAATGTTTGACATGTTTTAGGTCTAATGCAAGAACCCAGGTTCAACAACTTGGGTTAGCTATCACCTTTTAGAGTGATTCCTTCCCGAACATTCTCTTCTTGCGCAGTAGACTATGGTGGTCCAATTATGATTCATCATGGAGGGCAAAGGTCTAAAACCTCAAGTAAGGCTTATCTCACGCTTTTTATCTTGCTACAAAGCCTGGCTATTCATCTAGAATTAGTATTTGACCTGACTTCAGTCATTTACCACAGCCTTTTAAAGATTTATATCACGTAGGGGTATCCCTACTCAAGTCTTTTCTGACAATGGTTCCAACTTTCGTTGCGCTAAAGATATTCTTTATAATTATTATCAACTTCTAAAATGAGACATTCAAGCATTTTCAACTACAAAAGGTATAAATTGGTCATTTATTCCTCCTTTTCTCCCAATTTTGGTGGTTTATGGGAGAGTGCAATCAAGAGCATCAAATATCATATGCGCCATGTAATATGACAAACGATCCTAATTTTGAGTAAATACACACAGTTTTAACCCAAATTGAAGCTTGTATTAATTCCCATCCTATTTTCGCTATTTCAACAGACCATATTTATCTAGAACCACTATCACCAAGGCACTTTCTCATTGGTTGTCCACTCACATCCTTGCCTGAATCCAGTTACGGAAAAATTGAAATTAATCGTCCTCTGTTGGAAATTTAGTGTTGATCACCAAGAGGATTCTTCACCCACGCACTGGAAGCATGGAGTCATCACCCAAGTTTATCCTTGTTCAGACAACCTAAAGTGTTGTTGATTTAAACACTGCTAATGTTCAATTAAGAAGACCTGAGCATAAATTATATTTGCTACTGATCTCTAATGATTGACTTAATAATATTTTTAAATGAATAACAACATATTTTGATTGGTTTAATATTTATATACTGTATTGTTATTGTAATTTCATTGATTTGTTATCTCAAAAATATGATTATTGATATGTTCATAAATACTGTATTATTGTTTATAACCCAAGCTGCATAATTGTAATATCGTGTTCTTATTACTCTTAACATTCCTAGACATTCTACAGACTAGTTACTATATTACATACATACATTATAGTTATTATTTATTAAGATACAATAAGACACCAGAGATTATTTATTTTCTGTTTATGTGAGGAATAGATTTATTTATTATTTAATATATTGGTTGACATTATCATTGGAATGAGTTTCTCACCAATGATGTATACACCTCCCAATGGACCCACAAACACACTAGAAGAAATTCTAAACATACCTGATTTTAGGTAAAATTTAATTTATTATGCGGTATATGTACATGTATAAAGTCAACGGTATGAGTTATATACCATCCATTGAATACACCTTCTCAGTAGACCCACGAACAAACTAGATAAGAAATTCTAGATCTACATGATTTTAGGTACAGTTGAATTATGAGCTATAAATTACCTGAGATTTATTTATTTAATTTATCTACACGAGATAATTGTACAGTTATTGGCAATGGTGTAAGTTATACTGGTCATTGGATACATCTTCACATTGGAGCCACGAACAACATATTAAATGAAATCCTAAATCTATCTGATTGTAGGCACAAACTTATTGAAATATTCAGATCATTGGTTGATCAGTTATATATTAAAAATACACAAAGAAAATATGGTTAGTAAACAAACTAAAGATATACATGAGCTTTATGATTATTATGCATTGTATAATTATTATTGTACTATTTGGGAAATGAGCGATATGCACAATTAAACTTTGTTTGTTGTTCTGTAATATGGTATGATCTATGCAGCATTATAGATTATTTATTCATTGTCTACATTTATTTAAAATTATATTGTTGTATAGGTTATTGAGATTACACATCAAGCATTATTACCAAAGTAATAACAGTGTTGTTATTAACAACGTCTCGAGAACGTTTTCCTGAGATCAGTTAAAATGAAAGCCAAAAAATAACTGGACTACAATTAAATAAACCTAAATAAAATGATTCAAACAGTATTGTTCAACCAATTTACTCTTAAGCATGAAAAATCACTCGATTTATTATACAAGCATACCTTTTATAAATATTTGTTATTTTCTATAGATGTAATCCAGAAGGTAACTGATAAAAATTTTTACTTTCATTACTAACTTACTGGGAAAAAATTCTTGTACACGGCATCAAAATTGCTTTTGTATAATGAAATTAATACTTTACAGTGGTTCTAGTCTCTAGCATCAGTTGGAGTAATTTGTTGATCGCAGTGTCAAGGACTGCTTTAATATAATGAAACTATTACTTTATGGTAGTTCTTATTTTTAGGGTTGGTTTAACTAAACATGCAGATATATATACACATATCTGTGCATTCGTGTATTACGAGTGAAAATGAACCATTCAGTAATAAAAAATGTTTTGGTGTCAGTGAATTACAATTAGTAAGTAATTTGCAACAACCAGATCAAAAGGAAAATTTTGAAATTCAGCAGTAGAAATCTGGAAAACTTCTGAATCAGCAAGTACTGTACCTCTAAATAATTGGGAGCAGATTACTTTAATAGATCCTGATTTTTCCAATTTTTGAATAGTCACAAACATTAACTTTGAAAAGTCAAAAATCCTCTTCATATTTTAGTTTATTAGTACAAGTAAATCAAAATATTCTTCAAATAATAATTATTATTTGAAGAATATTAATGCATCTAATTGAAAAATGAATAGATATGCTGCAGTAAAACTTATAGGGAAGACATACCAATAGATTACATGTAAAACATTGGTTGGATACTGATATGGCTCAAACATTTTTTTGTTCGTCCTCATAGTCATGGGATTTATTGTGCAAATCATGCAAAAAATTGTGGTTTTTAAAATTACTGAACAGCAGTCTGATAACAGATGGCAAAAATCCAGAATTTTTGTTGATAAAAAATTTCCAAAAAAAGTTAACCCTGGAATGGACCTGGCAGTTGATGTGACTATGATTCCTTCAGAGGAAAATTAATATATGGACAGTACCACCCAAAAAAAGACCATAAATACATATTAAATTGTACATATGCTGCACAATTGATGGATAAACATATAATTTGAATGGTGTTTAGTGCAACTGAGGCAAATCAATTTCTGGCCAGGGTCATGTCAAAACAGTAATAACCAGTTGTTTACAGAAAAAAGGGACCAATTGTTTGTTTGCTGACATTTTTACTTTAGCCTCAAATTAGTTAAAAAAATATTATTTATTCATTGTGAATCTGAGACAGAAAGTTTCCCAGACATTTGAAAAATGAAAAGGGAGCTCAACAAGATAAAATTGTAATTGTGAATTGGATAAACATTTGGTTTTAATGCTTACAATAGATCCCACACATAATATAACACCGATACAAATTGGTAAAAGAAAAAAGGAAGAGGTCCAAAAACCCAAATAACTTGGAGTCAAATAAATGATACCAAAAAGTAATATTTGCATTGTTATATGGAACTGTTGTGGTTACTCTCGGTTTATGTTTCACAAAATACCTAAGTATAACTACTGCTAGATAAGAGACTTAAGTTGGCTAAATTTCTCACTGGAGGACAGCCAGAAATATCTCCTACTTCCTTGTGTATGTGAATACACAAATGTGTATTCACATTTGTGTGAATACATCACAAATGTGTGATGTATTCGCACATTTGTTCACCTGAAAGGTGAACAAATTGGAAAATTTGCTTCAGATGCTACTCAGAACTGTAAAAAAGAGGTAACAACAATGAGGCTGATAAAAATAGTGAAATGAGGAATAAGTTAGAGCAATGATTGTGAAAGAAACCTGGTCTTTGCTTGTTTTAATGAATACCATAAAAGTCTGAACTAATTTGTAGTTTTCTTTGTTTATTTTAAACTGTAAATTTTAATTTTTTTCAACATATAATAATTTTAAACTTAAGAAAATTGTGACTAACTTACCACATCTATTCCTGAAATATATTACTTTTGAATAAGAATAGTGTGGTTTTTTTATTATTTTTATTACATATTTAGCAATTATAACTTAGTGGATCAGATACTTTCCATTGGTAATTTTATTAAAATAAAAATCTCTAAATATATATTTTTAACTAATGTAATTTTTATAGTAATGTTCATGTATTTCTGCAATTACAAACTATTTTCTTACATTGATATTTTTAAATAGTATAAAAATGTTAATTTATTACTTATTAGATATTTTATTATAATGAAATTATTTAAACTTACAAGAAAAATCTCAAAAAAGTTTTTCATTTTAAATGTCCTTCTTGTGTTAAGAACAGCAGTGGACAGATTTAAATTGTACATAATGTAGAACAATATATAATCAACTCACATGAAGTTTGTCCAGTTACTGACAAATGGCGCTGTCTAAATATGAATTCTTGGGCATAAAGATAATTGCTGCCAGCAACTAATATTTACCTCTCTATCCTGGGGATAAGAACTGTCGTGATTTAATGATACTAAAAAATAGTCGTACCATAAGTGATAAACTTGTCAAATTATCAGTATGCCAAAAGTACAGACTACTTGCCCAATATACATAGTATGTATGAAAAGTTCCCGAACTAAATTAAATAAAAATACAGATTTAAAGATAAATGAATTTACTCTCATCAGCCCCACTCATTGCAGCACCAGTAGAGCCTGTCAAATGCTCTGGAGAAATCACTTTGTGAGATCACCTTCAACTGCTCGGTACAAACCATTTGGATGGCCGGAATGTTGTAGAAAAAACAGCCTTCAACATCATTTTCAATCTTGATTTTTGCTGCCTGACTTTTGCCGGTTTTTGTGCTCCAGGACTCAACCAAGCAGTGAAGGACTGACACTTTGTTTGCAGGTCATACATGAAGCACCAGCTTTCAACCTTAGTTACAATTGTTTGCAAAAAATTTGGGTCGCTATCGGCAGTTTCAACGAAGTCTTGAGCATAAGAAAAACGCGCCTGTCTTTTTTTGTTCTTTGATGAAGAAGTGTGGAACAAAATGAGGCACACCTTTTAGTGACTCATTTTTTCTGTTAGAATTGTACATACCGCGTCTTTACTAATTTTTGGCTCTTCTACTATGGCCCAAAGGGTAAGATGAGGTGTTTGGGCAGGAGCGCACACACTTTTGCAACATTTTCATTATGAACAGCTGGGGACGACCTCCTGCTTTGTTAGGATCCAACGACTATACAGTCTTTAAACTTCCACCACATGTATGTGGCTTCATCACTGAACATATTATCATCACAAGGAATAATATGTTTGCCATTGCAATGAATAATATGATAAGAAATTTTTATGCTAGGGAAATAATGCAACATAAAATACAAATTTACTTTATTTCTTTAAAATGGCAGTAAATAAAACATCTTAAACAATTTATTTCAATAAGTAATAATATATCTAATTAGTAAATCAAATGTTTATAAATTTTTATTATATATTTCATTATAAATATTCAGCTCATTTGATTGGCTGGCTTGATCAGTATTATTATGAAAAGGTGTATAATACTTTGCAAAATAATCAGTGAATGACAGTTAAAATATATTATGTACAAATAAATAATAAATAAACTAACATTCTAATTACTACAGTTTGCAACAAAAATGTTATTTTATTAACCAACAAGTGCATGACACTTCAAAATGACTAAAACAAGTTAATGGTATAAATACAAGTAAAAATGTTCAAAAATTTACAGACACAGTATTGCTTTCATTTTTAATAAAACAATAATACAAGATAAGAGTAAAATATTATTTATCAACTTACGCATTAACATTTACAAGTATGGCAGTAGAAATAGCAATAACTATTAACATAAAATACACATTAACAGAAAACATTAAATAAATAAGACCCTGTTATATTTCATGGTAAATGTGATACATAAACGAACTTCTTTTTCATAAATAATATGTGTTTGGTTCCATTATTTGGTTTAAAAAATACACAAAACATTATAAAACTGAAGGTTTGAACAGCCCAGCAAGAATGAAATCGCACTTGAAGCATGAATATACAACAGGAATGACAGTAGTGGGGTTAACAGAGATTAAATAGTCTATATATATATATATATATCCACTTTGTCAACTATAAATTGGCCATTAACTCCCATTCTTATATATATATATATATATATATATATATATACACACACACATACACATACATTTTTTCTGTCTTATTCGGTTGTTTACACACCGCCAGAGTGATTCCTTTCTTGCCAAAATGTAACTATTCATTAGGTTTACGGTATATATTAATTATTTAATGGATAAATTAACTGTCTTCATTTAAAATATTTTAATGCAGTAAGATTAAAAGCAAATAAATTTGTGCAATGAAGAAAAACATCCCATATTAAATACATTGGTATACAAGCCTCTTCTATTGAAGTAACTTCTGATCTCATGTACATATCAAATTGAAAGGTACAAGAAAGTTTAATACAGCATGTCATCTACACCTGAAAAAAGTTCATCTTAGACTACAAAAAATATTTTAATGAGATATATGAAAACTGCTGAAAGATTTAAGATCATTAGGCTCTGGCTTGTTTAACAGTAATACCTCAATACTCTCCATCAGTTTCATATTATCCGAGTTAAATAATGCATAACAAAGTGATGCCACATACATTAAATGGTTATTAATTTGTGATCCATCAATAAAATTTTACACGAAGTACAACAGAGAGAGTGAAGTATATTCCTATCACTTATTTCATTGACCTGAATATATTAGTGGACAGATAAACATCATGTCAAACTCACTGAAAAGCAATTGAATTTACAAGTGACACCCTATTCTGTTTACTATAGGAGTGGCCAAATAGTGAATGTAATTCCTCTGACAGAAAGAGCTTTTGACTAATCTCATACCAATACATGCCCTTTTTCCTCAGAATATCTTAAAATATCAGCAACATACTTATTTAAAACCTAAAAAAATTTTGTTTAATGTCTCAACTCAAAAGCCAACTAATTAGCTATTATTATTGGTTACTTTACTATTTTTTTTTAATGACATCTTAACCATTTTTTTGCATTGTTTGTTTGTGAGTTTAAAGTGCTTGAGTGACTTTTATTAATGGAATTAGTATCATAATAATGAAGTGAAAATAAATCCTTTTTTAATATTATTTTTATTTTGTAAAGTCTGAATTATGTTCTCTTTCAAAAATGAAACGGTGTTAGAGACAACTTCTAACAGGAATTTAATTATAACTCTCTACTACGAGGCTATCAGTTAAAAGTATACCCTATAAAAGATTCTAGCAGCAACATATTCAAATGCATCTCCTACAACCTGTTGGTTCTATTATGACTAGAATATCCCAGGGACCTGCCACCTGCGGTAATTGAGACTGTTAGTTAAATGGAGTTTAACAAGTGTTTACTGAGTTTTTGTGGGAGTAGGCACAATCAATAAAAAAATGCTTGATATAACTAACAATTCTACATCTTTATGGGGAAGGTGCCTGATACCAAAGAATACGATCTTGTTGGATACGAGAATAATTCGACAGAAGAGTCCTTATCTTCCAAGTTTGGTAGTTGACTGTAGTGTTAATAGCTCTAAATGAGAACAAGATAACCATTGTAGTGCATCCTCAATGGACCTTAAAAAGAAGGAAACAAAAATTAAATAACAAATTTTTGGGAACATAAGACTGGAATGGATGAGTGATAATTTTCCAGATTTTAGTCAGCAAAAACAACTGTTTTTATTATCTTTTAAAAAAGAATCACAGACAACATTATAATATGAATCACAAAATGATGAAGAAAATTAGCAATTTCCTTTATCAATGAAAAATCACATTTATTAAAAAAAAAGAGAGAACAAAACCTGAGATATAGAATCTTAAAGCTTAAAAAGAGAAAAGAAATTATAAGTCTATGTCTACAATTTGAAACACAAAGAGGAAACAACATAATTCTTCTCTAAAAAATTTCACCTCAAAATAATACTATGATGGACAAACAGTCTGAACACTTGATAATTCTATTAAAAAGAGTAATTTTGCTAGTTGAGACTGCTACCAGCTGATTCTGTTATAGTGACTATCTTTTAATCTGTAAAAACCTACTCAATTTATCCATAACAGATTTAGTGCTCAATAAAAATCAAAATATGGTGAATTAACATCTACTTTTACTTTTATTTTGCATCTGGACAATGATCTGGTATTTTTTCATTTGCATTTTACCCATTTCATCTCTCAATAAAAAAAAAATTATATAATACTTAAATTTACTTAACCCAGACATTTAAAAAGTCTATTATTTCTTTAGAAATAATAATAGAGGTTTTAAAGTATATTAACTACTGTTAATGTAATGGCATACATGGTTACAATTAATTTTAATTGTAATTTCTACCAAAACTGCTAATGTTGTAATGTTGTTTGTTAAAGCTAAGAGCAGACAGATGTTTATACAGTACATGCTTTGTGAATAATTAATTAATTAAAAATAAAAATGTATAAACAAATTTATAATCTAACTTAGAAAATTAAAGATTCATAATAAATTTTATATTAATATTGTATAACAAATTTTACACTGAATATTTATTATATATAAGTACAAATTAATTGCGTAATTACATCTATAATTATGAAGAAGCAATACTACAACAAAGCTTCAGTTTCAGAAGAAAATCAGAAAACAGTTTAATTATATAATCTTGAATGTGAATTGATTTAAAAGATTTACAGCTAAAACTGATAAAAATACTGACAAGTCCTACAGTAAAGTAAAAAAATTAAAAAAGACCTAAATGTAATTATTCAAACTTGAAAGACACTTAAATATACGAGTGTATATTCTTCACTGCACAAGTCATTACTTAAATAAATGACATTTATAACAGTTAAAATATAAAAAGTAGTGCAGCTATAAACATGAAGCTTAACAATGAAACTACACAATGAATGTCTGAGTAAACATATCTTTTTTTTCATAGCACCACTGAAACACAGAAAATGGTGAAAAATAAACCAACCCTTAACAAAAAAAAAAAAAGAGTAAAGGTTATTATTTGATCTTTCTGGTGGTTGTAAAATCAACTACAATTTATGGATGATAAGATAAAATCTATGAAAAGAAAAAACCTGCTAATCCCATAATAAAGGAAACATTCTATTAAAAATCAAGACAAATGGGAAAACTTTGAATACTGAATAAACTTCAGCTAATCTCCAAAATGGAACAGGGTTTTTTAATAAGGTTGTCATTTTTATAAACCTTAATAACAAACATCTATAATTTCAATGTTCACATATATTTTTCAAAAAATAGAATATATGCTTTGGGTTAATTAACAAAATAAATCCTTTTTATTGTAAAAGTCCATCATTCACTGATTAGAATAAATCAGTTATGAATTTGCAGTGATTCTGGAAGCTAAATTTTCAATAAGGTTGTTATATAAAAATTTTCAGTATTTAAAATTATTTCTCTTTAAAACTATAGAATAAGTTAGCACATAGAATAAGTTTTATTGATAACAAATATAAGATATCTATGAAACTTACACATGCAACTTTTGTACACCATACTCATGCGTTGCTATATGTATTATACAGGTCGTAGCAATTTTTTTTTCTACTTAAGAAATGAGTTCAATGCAATATTTTTGTAATAGTCAAAAGATTTACTGTAAAGCAATTATTCACCATATGAGGAACAACATTATAATATACATTTACAAATCAGGAAGGCTTTAATGAAAGGATTTGGGGATCGTTTTATACATTTGTTACGCCATCCCAAATTTTTAAGGTAAATTATGTAAATTCTTATACTTCTTGAGCATTTAATGAAAGGAGAATAAATCTATAACTTTTGAAATACATTAAGGCAAATCATATTAAAAATTCTCCTTGAAAATTTGGCAAAATCTCCAATTAGTATTTAGATTGAAAAATTTTTTTTACAGTCAAGAGAAACAGATCTGTTAAAAGTAAGTAACTGAAAATAAGTTAAAAAGTCATAAACAAAAATTATAAAATGAATTTAGAAATAAGAGATGAGTGCTTTGATTTTAATAACTGATATCAATATTAGTTTCGCTTCTTCGCCTGTAGAAATATGTATGTAATGTACCAAAAATTCTTACTCACCATTTTCTGGCCTCAGCGACGGTACATAAATAAATATATATCATCAGTATATAAAGCACTAACAAGACGTTTTCTGTAGTGTTAGTAATCATTTGAGGTAGACTTAATAAATATATATCAATGCCAACCTACCAATTATTAAATATATTTCTTCTGAACAACCTTTATACATTTATAGTTTTAAATATTTAACTATTATTAATGTAAATAATTAATAGAAAAGAATTAGTTTTGATTCTCTTTTACTGTTAAAAATTATAAAATAAATTATAGTACAAAAAATAATTAATTATATCGATACTACATTACTGATTAATAAAAACGTACGTGTTACCAATTAAATGGTATAGATAACATTGCATTATTAATTATCTACAGTGTTGGCAGTATTATAATTATTATACTATAAAAATTACAATAATCAAAATCTAATAATAATGATAAAAATAAGTAAATAATTTCCACTATTACAAGTTTAATAAAGTAAGCACAAAACATTACATTATATGCTTTTTCAACAAACTAATATAATATCCGATCATAATTTTAAGAATAATTATAGATTACAGATAAATAAAAAATGATTCATTTTCTTGAATTTTTTATGTTATTGTTAACCACAGAGTCAACACAGAAATAATTTATACCAATTTCTATGCTTTTTTTTTAATAGACTAGTGTATCGTTATATCATAATAAACAATACATAATAGAAAATTTCCTTGCTACTTAAAATTAGTGGCAGTTTTCAAGGAATATCATAATAAATTTGAGAAACACAACCGTAAAAATAAAAATATTTCAAGAGAACATTATAAGAACGCATTATCACAATGAAATCTTGTTTGTTTTTCATGGTATATAATTATTTCTTTACTTCCTAAATGAAGATGAATCACTTTCTACTTAATTGATCACAGAATTAATAAAGAAAAAAGCAACTGAAATTGCTTTGGCATGGTACCAGACTCAAATGGTGGCACTTTGCAACATCTGATGTACAGTTATACTCCAAATTCCAATTGTCCTGTAAAAATACATTTAACATGTATTAATGTACAGCAAGAATGATATTACAATTGAGTTGTGAATGCAAAAAAAGAAAATGTTAGTAATGTCAGTTTAATTTGGTTGTATATATATATAAAAAAGTACACATAATATATAAATATATACTAACATTTCCAAACAGCCTCGCCTGTGCTACAGGGTTATTTGTTTCCTATCACAGTCAGGGGATGTTTATGTCCGGCAACGGAGCTCTGCTCCTGGACCCTCCCCCCAGCATGTTCATTAAACTCAGACTTGTGAGAATAATGATAAATAAAAATTAAAGCCTGCTCAATTTATAAAACTATCAGTATATTGTAATTTCTTCAAAGCATCAGTTTGGTCAGTATAGGACTCACTAATTGGTTTTTAGATTTCCTGTTGCGCTTCGCTCGTGAAATTCATAATTAGAATTCCAAACATAAATTATCATCACAATGTTACCAACCAAATGTCATAAAGATTGATTCAATAGTGGTAGTATAAAATCGCAAAAATGTTTTTTAGATATTTATCTAAAGTGTACTTGCAGGCCAAAATTGGGTGAATATCTCATTTAGTGTAGTTGGAAATAGGGAAATTTGCAATCGTTGTTTGAAGTATTTTTATCTTTCATCACTCCTTTCAAGGTTGAATTTCAAAAAATCTAGAAATTGGTTTTTACATATTCACATGCAGATTACACATACCAAAAATCAATTTGATATCTTCATTTGTTACTGAGAAATTTAAAAAAATAGTAAATTTCATTGTTGCTCCATTTAAACCCTTTAAACTTGAAATTTCAAAAAATCTTTTCTTAGTGTGTACTTACACCACCATCAAAGTACATGTATATAAATTTTCATCACTTTATCTTCAGCAGTTTTTGTTGGGCACTGATTATGAATCACTCACAACATGTTCTGTTATATATATATATATATATATAGATTATGTTTATAAGTCAGTACCTCCAAATATAATTCTAGATTAATCTCAATATACAAAATAAAAACTACACTAGGATGTGTACTATGAACCAAGTAAAATTGATTTTACAAGTTTCAGGATCAAAAAGGGAATAATGTGGATAAGTATCACCTGTCGCATCATAGTAATAAGGCACTACTACACTTCTTATTTACTCAAAAGTCTTGGCTACTAGTAAGTTATAATTTAATGTCTAAGATCTACAACGCACAGGGACATTTATTAGTTTTGTACCTTAGACATTCCTGAATGCGAATTCTTTTTAATCGGCTACTGGAATATTTTAATACATATATTTCACTTATGGAAGCTAGTATAACTATGTTATAGCAGAAAGTAACAGTCATTCTCTAACTATTTCTTCAACAGAAAATATAACTGGATAAAACTAAATTTTATAAATACATTTTCTGCATAAATTAAATTATAAGGAAAAACTTTCAAGGTTTAAATAACCTTCCAATGAGGTTCATCATTGTAAATTTTGGTATCTCAATTTGCTTGCTCTTTTGATATATAGGGATTCAAGAACTACAATTTTGAAGAAAATCAAAATTTTAATAAACTCTGAGAAGTAATAGAAAATAAAATTTCTTTTTCTGAAAATAGCCCAGGAATAATTCTCCAACGATGGGGAAAAATTTGGTGTATTTTTTTTTTAATTTTTTGAATACCCTATTGATGGGAGATTTGAGGAAATGATGTTCTAAATATGGATTTTCCCTTCTCTTGTATGTAGTTTTTGGTGGTAGATATGAAAAAGAAAAAAAAAAATCAGAAATGGCTATGCAACTGCTATTTGCTGAAATTCTGTAGATACCTTAAGTGAAATCTCATTAAAAAAAAAACAGCATCAAAGTGAGAAGACAGTATACAGTGAGATACTCACCACAGAGAGTTTATTAAATACATACTTTAAAAAAAAATTATTACACTGTATTTCATATACTGAAACAATGTTTTAGAATTTTAATGTAAAATGACTAGATTAGAAACTGCAGAATATTTAACTGTCGGTTCACTCACTTGTGGAATTTTTGTTGACTTCTTCAACTAAAGTATTGTTAAATCTGGGTTTAGAAAACAACTAGTATGTCAAAATGAATATTTTGCTGTTGTAATTATATTTTCCCATGGTTTTGAAATAGCCACACTGTTTAAATTAATTTTTTTTCTGAGGCAAGTCTTCAGTAAGTTTAATAATATTATATTTTACTTAGGTAGAAATTTTTTATGCATTTTATGACACTCTGGTACATTGGTGTAGAATTAGAATACTTGTAATATTTGACCAAGCGGGAAAACAATCTTAATTTTTTACCACTACATTTATCAATAACTAAATTTCTAATCGACCAACCTTTCTTATTTCATAATCCCACAAACGAATTTCTTCTTCAAAAGTTTCAGAACTAAATTGTGTTTGACTTATTACTATGATTCTGCAACAGTAGATTTTTTATGTTTTTGAAACATCCCTTTGATTTACTGGTTAATAATAACAGTAGTTTTTTCCAATCATGACATATTGACACAGGCTAAAACGACTCATTTCATTGATGTTTTCCAAAAACACATTTCTAAGTAGAAGCATAAAATATTCCTGTTTCATCATAAATGAATGTGTTTTCTTTCAAACCATCTCATCAACTCAATTCAAGCCCATGAAATTTTTAACTGTTTATTTGTATAATACAGTATCTTTCATAGTTTAAAGACACCTTAGAAAAACTGTTTATGTCAGTTTGTCTTTAAACTTATGAACTACATACAAATCTTATATGTCTATGAAAAACAGATTTAAAAAATACATCTTTTGGTGAAAACTGCAAGCTTCAAATTTTATATAGTCATTTAAATGAGCTAAAATTAGCCTGTTTTTTTAATAAAGAAATTACTATTTCTCGTAAAATATGTAACTTAGGCTAATGAGTGTGATATCATTTTAAAGCTGTGTTTTAGAGTTTTTCAATAGAGTAATAAGAAAAATTCTAAAAAATTTATTTTCTCAGTTAAAAGGGCTTAAGTGATTTTAAAATTTTCATGAAATGTTTGTTTTTAAGAGTAATGTTTAAAAATGTACAAATCACTTTAAAGTGTCAGGTACACCAACTTAAGAGTGTCAGGCATACAAACAGTAATTAAAAATGTCAAGTTGGCACTATTATCAGCTGTTTCCCACCAAAACGGTGATGAATTAGCATTTGTTTCTTTGAGGTTAGGTTGGTGAAAAGTTTTTTTATTAACAATGGGTAAGAAAAGTGTTAGTGTAGAAGTAAAATGGCAAGTAATCGGTCTCTGAAAAGCAAATAAAATAGTAGAGACATTGCTGAACAATTAAAAATATCAAAAACATGTGTACAGCAAGTTGTTAAAAAATATCGTGATCAAGAAACTGTCGTTGACCTTCCACGATCTGGTCGACCATGAAAAACGTCAATGAGGCAAGACAGAGCAATTATAAAGGTATCAAATCTTAATTGGTCTGCTAGTTTTCTGATATAGTGACAGAAGTAGCACAAAATCACAGAATTCTGGTTAGTACTGCCACTCTTTCTAGACGTTTAAAAGAATCTGGAATGGAATCACATTTCGCATTAGCAAAGCCTCTTTTAAGCGCTGTCCACAAATCAAAACGTCGTCAGTTTTGCAAGCAAACAAAGAACTGGTTGAAAGAAGCTTGGCGAAGGGTTGTCTTTTCTGATGAAAGCAGATTCCAGTTGTATTCAAACAGAAAAATTAGGGTCAGGCGAACCAAAACTGAAAAGTTTCTACCAGCCTGCATTATTCCTGCTATGCAAGGTGGTGATGCTGTCTTGGTGTGGGGTTGCATAACTTCAGAGGGTGCTGGACACCTTAGAATAATGGATGGGACAATGAACAGCATACAGTACATAAAAACAATGGAAGAATTCATGCTTCCTAGTGTCCATAACCTGTTGGGTGATAATTTCATCTTCCCGCAAGACAACACACCTTGTCACAAATCACAAGTTACCAAGGCATGGTTTGATGCAAATAATGTGGAACTTTTGGACTGGCCTGCTCGTAGTCCTGACCTAAATCCAATTGAGAATTTATGGAATTGGATGGCACTGCAACTTGCTAAAAGAAAACCTAAAAATATGGCTGAGTTACAACTTCAAATTGCAAGTCTGTGGCAACAGGTGACGAAAGAAAAATGTCTGGAATTGATTGAATCAATACCTGATAGAGTAGTAGCATGCCTAAAATCGTATGGAGGTCATACAAAATACTAAACATTTAAAAAATGATATAGCATTATCTCTGTTATTTTTATTACTAAAATAATTTTTACTTGTATAAAATAAAGATTTTGTCATGAAATACTGATTTTCCAGTTATTTTTAACTTGTCCTTAAACTTATGAAAGATACTGTATAAATCAATATCATTAGTTTCACGACTTATTTTTTCTAATGAAATATTATGATTAAGAATTTTCCCAGCTGACCATCAGAATATTTAAAATTCAGAAACTCTAAATTTTTTATACATATTTCAGATTTTGTTTTTATTACTGTGTAATTTACTGAAATATTTTAACTCTTCACTTGCTGAAACTACTACAGAACTGTATGATCAATTTGCTTTAATTCTAGTCTATGAATCCCTTTGAAGTTACTTCCTTCGTTATAGTTTTAATTGTTTTCTTTGTTTACCATATGGTGACTACAGAAAAACTGGTTAAATTAAATTTTTTGTAGATATCATCTTGTTAATATCCTTTTCTAATTCACAATTATATTAATTTTTTTTGTACAGACAAAATTTTTTGTTCAATAAAAAAAATGTCAATTTAATAACTAATGTAAATGATAACTACTAAGAGCAACTTTAAAAGCACTAAAAATAAAGAAGGCTAACAACAGATGCTACAAAGAGGAACTATTTAAAAAAAAAATAATACTTTTGCCCTATAAATAAGAGTATTATTAGAAAAAAATAAAATGTGAAGGAGCCAGTATAAATATTGTTGCAAGAGAAACTGGCATTGTAAGATTTCATTATATCTTGTTTCAAAATGTATATCTGGATTTTAAAGTTAAATATTTATTAAGTTTTACTTACACTGATATTATACATGAAATGAAAGAGCAATTCAAACAGTTTTTTCTATAAGTGTTCAACGTGAGCACCATTCATCACACGGCACACATCCAGTCAGTAGGAGAGTTCATCCCATACTTTAATCAGCAAGTTTGGAGTAATTAATGCAACAGCTGCTTCAATATTATCTCAAGTTGGGTAGGTCAGCTGATAATGGTGGTACATAAAGGTGCCATAGGGGGTTTATAGAGCATCAAGTATCCTTCATAAACGCCCCCACCCAAAAAAAATCGCATGGGGTCAGATCAGGAGAATGTGGAGACCACAGCAAGGCCCTGTCATCTGGTCCCTGGCCACCAATCCAGTGGTCAGGGAGAATTTCATTCAACCAATCAAAAGTTCTGTAGTTGTATTGCAGCTGAGGAAGAATCATAGTTATAGAATATCAATGCAGTTCATTCCAGACACATTTGCTTCCGTGAAAAAAAAAGCCTGTAAACTTGCCATTGGGATACAGCACAAAAAACATTCAGTTTTGGGGAGTCTTGTTCACACTGTAATATTTCATGAGGATTTTCTGATCCCCAGAAATGCATACACATTATGAGTGTTTACTTTTCCATTAACATGGAATGTTGATTTATCGCTGAATACAACACAATAAAGAAAGTCTTCATTGTCACTGACCATTAATTCATTTGCTAAGCTAGCATGCAAACAATAATCTGCAGGCTTCAGAGCTTGCAACAACTGTAAACAATATGGATGCAGTTGTGTTTTCTTAGAGCCCGCCACACAGACGTCAATGGAATTGCTAATTCGAAGCTGGCTTTCCAAATAAATTTCCTAGGAGTATGTACAAAGGACTTACATCTTCAATATTGTCTTCAGGCACACTCTGTGATTCTGTACTCATCCCTTTACAAATACAACCAGTAGTTTCTAACTGTTTGTACTATCTAAGGATGTTATTGTCAGTTGAAGGATCAAGTACATTGAACGGTAATTACAGATTCATACTTTTCAAGCTGCAAAATACAGAATGAATGCTTCTATTGGGGAAGCGGGTCGCCATCTTTGCTACGCTTTCAAGCAGAAGGTAGAGGAAACAGTTTATGAGCTTGGGCACAGCTAAAACTGTTTGAGTTGCTCTTTAATTTCACGTATAATTAATCAATGGCATGAAACTTGACAAATATTACATAGCTTTAAAACCTTGATATTCATTTTGAAACACACGATACTATATATTACTTACTACACATACACATTACATAATATTTGTTACATGATTTGTGTTTTACAAAGTGAGACAAATCACAATTTAAAGTGATTCACAATATTTAAACGATACTTTTCTTTATTACAATTCAAAATGAGATAAATTCCTTTTTAAACATATGAGAAATTAAAGTTTGTCATTAAAACAAGATATTAAATGTAATAAAAGGTAAACACAAGGTGATAAAATAAAATGTATTTATATAATGCTTAAAAATTCTAATGTAATTTTGTTTCAAATTTACTGTAATAACCAGGGAAATTTTAATTATGTAGAACTCAATAGTAGTTTTAACATTAGTTATTTAACAATTCATGAGATATACTTCAGTAACCGGTGAAAAGCAAAAATATATACTTCAGTGTTAAAGCAAAAATTATTGGCTATTACTCAAATAGATACCATTCGGAAATTATTTATTACTAGTTGAAAATTCTTTTTCAAGCTTTCTAGTATGAGAGAATTAAGATTACAATCACTGAACATACAATTTCACATAAGAAAGAAAATTAGTTACTGGAATGAAAAGATATTCATCCAATTCTTTATCACAATCTATAAATTTCTTGAATAACAGTAAATTTTTACTGATTTCCATTAAAAAAAGCTCGCTCATAGTACAACTGCTCATTACTTTATAACACAACTGTTATTCAGCTACTGTGTAAGAGCTGCGTAAAAACTAGAATTTATGAAAAAACTTCTATATCGACATTACCTTATCAAAATATTTATTATACATTTACATTAATGAAAAAAAAAAAAAACTAGCTTGAAGATATAATTTTTTTTTTAATTACTAGTGTAAAAAGACTGGTTACAATCTATTTGTATGAATGCATTGAATCCAACAAAAGAATTAATAAAATATAGAACTCACTTTATACAAATGACCTATGTCACATGTTGTGACCGCTCCTCTGTCAGGACTGTACATAACTTCCTGGCGAAGACAAATGATGAGCTTCTATTGATTGTTGTAAAGTGATAAATCGCTTTATTTCAGCTTCTAATTCCTAAAAAAAAAAAAAAAAAAAAAAAAAACTATGAACTAATATGAAAAAAATTGTACAATAGCTCCTGATACAGAGGAAACTGCATTAAAACAACTACTGGAGAAATAAATGCTGTTAGTACCTTCAGTAGTTTTATTTATTTAAAAAAATTCAAACAATCATTCAATTGTTTTCTGCCTTTCTCCCAATGTAACCTATTGAAATGAAACCCCTACTCACGCTCTTCTTGTTGCAACTGCCTGCTGGTAAAACAGCTTCAAATAACATCACAACTCATAATTTAATATATTTTTATCCCTTTTATTAATTTAATGTGCGGAGAAGTGAATTTATATGGAGGAGTAAATAATTACAAATATTAATTCTCTTGACTTGGTGGCCAAATAGATGCAACTGCTTCTTACATTCCTACACTTGTAATTTTTAAGGTGCAATGTAACTTTTTTTTAACAGAGCTGTATTTTTGACAGAATGCAGATTTAAAAAAAAAAAAAAAATGTTTATATCCTTCAACAATGATTCGTAGATCTAATTATTTATTACTAAGAAAAAGAACAATTTTTTTCCTTTTCCAATTATTAGAAATGTATTATGATGAATTATTTAAAAAAGTACTTTTTTATTTGAATTATCTAGAGCTTTAAAATAAATTTTGATTTATTTTTACCAAACAATCATAAAAAATAATTGTTTTATTGTTCAAACTAAATCAATTTATTCATAAAACACATTATATGCATGCAGTCACTACTACCCGAAGAGTGGTCATCCCCATAGCTCTTATTCTTTCAGTATGGAAGTCTGTATATCTTCAAATACTATCATTCTACATCAATCACTCTCTTCATAGAATCATTCAAGCTCTGACTGAATTGTAATAAGAGAATAATTAAATAACTCCAAAATTAACAAAATTTTAAATGATTAGAATGTTAGAGAATTTAAACCTAATCTCTCTAATCAGTAGTTCTTAAAAATCTTTCATTTCTAATACACATATAATTAAAATAATTTATCAATTATTTCTCACTGATAATGAACAGTAATTTTGTGCTCCTGCAGTTTTTATGGATATCTATTATTTTTATCACAAACTGTTATACTTGCATTCATAATAGAATTAATTACCTACTACATATTTGAAATTCATTAAAAAATGTAAAACCCTGATAATTCTCAACATCATCCATTTTTATTTCATGTAAACTTTTATGCTTTGATATGAAATTTAGTACAAACACAGTTCTATATGGCAAAACATATCTTAATACTATTCAATTATTGTGATAAAGAACACTTTATCATTCTAATTCAGTTCAGTTATGATAGAATAAATATTTTCATTCATTGTTATAGCAGTATATCTTCAGTTCACTCTCTTTTGAGGATAGAACAGTTCGTCTTAATTTTTCTGTATTTACTATTGAGTGTCCACACGTGTGATAATGGATAGTGTTAAACAGCATTCTGTAGGAAAGGACAAAAAGCAAGCTACTGTAAGCATTACAAGTGACATAAAATAATCACCAGACAAACATAAGCTAATGCAATTCCTTATGAACAAAAGCAGAGCTTCCAAAAGTAATCTTTTTCAGTCACAAAAACTCACCTTCCAGAAATTATGACAGAGATCAAAATTTTATCTTTGAAAAGTGGAAACAATTTTTGGTAAACAGTATAGGGGAAAGTTATTTTCAACATGATCTTACAACCAACAATGAAATTAATAAGCAACATAATTAGGCTGGGGTCACAAGGTCAACTATTTATGGATTAAATTGTTTAGTAGTGTCAGTTTGGAAAAGCGATTTATCATTGATTACACAATTTAGCCAATTAGAAATCGTAATACTTGTACACTAAGGATCAACTTGTGTCTAATGCACTTGTTAGATGCTTAGGGATAGAATAAATTATTTTTAAATTTAATATTTGCATGCAATTAAGAAACATATTGAAATTAATCAAGCAAATTAAAACACCATTAATTAGCAACAGAATTTAAATATGAAAAATTATTTTTAAAACCCAAACACAATTATCTGAAAAGAAAAAAGTGGGTATTTTACAGAAACAATTTATCAGAGGGAATTAAAATTAAATTTGAAAGAATGAAAAGAAGAATAAACAGAATCTGAATCTATTAGAATATTAAATTTTTTAAGTAAATAACAGTTTTAGAGTCCATTCACCACTAAGTAAAAGATTATGTTGCCCCAATTTCTAATGTTAAGCTAATATAATTACGGTAGTACAGGATAATTGCAAATATATGATTTTATATGAAGGTAAGATATTGTAAAAGGGTTGGGATACTGAAAAATTATCTAAGTCCATTATAAATAATGTATTATTAAAAATTTAAGTTGAATAAATAGAAAACCGATGACTGGTTAATTTTTTTCTTAGTATAAATATTTGCTAAGGGTGAATTTATAATGGCTATCTAAATTATAATCACACAGTTTTCAACTGCTGGTAAACCACATATAAAATGCGGTAGTGGGTTTTCATGTGGTATAATTCATATTTATACTTTGTCAATTCATTTTTTAAAGTTTCAACCATCACACTGGCACAAACAGATCATCCCAGAAACAACAAATTGAAAACCACTTTCATCCCAGAAAGAAAGAACACCATGGTGAGAAATAAATGTCTTCTTCATTCTTTATTAGTATATCACAGTATGAATTAAAATATTTTAAGTTTATTTACGACTGGCGGTTTCCAAAAGAAATAGCTCATGAGAACAATGAACCAAACTTTGGTTCAAAAAACAACTTTGATTGTGAAAGTAAGATAATACATTTACTATATTTGATAATAAATCTAGTGAACATAGTTAAGTCAGTATCCTGGATTCACAAACCAGACCTCATATCTTGAATATGACATTTTAGAGATCTCGATGACAATCAAAGTACTCTGCTGCTGTCTCTCAGGTACATTTCATGATACTACATAGTCTCCTGTGTAACATTCACACTCTCCTGATAAATTGCATTTTTAAGGTGCGAGAAAAACTTGAACTTTAAAATTGCCCCTCCTACCCATAAAAGTCTACTACAGAAAGGTCCGGAATTGAGAGTGCCATTCATTGTTACCAAACCAAGAGAAAACTTTTTCGGGGAATGCAGCACGAAGGGTGATTCATGGCATATAGCTGTGGCACTGTCCAACTGAAAGCAAGCTCTCGCAACAATCTAGTTGCAATATCTGAACTCAGGTACAAAAAGGTTTCCAACAGTTATAATGTTCACAGAACCTATAATCAACCGGAAAAATTATCCTGAGCTGAAATGGCACACCACACATCAGTACAGTAAAGTGTAGTGGCCACTTGTAGTCTTGTACGGATTTGTCGGTGATCAGTATAAGCAGTTTTGTCTGTTTGGAGCTGTTGAATAAGAATATTGCTTCATCACACAGGATTAGGTACTTCTAAAGATCATCGTGTGCATGATACAGCTGCACCATCTCTTTGCAACAACAGATGCCCAACAGTTAATTCCTAGATGATTTGTGGTGTCGCGGGAAATGCTGCTGCATTGATTGACATGGACTTTTCTCTAAGGCTATCCTTACACACTTGATATTTTCAGATGGATAGGATAGGATAATGTTTCAATTAGTACTAGCTTTAATGTGAATGAATCCAGATTAAGTTTTCCCAGTATTTTTCAATCAGTTTCTTCCTAATGCTAATGGCTGTATGAGGCCTGGCATTGTCATGAAGGATAATCATCTCTGATTGGCAGATGCTGCTTTCACTTTGACCAAGAGCTTGTAATAGAATGCAAAATTCACAATGCAATGTTCAAGGAGAAAATCTATAAGCAATATACTTTCCAGTTCCTAGACATGGTTTTGAGGACTTTTCAAGCTGACTGACATGATTTTGCCTACACCATCTGTATTTACCGATTTTGACTTTAATGTAGCGACAGACCCATGTCTTACTATATGCAAGTACTCAATGCAAAAAATTATTTCCCTCTGGTCAAAATCAAATTCAGGAGTCTTTGGCAAATTAAATGTCAGGCCGGTTTCCAATTTTAGGATAATACTTAGACTTAGAACCCACCTCACACAGACTTTGAAGAACCCATGACACTTGGAACAGATACTTGTGGAATGGAATAGGTACTTCTTTGACTGCTATTTTCTTCTGAAGCAAATTCATCAACTGTAAGATCTTCAAAGAGGCCACAGGTGGATCAACACACTTGTCCTTGAAGAGACATCCTTGATTTGTACTTGTCCTCGAGTGCTATTGTGACTTTCACTGTCTATAGTTTCACACCCTCCTTTAAATTTGGTAATATAATCTTAGACTAGGGTATGTGACATTATAGTCCCAAATGCGCATGCTCACACTCATTTGTGAGAAACTTCAAGATATGTTGCACAACCGATGATGGAACCCCTTGCTCTGACATGATTCTACTGATCAGAGGAACATGAATGCTCTGAGGTGGTTGAAACATTTATTACCTCTACTGTCAATATCCATTTTTATCAGCCCACTTAAACTCACACACAAGATATGAAGACAAAATTCCAATTAAATTGACCCTCAGAATTCAACATGAAAATGTTAAATTGAAATTGATTACATCAATAAAAGGTAAAACAAACGTTCAACTCTTTGGATTATTATTCAATAATAATATTACCGAACACTGTAAAGTGAAGTCACAAAATTATTGCAAATTAGATTACATAATTTTTGTGACTGCTTTCAAGCACTGAAAAATTCTCAGTGTATGGATTTTTTTTTCTTAATGCGTACCTTGCAAATGCTCATATGTTATATTGTGCAGTAAATCAAACTTTAATTTTAAATTAATATCACAGTTTTTATTATCTTCTGTATATAATCTTTTAACAATAATAATAAACTACAACAATTTAATACTCCTAGAAAATATGAGAACCTAACTCAAATTACCACTATCATGATGAATTACAAAAGCAAGTTAAAAAAAGTAATGTTCTTCCTTAATCATAAAAACTCACTACACAAAATAAATGCAGTCAGCCATGATCAATAATTAATGGTTTATATTTTAAGAGACATTTAGCAAATATTTTGCCAATCAATTCAATACCTATAATTTCCATTTCTGCAATGGTAGTTGCTTATATAAGTGTGATTTATTAATTACTTTTAAAATTGATGATTATTGATTTAAGTGTTTAACAATAACCTACAACTTGTATAAATTGATAAAGAAGGGAAATCAACTATGTGGAATGATATTAAAAAAATCTCAAGTTGTAATGATACTTAAAACTGAAATCTTTATTTGGCTAAAAGTAAATAAAAGATGCTGGGTAAATAATTTCAAAACGTACTTTCTAAAACATTACCAATGGAAATGAATTTCTAACATTAAATTTATCTATCTACTTATTAACCTTTTAGTGATTACAGGCTTACACCCAACTACAGTCTTCTTTTTCACCAAAAGGAGAAGTTAATTTTTTGACATGTGAAAAATGCAAAGCCTAACCTTAATCTTTGCCATAGAGGTATTGGTTAAAAATAAACAGATATCAGCCACTACTAGAAATGGCTGAAAATACAAGACAAATAAATTATATTAGAACAAAAACACGATTAAATTAGAATTACAATTTCTTCTATAAGAAACTACTATTAAACAAAGAATAGAAAACTTACTGCAGGTAAAGTAGTGCGAATATGTATTTTCAAATGTTTATTTATAACACCCCTTAATTGTGCATAGAGATCCAGGAGCAATTCTAATGATGTTATGCCATCTGTGGCAGATATTACTTCTTGCAATACCTTTTGTAGAGTATTCCTGTTCACAACAACTTGTTTTTTAACGGAATTTGTATTAGACATACAACCTGTAAAAGGAAATAAAAAAGGTTTAGCATGTTTATATGTCATATGAATCCCATAAAATTTATAATTATAGAAAAATTGTAATTAAATATTATTGAATGTTCTGATTCAGTGAGTTTAAAGAATATATACAGAATAAACATACACATTTACCATATTAATAAAATATTTTCATGAATTAAAATATGCTGCAACATAACCGACTTGAAGACAAATTATTTTAGTCAGAACAGATTCAAAACTCAACAGCTAAGATTACATGCACCTATTTATTATTTTTTCTTTTAAATTAATTTTATAATTTTTAAGTCAAATTTAACCCACCGGACATAAACACACTCAATTTTTGTGTAAATAAACCCTTTATTTTATCTATTATTAAGTATATAAAACCAGAAATAATTTCACATTAACAAAAAAATTCAATTATCGCAAAGAAATAAAATGGTTGCTTGCAAAAAGCATGCAAGAAATGTAATTTTCTGAAGAATACAGTAAGACATATGAACAGTTTATAATTACAATGTATTAACTGAAAGTAATACAGCTGCAAATAAACCAATTCAATTTCTATTTTTTTCTTCTTTTTTAAAAAAAAATAATTTATTTTCTTTGCTGTGAATGAAATTCTTGAAAACATTTTGAATGTAGGTGCACGTTACACTTTATACATGAATAAATTGTATGGTTTTTGCATAGCTTACATCTTCGTCTAGCTTTTTCACAGCTCTGAAATAATGTGCCCTATTTGATCATAATGAACATCTTCTGGCAAACTGTTTTTTGACGGTGACCATTTATGGCAATATTTTGTTGCCATTTATGGTGAAGAAAAAAATCGTTACTTTTTTCACCATTCTCAGCAATGCTTCATGGTATTTTTATTTCTTCAGTGATAATATAAGAGAAGACCTAAAATCAATTTGACCAATTTTATTTGCAAGTCTGTACATTCTCCATATATTTACTATAGAATCTACAGCATTTGTAAACAATGGTTACCATCATTTTTTTCTATGCATTCGAATTCTATAATTTCCAACATCATTGTCACAAGAATCAACACCATCTACATTTTTAGTATATTCTGGTATCATTAATGGATGAGTAGTAATGGCGTGTTTTCTTTCTTTTTGGCTGCATCTTTTCATATTTGATAATGGATATATGCCATAGTGGTTACTGGTAACTGTTATCGCTGTATTATCATTCCATGTACCAACTGCGAAATTTGTTTTTTCATCAAATGTGCCTCTATTCATTTTCTGCAATTCTTAGGAACTGTTTAATGGGTAATTAGGAAGTCTATTTTCACTGACAGTGCCAGTTACAAGCAAGTTTCTGTTAGGTTTACTTTTTTGGTTTCTCCCTGCAACTGGATTTTTGAACATCAATGTCTTTTTCAGTATGAAAATAAATCTCAAACATACCTGCTATATCGGTTGTACCTGTTGAAGAGGTCTCAGTTAGCAAATTTTCATCAATATCTTCTTCATCAGTAAGTTCATCAACTTTAGGTGGAATATAAGTTGCATCTACGGCAGTTGCTTGTGAAATATTATCTTCATTTTCTAAAATGCAATACAATTCTTCAAGTGTCAATGGATTTTCAAAATTCAACATTTTAACAAATTCTTACACTTCAATAAAACAAAATTAATACTTTTAAATATAATGAATGGGTATCACAAAACATACCACTTCACTAACATATGAAATTGACTGGGCACATGGTCATAGAACTGAACATTTAATAAAATAATAATTTCTATAAAAATAGTAAAATCAAAACAAGATGTAATGACTAACGAAAACGCTGAATCAATGTGATAAAATGATAGACAAAACAAAAATTTAATGATTCAAACATAAAACACTATAACACGGAATTGCAAAGTTACTATTTGTAATGTAAAAATAACATGTTGCATGCCTAGCATGTGATTCACTGCATAAGCCAAAGGTACATCATCACATCATTATTTTTAACAACCAGTATTCATTATGTCTAAAAATAAATAATTTTCATGAATTAATGATAAAAGAAACCCTTAAATAAGTAAATAAAATAGAATTTTTTTTTTAACAAGCATATAGCGATCATTATATACCTTATACAGGAGGAGTTAACGATCTCATAAAATACCAAACTGATATGCAAATAAACTCTCTAATTAAAATCCTATTACAAAGTAATTTTCTTTGTGATTACAACACCTAAGAAAATAAAGGCAATTGCACAAAGTGTGAAAAATCTCATAGAAATTAAAAAAAAAACAAATGTTTATGAAAAGGTTTGTTTATGAACCATTGGTTGTTAATCAGTTAATGCCATACACTATTTGATATTTATTTATTCAGAGTAAATTACATGTATATATAATTTATAAAAGCAGAAGTGCTTTTTGTACTTGTTCGCCTCCTACTATTATATAAATTTAATAGATAAAAGTAAAACAGAATGTTTACTTCAACTATGGCTTATTTCCAAACTTTTAAAATAAATCAATTTTTTTTTATTCAGTTACACTGACTTGATTTTATCCCTTTTAATTCTTTTTTTTTTTCAGATACTTATTTTAATAATTTATTTTTTCATTAAAATTTGTCCTTATTTTTATGATGAATACTGATTTATATACCTTAAGCCTACATATATGCTCCTTTTGCCAATTTCTTTGGCTATTTCAGGTATTTTACACAGATATTCATTGTTAAGAACTTAGTGCATGTTTGTGATATATGATTTCTCTCGTTCCTTTTTTTTCATTAGTTTTTGACTGCAATGTTACAAAACAGTTTTCTAAACCTTGTCTCATGAAACCGTGCAGCAAGCCAAAACGTAACAGTATGATGATTATAATTTAATTAAAATTAGTGCAATCCATTCAAGAAAAAAACACTTCTCTTTACTTGTAATATAAAAATGAAGCAAAACTAATTTGTAATACAAAAATCGGAAACTTGCTGTAAAATGTTATCGCTATAACAAGCAAAACAGAAAAAAAACTTTACCTCAATGCACTTCTTCAATAACCAATAATCTGCTGTCTGTTGAATTATTGCCATCATTTTCCCCAAATTTATTACAATAAAGAAAGAAACTACTATTAAACAAAGAATGAAAAACTTACTACAGGTAAAGTAGTACGAATATGCGTTTTCAAATGTTTATTTATAACACAATTTAATTGTACACAGAGGTAACATTAAATAGATACAATACACAGGATTATGCATAAAGATAACAATCCCATAATACTGAACACAGGTGGGTAATCCACCTCAATAACATTTTCTCACAATTGTCTGCGTTTTTCCATTTTTAATTACATGTTGAATACAATTTTTTCAAGCATTTGCATGTACTCTTATCTATTAACACCTTTTATCAATATATTTTTTACACCACTTAACTTAAATTTTGTATTACTATTTCCAATGTATGCTTTGACTTGTGCCCATTATCAATTCTATCGGGTTAAAATTGCAATGGTATGGAGGGCGCGCATCATGACACAATCTTTTGATTTTCAATTTCATCTACTTGATAATGAATATATATTTTATTTAATTGATTTTACTATTTTTGAAAAGTTTTACTTTTAAAATGTTCTTGGTATATGAAATTTTATTTAATTTTAACCACTCAGCAATTTCCAATTTTCAGTTCAAAGGGTTTAGAATTTTTTTAGTTTTCAGACAATGGTATGGCGCATATCCTTCAGCAACAATTTTTTAAACCACTGCATAAAATTGTCAACATTATTTCATCATTGGGAAGACATAGATTCAAATACCCATAAACCACCATTCATTCATTCTTAATTCAGCAGTGATTTTTTCAATACGCTGATTCCAACACATATAAGAATCAAATATAATGCCTTAATACTTAGCACTATTTATTTTAATAGCAATGTTTAGATCATTTAATACGAAGCCAAGGGTTCAAAAAATGGTAGTGTCACTGTGTCATGTAAATGGAGGAAACCATTTTTTCATTTAACTGTTAGCTTATTTGCAAGGAACCACTGGACGATTGAAGGAAAATCAGAACTAACGTTATTAAACAAAGTGTTCCAACTTTAGCTGAGTAAAAAACAGCAACATTATCTCCAAAGGAAAGAATGTCCCTATTGCAGAATCTATCTGCAATTTGGTATATATCATTTATATACAGGATAAATAGTAATGGGCTGAGTACTGAGGTACTACTCCGTACTCTATTTTAATCTCAGAACTCACACATTCCAAAATTTTTATTTTTCAATATATATCTGTGAGATAACTTTCCAATAATTTATACGAGTTTCCCGAAATCCCAGTTTTTTCAACCTAACTAATAACATTGCATCATCTAGAGTATCAAAAGCCTTAGCAAAGTCAAGAAATGTATACATCATACATGGTCCAATAGAATCAAGAGAGTTGTAATTATCTCTGCGGGTTTTACTAGGGCATCTTCTACAGATCTATTATGTCCAAACCCAAGTTGTCTGTCATTCAATACTTTTTTTTATTTATTTACAAATAAATGAAAGTTTTCTTTCTTTGAGAATAGTTTTAAATATCTTACTAATACAGATAATAGTGAAATCGGTCTGCAGTTAGCTATTCTTTTTTGTTATCTCCACTTATGTTTTTTTAATGCTTTCTGCACTGAACACCAAGATAAATTATTATTTCGTGCAATCGCTTTGGCCGATTGTTGATTATTAACAGAAATTTCTGCAATATTCCTTTTTCAAAAACTTCTTCTGTACTGGGCCAGCCAGGTTTTTAATAATCTAAAATGCTACCAGTGTGTAAAACTTTTTCTATTAAATTTGTGACTATGATCCTAAAAATTGTATGATTAGGATGCTGCACATTAAATGCATTAGATGTTCCTTTGTATGCTTTTATTTCTCCAAATAAAAAGTCTATCTCTCCTCTTTCTTGAACTGAGAAAACACTGTTTTTACTCAAAGAGTTTTTATTCGTAGATTATGAATTTTTAACAGTTAAAAAACAAAACCCACATTCTAAGTCAAGTTAAACTTCTTTAATCAAAATTAAAAAAAAAAAATTGTTTTTAGCTTTGTAATTTAAACTCTTTTAAACTTACTAGTAGAAAAATAGCAAAAATTCATCTAAAAAATAACACCAATACAATTACATTTCAGTATTCATCAGCAAAATCAACAATGAAAATAAATTTTGAAAAATGTAACTTACGTTTGTTTAATTGTTGATCAGCTATTGACATTGCCAACTTATGAAATAAAAATTATTTTATTAAATTTTTTATGAAATAAAATTCTAATGTAAAAAAATAAGTAAAATAATTATTTAATTATTTCTAAATTCAAGTCTAAGTTTAATAAAAATAAGTAGTTTAAAAATGTTAATAGTTCATTTTTTCAATTTTTAATAACATAATGATATTTGTGGCTGCCATTTTGGTTTAAAGTCAAGAGTTTAATTTGGAAAGTGTTTTGCTTGTCTTGCAAAGACCATTAAAACAATGTATTACATGATCATTTGCTCCATTGAAAATTTTTCAACTGCCCCTGCTACCTGTCCACCCTGAAGGCCGAATACTCTAAATTGAGGCTCACCGAGTTAACTTATCTTAAAGAAGAAAATTTTCAAAGAGAAACTCAGGATACTTCAAATAAAACAATTAAAGGGGAGCATACATCCATAGTTCTAACTACCTGAAACAAACACACTGTTGGCTGCATTTTGGATTGGGCGATCAGAATTTGGTTTCTCATCTCATCAAGCTCTTTAAAATGATATATCAAATGACCAAGGTCCCAATTGAAATTGTTGAGTTGTCCCCCACAACCCAAAAATCAAAGAATAAAATATACATTCTGGTTATTGATTTAAATTTGTGTTAGTTTTTTCTGCTAATTATTATTATGCTTCAGGAAGTAGCCCCCTTGGTATAAGGATGAATGCAGCAAACCGCATCCAACTATCTCAATTATAAAAGAAGTTAGAGGGGGAGTAAGTTACTTTTCAGCCACCTGATTGGTGTGTGTGTGTGTGTGTGTGTGTGTGTGTGTGTGTGTATACACACACAGGATAATCCTGACATGTATCATTAATTGCCTTTTAGCTGATAGTTATAAGGTTTTTTTTCCTTAGGCCCACTTCTCCCAAATCATGTCACCTGATGGTATTTTATTGTATTTTTAAAATGTTATGTCTACAACTGTTGCTTTTCTATAGCACTAATTTTTTTTTTATCAATACTAAAAACCAAAACAGTACTTATCTTTTTTAATAGAAATAAGATTTTTCTGGAAAATCACTATTCATTTTTCAAACCAAAGAAGAAATGAAGATTACCATAAGTAAATGAATTATTGACTATTTTTACGAATAGTAATAAAAAATAATATTTTAATGAATATAAATGACTATTTTTACAAATAGCAGTAGAATAAATTATACCATGACTGGTTTCTCCAGGGGAGGAAGTAATGGAAAATATTATATACCAATTGAATAAAAAAAAATAAGCCAACACCAGCGACATTAAACTTGAAAATGTAATATCTAGGTAAGCATGGCTTCCACGTATTGTGAAAAATTGAGCTTTTAAAGAAATAATTCAAAATGAAAAAAGGTTGTAGATAATGTGGAGGAAACATTTTACTGGAGTATAATCATGTTTCTTTACAGTAATCACAATATAACACCAATCTTAATCAGATTGAAATAAATGATAAAATGGCAAAAGAAAAAACAGTCCATCCTTACAACACAAGAAGGATTTGTCAGAACCTTTTTGGAATATGTAAGGCAGTAAAACTGAAGGTATGTAGCAGTCAAAACAACGATCAAAACTGCACCACAGTCAGGAAGTGGAAAAACTCTGGTGAGGGAAGGATCAAATACCAAAACCTTAGTAAGTACAAACTTGTTTTTTTTCTACTAAGTAGTTATATAATAAATAAGGCTCACTTTTATTTCTACTTATTTTTGGCGATGTTGTACCCTCAGTAGATGATGTTTTGGAGGGATCACATTCAATCTCATCCCTACAAGATTCACTAGTCATTTCCTCTTCTTCCTCAGAAGTAAATACTGCATCTGCATCTAAATCCATATCATTAATTTTCTCCTCTTTTACTTCTTCTGCATTACCAATAATCGGAGAGATTTGGTCATTGTCACCTACACATTCAATTACCAAACAACAATAAATAAACATTCTTTAACAAAACTTTTTTTGAGGAAAAAATAATAAATAAGAATATCTTATTGATACAATACACAGTTCCTGATATAAATGAAAAATATTTACTAGCTTCCATCTTTATAAGTTTTAATTAAGATTATACCTGAAATCACAAATTCAGAATAAAATCGATCAGAATCTATTATTTTACTTTTAATTATAAGCTTAATTACAATTAGAACTCACTTTCTAGACATAGATAAATGAAATATTGTATTAAGTTATGGTAAAAAAAAGAAAGAAGTGTTAAAACTCAGAAATAATTTACTTGAGAGTAATTACTAAGGGAGAAAAAAAGAGTTGAAAAGATCCTAATCCAAGGAAGTTATAATAAAAATAAAGCACAGATTGGAAACTAATATATTTAAAGTTCGTTACATCAACATAATAAGTTCAAAATTATGGATTATTATGGCTATCAACATAAGTTCAAAAGATAATCATCCAATCAAAAAAATAAAACAAAACTATTAACACATGATAAGAGTGGTTAAGTAAATAAAATACTCAACCTTGGTAATGACTGTTAATTTTCTACTGTTTTATGGTATGGACATTCCACCACATCCTCAACCTACACACATCACATAGTTGAAATTTCTTATGTTCTGTTGTGTCTTAAGATATAGATTTGTAGACAAAAATATATTCTGAGTTTCATATTTCTTGCATACTAAACAACAATTTTGTGAAAAAAAATATATAACATCCATTTTTTATATATCTTTATCATTTATTCCTTTTGGGTAAGTGACAAGATATAGTAGGGTGTAAATTAATCTGAATGGAGATGTTATTTAATAAAAACTACCCTTTTCTTTACAAAAAATCATATCTGTACAATTTGTAAATAATATCTAGGAATTAATGTCCTTTATTCTTAATCACTTCAAGTACACAATTTAGCATAGATTAAACAAGGGTAATACACATTTTGATTTCTTTATCATGAAATCATACCAACATTATTGCTTTACGGAGGACAATTTTTTTTTAAGTCATTTTTTGACTACTGCTCAAAGATTTTCAATTGGGTTAGGTCTAGGGAGTTGCCTGGCCACGGGAGCACTTCAATAGTTTTATTCTTTAAAAAATTTTTCTACTTCTTTGGCAGTATGGAATGGCACCAAATCTTGTTGAAACACTTCACTGCCTTGTGGAAATTGTTTTGAATCCTTCCTTCAGAATCTTGATACTTCCCTAACTTTTTTACATATCACCTATTGGAACTGATGAACTAGGGCCTTCAAACGTGAAACAACCCAAAAATCTTTTCTGGGAATTAACTAATTGTCAGATATGAGCCAGTGATGTATTTTCATCTGATGCTTTTCCAAAGTATGGGCTTTGTCCCTGAATATAAAAATGTGACTTTGAAAACGTTATATTTTTCCCGACTTCTTTGATCTAGTTAGCACACAAGACCTTTTTTTTGCACGCTGCTGAGATTAAAAGCAGCTTTTTCCTAGCTGACGAGAGCTTTCCAGCCAGTGAAAATTTTTCTTTCCATCATGTGTATATCTGCTCCAATGCCAGCTGATTTAAATCCACAGCAGCTAATTTTGGATCAAGTTTACTTTTTCTCACCAACAACCAACCAATCCTGTGTTTTTCTTTTATGATCACATTTGCTTATCCTTTAAGTTGGAAAGGAACCAGTTTCTTTAAACTGTTTTAAAATACCATTCATTGTCCCTAGTCTAACACTACACTCAGAAGCTATTTGTTATTATGTCATTTAGATATGCTCAGAAAGAGAAACAATTTTTGAGCCCTTTCTTGGAGTTATGTCCATTTATTCAAGACACAGAACAACAATTACGAAGATATGATTCTGTAATAAAAAATGAAATAAATTCTCCCAAAACACAAAAATTATAACATGAAAATTGCTAAATAACCAAAGAACAGTAACCTCACATAACACAGACAACTTAAAGAATGGGCTGGTCAAATAGTGTAGCCACAACGTAGAAATAAACAAAAACTTCCCTGCGTTTGGATTAATTTGAATGCTACTGTATAATTCATTCTTCCTGGGTGATAATTACTTTCATTTTAATCAGCAGTGTCAGTAATTAAAAAATAAAATTATTTATATTCAAATGGTTTTCAGGAGAAAGTAAAAAAATCTATTAACATTTTACCAACCTGGCCTATTCAATGAAAACATTAATAAGTAACTTTTCTTTTTTCTACTCATACAGTCCACTGCCTAGGAGAGTTGCAAACAGAGAAGGGGCCTGTACAGTTTCAAACTGTTTAAGATTTATAATGAGGAAGGTTTAAGGACTTTAATGTCAGGTAATCAAACTTTTTTAACATTAATCTTGGTGGTATTTTAAGTATAAAATATGGTCGTTAACTAAACATAAATGACACACAAGAATGATCAGCCATTTAAAGATTTCCTTTTGATAGAATAATACAAAAAGATTTGATCATATGATCAGTTCATTATAGCTGGAGGTTTTGAAATTAAGTCCTTATGAGTGCTGGCCATACCTGCTCCAACTGTCTAGAGAACTAATTACAGTATGATCCTTCTATCTTTCCACTTAAGAGTTGCACATGTAACCATTAATGAACAGTTTAGTTTACACCTTGTTTCAGTTTCTTTGATGTAACATTTCTTGAGTATCTAATCTGGATTTACTCAGTGTACTTCTGTTACCTAAATTTTCCTTTATAAAAGCTTTCGGATAAAGTTCATATTGATATAGTTGTCAACAGATAATGGAATATCTCTACCAGCTTCTCTTTCATTATTTTATTAACTGATTTTTCAGCATGGTCCTTGCCAGAACGTTCTGGATTGAAAGTTTTTTTATACAATTAAAAAAAAGAAATACATAACATATGGCTACTTCAATACATAGAGCAAACTATATGCAATCTTTTATTTCTGAAGCGAGTTTATATGTGTTAATCACATGTTCTACATAACAACAACCCATTAAATTTACATACTGAGATTATGAAAGTATAAAACAGAGTTTGGCAGTGAAAAATGAAAAATTAAGCAGTATTTGACAGTGAATAATGAAAGACGATTTGAGTAGACAGCTGATAGTCACTAACCAAGCCCTGACTGAAATTGGACACTAATCATAGACAGGCAGAATGCAGATCAAGCTAGACAGAACTCAGAACATGCCAGATACAGTACACAATGAGTAAGACAATGACTCACTGTGTTGTCATACCGGTTGGTTGATATAGAGCAACACTTAATAGTTAAACTGCAACAAAATTATCTACTGCATTTACTGGTAACACATTTACTGGTTAATGATGAGGCAGCAAAGTACCATTTATTCATTGTCAATGCTGTTCAATTAACAAAGCCATTAAGAGGTCACATGATTAAAATCCAAATGCAATACAACTGTACAGAAACCATTATATGCTTAAAGACTTGAATGTTTTAAATTGTGAAAGAGTGCTTAAAAGTGACAGGAGTCAACTATACAGCCACAAATAATATTATAAAAATGATAGTTGATGTAGACAATGTGTAACTATATGAAAACTATAGTATCCACTTACCAACAATTTGTAATTATTATTATTATACCTGGATAAATAACAATTGGTAACTATTTACTACCAACAATTGTTGGTAAGTGGATATTGTATCTTTTATATAATTGTATAAATAACAAACCATTTGTTATTTGGCACCAGCCAAATGTTAAGAAAATTAAACCTAAATTATAAACAACAAAAAATATAAAATTTAATAAAAAATGTATGAACTGTAAAATAATACCTAATTATATTAATAAAAAAAAAAAACCAATTGTTGGTAAGTGGATACTATATAATTGTATAAATACCAATGTGTCAAATGTTAAGAAAATTAAATGTGTAACTAGTCGGTTTTACACAGCAAATAATTTACAACCATAATGAAAGAGTAACACTTTTAAATAAATATTTATTTGTACAACATTAATAATAAGAATAATAATGGAATGTTTTTAATTAAATATTTAGAAGTGAATCTCTTTCAGATTAGAGTAAGTGTTAGATCTGCCCATAGCAATGGAGGGTGTCTACTGTATAATGTTATCTTACATTCAGTGATTCAACTACAAAAATACAGTTACATATACGATCTTATTTACTTAGAAAATTAAGTTGAGGAGTGTTATTTCTTTACATAATTATGAGATATAAACACAACATATTTCCTACCTCATATTTCTAATAAAGTAGGACATACTGGATTGTTCATCATGACGTGTTGTTGTTTAGCAGGACATTCCAGTCCATCCTCCTGTATTAAATATGTTAAAAAACCTACAAAAAATGCAACACCCAGCAATCTGTACTTTTGAAAATATCATATTTTTTCAACACTTTAAAAATTAGATTTCACTACAATGCATCTTATCTTAAATACAGAAGAGTCATTCCATGCCATATCAACAAAGTGAACAGCCATTCACAACCCAATTGACTGGGATTTTTATGGCATTTGGTATGAATTAAGTGTTGATAGAATTATAGAAAATACTGTATTTCAGATCTCTATCATTAACCATTTTGTTTTTAGAGCCCTTCAAATTTGCTGGAAAATGGCCAATTTTGACTTGTGGCAATAGTGTTAGGTCAACATAACTTTGTTTTTTATTAAGGTAAAATGATAAACTAAGACAAATAAACTTAGAAAGTAATTGGAAGATTTGTGATAAAGTGTCAGAAAAACTTGCCTCAATTAGTAATAAAGCTTCAGAAGAAGCAGATGATGGTGAAGAAGCCCTTTATGATGAAACGAATTATGCATTATACAGGCTCAGTTGAGTCTAGTGAGTATTGGAGAATCAGCTGTAAAATCTAAAACATTGAAGAGAACACATATCCAGCCAAAAAGATTGCAAAAATTGAGTCATCAATGAGGGAAAAAATATTCAATATAGCTAGCTAGTAAAAACTCTGAGACTTCATCTCAAGTTGAACCTGATAGCGAAATCTTGGTAGAGTTGAAAGAAAAATTTAATTGTATAACAGAAAATAATAATTTTTACTCTTCTTCCACAAAGTTGGAGCATCAAAAAAGTGCAAGATGAATTCCCTGAAACTACCAATTACATGATACGACAAACAAAACAACTAGTTAAAGAACAAGGGATTCTGTCATCACCAAACCCTAAACCTGGAAATTGTCTGGATCAGAACATAGTTGAATGTATTCCGGCGTTTTATAAATCAAATGAAGTTAAGTCGTGTAATACCAGGCAAAAAGGTCTGTGTCATAAACAAATCACCTTGTGGAAAGATTCAAGTTCAAAAAAAGACTAGTACCGGCTAAACTGAAAGAGATACATCAACAATTAAAAGAAACTCATACAGGTATTAAAATTGGGGTTTTTACCTTTGCTGCTTTATGTCCTAAAAATTGTGTTTCATAGCAGGTGGCAGTGGAACTCATACTGTGTAGATGTGTTACCCATCAGAACATGAAATTAATGTTTGAAGGATGTAAATTAAATTATTTAACAAAAGAGTGCAGCAATCATTTCACTTCTTATAAACAGTATGGGACACAAATTATTTGTAATCAACCTCAAGAAGTTTGTTATCTTTGTGAGTGTAAGAATTGTCCAGATTCTGATAATTAAAAAAACATTTTAAATTCAATATTTTTTGAAAATTCTATGGACTAAATAACTTTTAAGCAATGGATATTAACTGATCATTCAAGTTTAGAAACAGTAGAAAAGCACACAGAAGATTTTATTGAGACTTTTATTGAAAAATTATCAATTCTCGTTCATCATTCATTCGTTGCTTCTCAGCAGTCAAATTTCTTAAAAAAATTAAAAACTGTAATTGAACCCAGAATATCTTTATCACATTATATCACTTTAGTGAAAATTATTCATTTGTGCTACAACATGAAGGCCAAGGATTTTACTGAACAATCAACAGGGTACAGTTCATCCTTTCGCTATTTATTTTAAAGCCAAGAATTTGCAGACACTTTAAATGATAATTTAGTTGTTATCTCTGACTACCTTAAACATGACACAATATCAGTTCAATTTCTTCAGAAAAAACTAATCCAATTTTTAAAAGGAAAGTATAATATTGTGAATAAACTAATTTACTTCTCAGATGGCTCAGCAGTACAACATAGTCGTAAAAATTTTGTGAATTTACCTTATCATAAGGATGGCTGTGGTGCCAAGGTGGAATAGCACTTCTTTGCGACAACACATGGCAAGAATGCATGTGATGGTCTTGATAAAACTCTTAAAAGATTAGCATCAAAAGCAAGTTCAGCCACTCGCGTTATGATTGGGCTCTCAAAAATGAAAAATATGAATTTCATATTTGTTTCAAATGAAGAATATCAGAAAAAAGTATTTATATTTAGCACCTCATTTAGCAAAAGTGGTGGTGATCCCAGATACTCAAAAGGTGCATGCCTTTTTACCAGTCAGGAAAGGATATCTTAAAAGAAAAATTATTTCTGAAAATGAAAAATATGAACAACAGTTTTACGTGAAATAGAAATTGGTTTTCCTGAAATTTCTGATCTAAAAGGTTTTGTTATGTGCATTTACAGTGGTGCTTGGTGGTTGGTTTGAGTATTGTCTACAAATGAATTGATAGAAGTTGAAGTAAGTTTTCTTCACCCTCAAGCTCCATCTCCTTATGTTTTCCCAGCACATAGAGATATTCTAATATTACCTTGACAGGAAGTATTAACAATAGAAAATTCAAAAACGGCTACTGAATGTACATGTACATTAAAAGGAAAACTACTGATGCAAATGAAAAACTGACAGCGAAATAATCAGGCATTTCAAATAAACACAAAAACAGTTTTAAAATTTAACTTAATACTAATATTATTGGAATTATTTTTAAGTAGCAATAATTGAAAGCCACTGAAAATATCAGATTACATTTAAATCATTATTATAAAAAATTATTTTTATTAAGAAAACATTACTTTGAAACATTAATCAGTACATTAGCATTAATCAATACCTAAGTGCTGATGTATTTTACCAGACTATTGTTAATTTTAACAATAGTCACTTGTTTAAATAACAGCTACTGGAATGAAACAGTTAACTTAAGAATGTATAAAACTTTCATTTGAAATTTTTATAAATTTTCCTTACTTTATGTACATTGTGTAAGATTTTAAGATGGTCAAAATGTCCACATCATAAACACCATAATTGTAATTATTTAAAGAGATGCATTATTGTGGTTTAATTATTAGTCATACAATTAACTACACTATTGCATAAAGCGGAAGAGGGTTTTTGTTTGTTCAGCATAAATGAAAAACTACCCGATCAATTGCAACCAAATTTTTACCCATGTTTCTTAGAATAACTAAGAAGGTACTTCTTTACTTTTTACTTTACTTTTTAGATATATTTCATCTCAAAAAAATCTCGAGAAAAAAAAATGTTTATATGTACTAGTGGAAATTTGCCAGTTGAAGCACAAACTTTAATGAATGGTTACTCTCTATCACTAAGTGGGCTGGGTTTGGATTGAATGATTCGAATCAATCGAATGAATATTACAAAAATGATAGAATTAAATTTACATTAAATAATTATAAAAATTTTTGTTTTCAAAATTCAAACAGGATATTTTTTAGTAGGTTGAAGGCTAACTTTTGCATGCATCAGGTACTCTTGACCTAACAGATCATGGTTATTTGGAAATGTTATCTAAAAATGAAAAATTATTTATTAAAATGTGTAAATAATAAATTTGTTACAGTGCTATACTTCCATTCGGGCTGCTAGGTAATGAGTCGCTAAATTCACATGGTCCTTTCTTACAGGGAGCCGCTACCAAGATATTTTTCAGTACAGATATTTTCAATAGTGGATATTGAAACTGAAGACAACATATCGTGAGCGATTCATTACAAACGCCAAGTAAAAACTATTGCAGGTTTGATGAAAATTTGCATTATTATATTATATTTTATATATATATTTTTTTGTATGGTGTAACTGCACACTAAGAAATAATTTTTTTCAAATTCCGAGTTTAAAGGGGTAAAAATGGTGTAACAATAAAATTTACTATTTTTTACATTTCTTGGTAACAAATTAAGATATCAGCTTGATTTTTTTTTATGGCTGTTATCTTCATGTGAATATTTAAAAACAGATTTCTAGATTTTTTTCAATTCTAAGTTTCAAGGGTTAAAATGGATTTAAATTTTTTTTTGAAACCCAGCTATATCTTTCCAATTTCTCTATTACAAATGAAGAAATCAACCTGATTTTTTATTTAATCTTTAAGTGATTCTAGATTTTTGAAATTCAGCCTTGAAAAAGAGTGAATAAAAAACCAGGGGCGAAGCTGCAATGGAGAGCTAGTTATTTATATTATTTTAGCTTCTTTTATTAGGAGAAGTGAGTCTTGAGAATTACATTTTATACATAAGAAATCTTTACACTTGAGTTTTTAGATCATTTAAGAATATATGAGATTTATTGTTTTACTTAAAATGATTAACTTAATTTCACTTTTAACCATAAAATGTAATGATTTTCAACCTTATTTTGACTTCGTTAATGTTTATTGCAGTCTTGTTATAAAAACTAATTAGAAATTAAAAAAAAAATTTTTGCTAAAACATTAATACACATTTTATTTTTTATCTCTTGATCCCAAAGCAGTCCCAGTTTCAAATTTTCTCAACCACTTCACAGTATAATGATGAATAATATATTTTTTATTAAAAATTTTTTTTCTAAAATTTAAGGTCAAAGGTATGATGAATTTTAAATCAAAATTCATGTAAACAAAGGCTTGTTGTATATCATGTGAAAGAGCATCAAATAAGCTTTAAAATGAGACCAAGTTAATCATTCAACCTTAACAAAGTTATGTTAACCTAACACTTCTGCCAAGTCAAAATTTGCCATTTCCCAGTAAATTTGAAGGGCTCTATAAACAAAATGGTTTAGGATAAGAGATCTGAAAATCAGATTTTCTCAAAACTCTATCAATAGTTAATTCATACCAAATTTCATAAAAATCCCAGTTGGATTGTGGACCTTGTTGATTTAACACTGAATGACCCAGAATTATCCTGTTGCTAGTCAAATGCACCTATGAATAGACACATACTGCTGTTCATAAAGAATGAATTTAGTACATAATTTCTACATTTATAAATTGTGACTATCATAAACCTAAAAAAAAATCTGGATTCTTCTAGACTATAAACATCGATCACTAAATAACACAATTTCTTACAAACATGACACGAGTTGTTTATTATCATTAGTGAAAAAACATTTAAACAGCCTGTTATTAAAAAGCTTGCATATTACAGGGTGCATGTTTTCAAATCCTCACACAGAGTAAACTGATGAAATTATATATAAACAACGATAATAGTAGAATATCATAACATAATCCAATAAACACATCGACAGTCAAAAAGCACAAACCATATACTACAGCTACATCATTATTCATTTTACAAAAAAAAAAAAGTTCTAATTACCTTGTGATGAAAAAGATGTTGCTGTTAAGCTAGTAGAATCATCAAGTCGTTTTCTTTTTTGTGGCAGGCCATCAGTATGCGTACTTTCATTGTTACTTGAATTGATTACAGGCAATTGTTTATCACAGCTTCCAGAATTACTTCGAGTGTTATGCAATGGTTTTTTTGTATTTACAATAATGGTAGATTCAGTCTTATTTCTCTCTCTTAACTGTGACTAATAAATGAAAAAATATAATTACAATGACTGGAATAATTTTAAGCTGTTCTCTTAATACTAAAACTATTTATAATCCAGCAGAACGACATTCTTATTTCTAATATAAAATGTTGTCTTGTAGTTTGATCAATTATGATATGGTCAATTAAAAAATATGGCTTGATTAATGAAAGTTTCTTTAGTTGAGCAGTATTCTAAAATCAACTGCCTAACTGAAATCATGCTAACAGCTTGTTGTATTTATGATGATATAAGTAACAATCCAGAAAAGAAGGGATTATCAGAGCTAGCATAAAGGCAGTGGAGGCCAGAGGGGGGCATGATCAACCTTCATGGAAGCTGTAGTTCCTCAGGAAAGAAAAGTAGCTAATAGTTGCTTATAAAGTGTGTTTTCAAGTAAAAATAGAATTTAATTTTTTTTAATCCTAGAATTGAAGAAAAATTGTTTTATTCTTCCAAATGAGACATTTGCAAAGAAATCATTTCATGAATCTGTACAACTGCAAAAACAGCAGCCCATCAAACAACAATTTAAAATGGGAAAATTAAATAATTGTTAGGTAGTTGTATGACATTAATATAAATTTTCTTTTTGAATATTCCACATACGCATATAGTTGTAAACTGGGTAAAAAGGATAAAAAAATACCAATTTTTTAACTTTTTCTTTTTAGATTTCTATAAACCAGGTGTGGCCAAACAGTTAGCTTTTAGGGGCTACTTTTTCCATAAAATATAGTCTGCGGTCGACTATGAATATGGGCAAATAATTTTAAAATTTTAGAAGATAATTAAAGAAGTCATTATATCGCCGATTTAAATTGCAAACTTCCACTTTTGGTCAAAAATTACATTTTCACACTATTAGAAAGAGAAAAACACCTTACATTGGCTATGAAACACCGCTATTATGCACCTATTTAATTGAAATCACGTGACAAGCAAAAAATTTATGCGTTTTAAGAAAGTTGTGCAAAATATGCTGAATATGAGTTAGCAGGTTTGCAATCTAAGCCTACGATATATTTTTTATTTTATGAATTCAAACAATATTTATTAAAATTTTTAAAAATACAATGTTAAGAAATAAATACGAACAAAACATATTTTTTATTTTATGAATTCCAACAATATTAATTAAAATTAAAAAAAAACAATGTCAAGAAATAAATACGAACAAAACAAATTTTAAGCATACAATTTTTATTTGGATGAAACTTGGCATTGCATAAGAACAGCAAGTTTCTCAAAATTTGGCTCATATGAACTTAAAGCAATTCTTAAGCATGACTCTAAATGTAGATCCGTTATTTGCGATCGCTCTTTTGTTTTGATCGCATTCATATAAGAAAATGCGGATTCACATAAATATGTGGAGCCAAAGAAGGCATTGAAACGAGCAACAATTGTCCAAATATTTGGATATTTATCTTTGCTTATTAGTTTCCAAAAACTGCTATCTGAAACCATTGATTTTAGATTTACATCGCATTTAATATTTAGTATTTCTTCTTCTAATTCTGCTATATTTGTAGTATTAAGAAAATTGTGAAGTTTCTGTACAAGACTTTCAACGTCGATGTCATTAAATGGGTAAGATAAAAAACAGGCAATATCTTCAAGTTCACTTAGTTTGAGAAATCTTCTATCAAATTCATTTAGAAGCATTCCAATAACATCAGCATATTTGTCGTAAGCAACAGTCTTGTTATTTTTAGATTCATCTGCCAGATTTTGATAGTGTTTTAAATCACGACGCTTTAGTTGCATTGCAAGCATATTTAATTTTTCCTTAAATGACTTCAAAATGCTAATCATATGTATTATTGTTTTACCTTTACCCTGTAGTTGCTGATTTAATTGGTTTAATTTTTCAGTAACATCACAGAAAAAAGCAAGATCGAGAAGCCATTCTTGATCATTTAATTGCGGATATGAATCACCTTTAGATTGTAAATATGAGGTTATTTGTGGCAGAAGTTCTCTAAATCTTGCTAAAAATGTAGCATGACTTAACCATCTTACATCAGTATGAAGTAACAGTTCATTGTGTTCTTCACCGCATTCATTCAGCAAAGTGCGAAACTGACGACGTGACAAACTTTTAGATCTTATGGAATTTACAATTTTAAACGCAACATCCATAACATGATTGAATTTTAACACTTTTGAACATAATATTTGAGTATGTATGATACAATGATAGTCAATAAAATTTGGAATGTCATCATCACCTTTACACAAAGCAACGAAGCCACTTTTGTTGCCAATCATTGCTGGAGCCCCGTCAGTGGTTATTGATACCAACTTGCAGATTGGAAAATTTGTTCGTGAAATATAATTTTTAAATAAATCAAAGATATCTTGACCTCTTGTGCGATCATGCATTGGAATAATAGTTAATAATTCTTCTGTAACCAACATATCATCGAAAACCATTCGAATAAAAACACATAATTGTGCAGTACCGATATAGTCCGTAGATTCGTCAAACTGCAGTGATAATACAACGCATTTATTAATGTTTTCATGTAAAATGTCTTCAAGATTTCGGCTCATTCCTTCTGTTCTACGCATAACTGTATTTCGCGATGACATATTTTTGATTAATGTCATTATTTCAGATTTATTTTTAAAATTTTGAAACAATTCTTCTCCAGCTTTAATGAATGCCTCTTTCCATATTTCCCCATCTTGAAACGGTTTGTTGTGTTTAATCAAAGTTTCAGCAGCTTTGAATGAAGCAATCGTAGCTGTCTTCGAATTTGTATTGTATTTTAAAAAACTATTTTGTTGTGCAGTTATTTGTGCCTTCAGTTGTTGCACTTTTGTTTTTCTTAACGCAGTGCCACGTGGATAATCTTCTTCGTAATTTTTATGATTTGTTAGATAATGTCTTTTAACGTTTTCTTTCTTAGACAAAGCTACTGTTGCATTGCAAATAAAACAGATACATTTATCTTTCATCATAGTAAAGAAATAATCTTCTTCCCATTCACTGTGATAATGATACGTTTTTTCCTGCTTGTACTTGGATTATTCATTCTAAAATAATAGGGTTAAATATTATTTTAGAATTTACCTACTAAAGATATTATTACGGAATATTTAAAACAATAACTAACATACTTACTTCTGTTTGCTATCACTGACTGTCACTTCACTGGCTGTCACTTTACTATCTAACTCTCTAACACACACTGATACTGATATGCGCCCTGTCTATGTTCGCTACAGAGAAAAAGCAAGCTGAGACACACGGCCACACAGCTACCAACTAGCGCCGACAGAGCGCGTTCAGTATTACTACATTGTTTATCTTATCAGGATAAATATAAACAGTATGTGTATGTTTCACAAATAATTTATTATTGTAAGATTAAATTATAGAATTAAGAATTTCAATCATTTATTTAAGTTAGAACAAATTGTTCAACTTTGGCTTCGCGGGCTACTTATAAAGCCTTTGCGGTCGACCGGTCGACTTGTTGGCCATCCCTGCTGTAAACGAATATTATTCATACAACAGTTAGAAAGTGAAGGAAGATAAAATCAGATTTTTTGCAATATTTTCAATTAAGTTTTAAGTCTCAAATTCCTTGACAGGCATAATGTTAATAATATCAAATTCATAGTAATATAATAATATATAATATCAGTACTATAGAAAAACATGAATAAAATGTTCAATAAGTTATTAATATGTACTATAAGAATAAATTTAATTTCCAGAATTAAAATTCATACCAAGGGCGTCTCAGAGTGTGATGAATTTAGCCGATTTGTTGATTTACGAATAAATCCTTTACTCCATAAATTTCTGTGTCGACGCTTCCGCATTAACCTGCTGTGACTCATATTTGAGCTAAGATTAGCAGATTGATCTAAAATACCATATGATGTGTTCACAGCATGAGATGATGAAGGCATGGAGTTACTAGAAAATGGATTTTGTTTTGTATCTAAAAAAAAAAAAAGAATAAAAGAACATAATTAACACTTTCAATGTGCCACAATTACAATATTATGCGGTATCAGTAATATCTTATAATGACATCACATCATTATTGTTTTTCAGATTTCATGGAGTTCTGGAACTACATTTATCAATGCATTTGCCTTAATGTAGTTTCAAAGCTCAATCCACAGTGAATATGTGTTAAAAGTGCAAAGATAATTGTGATTACACAAAAATGTACAATTAATTTTAATCCAATACATCCCCTTGTTAATCTAGATTGTGGACTTTTTTTTAGTAGTTTATAATTTATATGTTAATATATTAGGAATCCCATTTCACATGAAACTTACATCATCAGGAATTGCAGCTTACTTTGTAGCCAATGAACAGGAAACAGAGACCCTGGGTCAATCCAGAGGCAGTCTCCCACCAGATTATACTAAAGATATACAGAATCTATAAAAACTACAAAGCAAGCGGAGAAGACCAGCTTTTCGCAGAACTCTGGAAACACTCATCAGTTTATTCAGTCAAAACTTCCCTACATCTATGCCTCGTGAAAATATGGAACAAAGAAAAACTTCCAGAACACTGGACCACAGCCCTCATCAATCCATTACATAAAAAAGGGGATAAAACTAATCCGGAAAACTACAGAGGCATATCTCTCCTGGATTGCACATACAAAATCCTGTCGAGAATCATATACAACCGATGCAAAGACCAACTTGAACTGGAACTTGAGGAATACCAAGGGGGATTTAGGCCATGGAGAGGTTGCCCGGAACAAATAATATCCCTAAAACTTATGATGGACTTATATAAAAGACGGAAAAAACAACTAATAATAACCTTCGTCGACTTTAAAAGGGCCTATGATTGTATACACCGACCATCCATGCTGAATATTCTGAGAAACCTGGGCCTTCACCCTAAACTCGTAAACATGATAAAATTAACTTTAACCAATACCCAGTCAAGAGTGAAATTCAGAGGTGAACTCTCTCAACCCTTCTACATAAAAACTGGATTGAGGCAAGGAGACGGCCTCTCACCACTCCTTTTTAACTGCGCCCTCGAATTTGTCATGAGAAAATGGTATGAAATAAATCCCAAAAATATAAAAATGGGTACTAAGAAAAACTCCATCACACTAAATTGCCTAGGATTTGCAGATGACCTCGCTCTTTTAGCAAATAATATTCAAGAAGCCAAAACACAAATCATGAGCCTTCAAAAGATAGGGCTTCATATCTATTTCGAAAAAAACTGAACTAATGGCCATAGATCCTCTGGTAATAGAGCACATTACGGTAAACAATCAGAAAATTAAAATAGTAAAACAATTTAAATATCTAGGGGAAATAATAACTTATAATTTAAATGAAAAAGTGACATGGCAAAACAGGACAAATAAAATGATTAAATCCCAAAAATTAACTTGGTCAACATATAACAAAAAATGCCTTTCTGCTAAAACAAAACTTAAACATTATAAAACTGTAGTACAGCCAGAAGTCACCTACGGAAGCGAGACCCTTTTCAAAATCACTCAGAAAAACCGAATTGAAAAAATTCTGAAAATAGAGAGGAGAATTGTCAGAACGTGTATCAATAAAAAACACCAAAAAGAAGGCCAATGGTGGATTGTGCCAAATGAGGTGGTGTATCGAGAAATAGAGCCTGTTACTGATACTATGCGGAAAAAAAGAATCTCTTTCTTCGGTCATCTCATAAGGACACCGCAAACAAGACTGTCAAGAAATATCATTGAAAAGCTCTGGTTCCAAAAGCTAGAAGTAGGATGGATCAAAGAAATTAGAGAAGATATGAAAGAATTGGGAATTTCCCTGACTGACCTACAGAATAAAACTGGAAAAATTACAAAGCTAAAAGCATTAGATTTAAACAAAAGACAGACAAACTACAAAATACAACGAAGAGGGTGTTTACGGATGAAGAAAAGAAAGCAAGATCTGAACGGATGAAGAAATACTGGGCAGCTCGAAAGAGTAAAATAACACGCTTTTCTCAGAAAAGATCCAACTAAAATTGACTTAAGTGGTCCCATGTTGGCCGTAAAAGCATAATAATAATAATACAGAATCTATTATCAGTCTTGGCATCTTCAACATGGGACTTAACAGGGTCTTTACAGCATTGATAAAATAGAAGGGATTAAGAAAAAGAAAAAAGATGGACAAAAGAACAATGAAAAAGTGAAAGTAGTAAAAATAAAAACAATGTGTTTGTACAATAACCACAGAAAAACAACTTCACAGAGGAAAACTCAAGTCCCTTCCAAGCAACAGAAACCCGTCCTGCCCACAATCTCTCAAGAGAATTGGTTTTTTAACCAAACATGGTTAAGCAAAGCATTCATTACTGATCAATAGTCTACCAGAATATATTCTGCAACAAAAATTACTTTTATGCCAAAAATCAAATAAAAGAGAAGTTAAGAATTCTTAAACCCCAGGAATCGTGTAGCATATTAGGCCATGCAAATAAAATACAAACTGTTCATTGCAGCCTCACTGATGTCTAACATAACTAACTATAAAAACATTTTTCTTATAAGTATTTTTACAGCCTGTAGCCATACCATGGCGAGTATAGAAATCCTTTGTAATATAAGTGTAAAAATGTAACAGAGCCTATTCCAACTGGCTGGCAATAATAAAATTGATGAACCAGAGTGTAACCTTTACAGAAAAACAGATTTCTTTCAGTGGTTTTGTTTCTTGTGTGAGGTTGTGTGTTACCATGGAGAAACAAAAGCTTCCTGTGCCTTTTGTTTTGAATTGAACATCTAAGTTTGGTAAGCGTTTCACAGAATGTATCGGCATTAACATTTCTTCCATGTTTAAGAAATTCAATTTACAATATCCCTTCAGCATCCAAATAAAAACACAGCCACAAGCTTTTTCACTGAACTTTCTCGTTTAAACTTTTTGGACTTTGGCGATGATGAATGCTGCCATTGCATTTATTGTTGCTTTGTCTCAATATTTGAATAAGATATCCATGTTTCATCACAGGTCACAACATGTTTCCATAAATCACCTATCATCTTCATTTTCATAACGTCACAAAAACGTTTCAGCTGCAGCAAGATGTTTTTCTTTGTGTATTTTTGCCAATATTTTTAGAAACCATCTGGAAGACAACTTTCTGTAACCCAGTTTTTCAGTTAAAATGTCATAAATTACTGATCACAAAACAAGAGAAAGTTCAATCAATAATTGGGAAAGAGTAAGCCTTCTGTTTTCATGGATTTCTGCACTCACATTTTCAGTCAATTTATCTGTGATGACAGTCGGGCGACCACTACGTTCTTTGATCTGAACATTTGTTCTTCCTCCATGAAACAAATGACACGATTGGTGAACTTTACCTTCACACATAACACTGGAACATTGACAATTTTTCTATGAATATCAGGAGGATAGTCCTCCTGACTAAGCCAAGGATAGTCCTCTATCCTTGGCTTCCAAGGATAGTCCTCTATCCTTGGCTTTTGAAGAGGAAAGTTGTGTATTGTGTCTCTTGTGTAGTGACAGTGTAATTAGGACCGGTTTAACAGTGCTTCTGACCTGCATCACCTGACAATGTGAAGAAGTACTGTTAGGACACCCACCGGGCTGCCAGCTGCCTGCTATTGTCAGATAAAATTAGAATAAGTTTTAATTTTATTTTATTTTCTTTATATTGTGTATTTTAGTAAAGTGAACTTTAATAGTCATTTGTACTAATATATTTTATAACCTATATAATTATTATAGGACTATTGTGTTAGTATTTAAAATAGTTTAATTTTGAATTAAAATAAATTATTCTTTTATCTAACAAGAAGAATTAACTTTTGAATTAGGTTTTATTTTAATACTTAATTTTAAATCCTTTCTTTTTCTTGTTTAGCCTTCGGTAACTACCGTTTAGATAATTCTTCAGAGGATGAATGAGGATGATATGTATGAGTGTAAAAGAAGTGTAGTCTCCTATTTAAAATAGGATTTTAAATCCTATTTTAAGGTTTCAAATATATATTTTGATTTGACTTGGCTTTAGTTTTTCTTTCAGGAAGTTGTTGATTTAATTGAATTTGGGTTCTGCTTTTATTTTAGGAAGTTCTAATTTTAATTTTAATTTTTTTATATTATTATCTACGTTTTTATTTTATTTTTCCTTCCAATGGAGGGAAATATAATAAGGCCCACCCCGTTCTCCCTCGCCGGATTTGTCCGATGGAGGAGAGGACAGCGAGGCTGGCACTAGAAAGTGCCTGTAGCGAAAAGACGATCTGTCTCCCATGGAGACAGAGTCCGGGGGGGTGCAGCTGCCACCGTGCAGGCTGGTAATGGTGGTCCATCACAGCCGGCCACTGTCAGGCGGGAGAAAATCCCGCCGATAATGCTGGATTGCCCAAAGGAGTGGCCAGCATTATCACGCAAGATAAAGTCGAGGATAAGGGGGCGCCTGGCTGTCCGTAAGGCTGCAGCTAGGCAGCGAGGAAGACTTCTGGACGGTGCAGTTTTCTGCACTTGAAGAGAGTTGTCTTCCACTCATTTCAGCTCCCGAAGGACAGGGAGTTAAAAGTAGTTAAACGGGGCATTCCCCTATGGAGCCACCCCGGAGGAAATACGGGAGGAATTGACCTCTCTCGGCTTTGAGACGGCTTCTGTTAAGAAGCTTCATAAGGGACTGTCGGGAAACCCCGACCTGCCTAGTGGCCCATAAAAGGACACTGACACCCAATGGGGATTTATGACCTTAGCAGCATTTTTTACTGCAAGCTTAGGGTGACGACTTTTGTGTCATGAGAGCTTTCCCAAATTTTTGGCATCTGTGGCACTGGGCCACCCCAGTGCCACAGATGCCAAAAATTTGGGCACTCTTCAAACTATTGCCTGAGAACCCAGCAATGGGTGAAGTCTGGTGGTGACCATGACACTGCCACATGTGTGAAGCCACATGAGGAGCCAGCACATACGTGAATTGCAAGGGGCCAGACCCGGCTAATTACAGAGGCTGCCACTATTACAAGGAGGAGAATCAACCGCATCAAGGGCGTTAAAAAGCCCGCGACGGTTGACGGCCGCAGCTGGGCGCATATTGTTGGTGGGGGTAAATCAATCCCCAAACTGAAGGTGCCGGCACCTGTGGCGAAGGCGGTAGTGAAAAAAGGGAACATACCCTCCCCAACACCCGCTAAGCCAAAACCGGTGGCTACCACTAAAAAGGTGGTGAAACAACAGCCGAAAAAGGCTGCTCAAGCAGGGAAGGCCAAGAAAGCTGGTAAAAAAACCATGGCACCCGAGGCCCCACGCCCCACCAAAAGGGCGGCCACACCAAATGGTGCCTCCAGCGGTAAAAGTAAACCGGCTGTTGTCCCGAAGGAGAGTCCTGTCACAAATGACTGTGAATGATATCCTGCCAGATATCCTAGTGGTGTTGCCACGCCTGCTCCAGGCAAAATCTCTCAAGAACTGTATCCAGTCCTTAATAGAGTGCCTCATGACTGTACTGTAGGTATGGTTAGACCAACGCTCAGGCTATTACAGTGGAACGCCAACTCAGTAGTAGGCAAGACGGCAGAACTCTGCCGTCTGGCTGAGGATCTACCCGTGGACGTGATACTGTTGTCTGAGACATGCTTGAACACGAACAAGCAACTGACCCTTCGGAACTATATCACATATAGGACGGATAAGCCAGTACGACCCGGACACCGTCCCGCCGGCAGAATCGCGGTTTTAGTCCACAGACGCCAAATGCATATGCGGGTTGAACTTCATACCAACGTGATGGAACAGACGTGTGTGCATGAGGAGCATCTGGGCACGGTGTATAGGCTGGTTTTGGCTTATAACAAGCCGAACACAGCGGTAACCGGTGCTGATCTGGATGCCGTGCTGGAAAATTGGGATGGGGCCCATGATACTCATGGGCGACCTCAATGCCAAATACGTGTCTTGGAACAACAATCTGACAACCGCAAATGGCAGATTGCTGTACGAAAGGGCGCAAGCCCGCCGTTTAGTCGTGGTAGGCCCTGAGGTGCCCACACCTCAAAATCATTGAACAGGCAGATCGAGGATGTCGCTGGATATTGCAGTCATGAATGCGGTAACACTCCCGTTCATGATTGAAACGATAGAAGACCTCAGCTCAGACCACTCCCCTGTCTTGTTGGAACTCGTTCAAGCAGGGAATGGCCGAGACCCCCCGCCTATACCCCGAAGGTCAGTTAACTGGAAAAGGTTCTACGAAACTCTCTAACTTGAGTACAGGTCGGCGAAATCCTGGGCTTCTGACCACTCCGGAGGAAATCGACGACACTGTCGAGCGCGTAACATCGTCAATGACCGATGCCTTGTCAGGCAACACTACGGCGAAAAACACCAGATTTGTTCGCAATGATCTCCCGCCTCATATCTCTGACGCCATAGCAGAGAAACGGCGACTGAGGAGGAGATATCGAATCACCCTGTCCCCCGATGATAAACGGGCTTTTTATAATCAAACGGACAGGGTGAAACAACTGCTGACAAAACACCGAGAGGATTCGTGGAAAGAATACCTCGCCTCGGTCTCTGACGACATCTCCCCGGTGTTCAGGCTGAACAGGAGACTACAAGAAGGGAAGAAGCCCTGCCACCCGGTTGTGGGGCAACGAGGCTTCCTGGCGTATTCGGAGGCGGAGAGGGCTGAGGTTTTCGCCGATACCTTGGTGGACCAATTTACTCCGAACCCCGCCGTCCCCCCACGAACGACGAGCACACAACCGAGGTGGAGTCCTTCCTTGTAGATTATTTCTCACAGGTGGAGGACGCCCCACTCGAAATAGAACAGTCACTGAAGGGGAAATCTCTGCAGTTATTAAGGCCACAAGCCCCGACAAGGCTCCGGGTGTCGACGGGATCAGCGCCCGCGCATTCCGGAACATACCGGCCTCCGTAATAACTACTTCGGTGATATTCACGTCGATTTTGTACGTTGGATACTTCCCGAATTGTTGGAAAACGGCAAAGGTGGTATGTCTACCCAAACCTGGGAAAAGTTTACTCTTTCCCCAGAATTATAGTCTAATCTCCTTATTACCTGTATTGTCTAAGTTTTTCGGGAGAATTTTCCTGGAAAAACTGAGGCGATACATGCGGGGGGGTGGTGAAGTGCGGCCGGAGCAATTTGGGTTCAGGGAGGGTCACTCGACGACCCTGCAACTGGTAAAAATAATAGATAGCCTTGTCGGAGGCCTGAACAGGAAAGCGGTAACTGCAGCCGTTTTTCTGGATGTGGCCAAGGCTTTTGACAAAGTTTGGCATAGCGGGTTGCTATATAAACTAGCGCGATCGGCGACTCATATTTATAGACATATTTACTAGACCGACGATTTGTCGTGTGTGTGGGGGAAACGATTTCCTCCACCAGAGAAATAGCCGCCGGAGGTCCCCAAGGAGCAGTGCTTTCTCCTTTTCTGTACATTAACGATATGTCGCTGTCGGAAGGGGTAAAAACGGCCCTTTATGCAGACGACACGGCGTATTTTTAAGAATCCGTAATGGTGGATTACACGGTCCAGAGACTCCAAAGGCAATTGGACTTAGTAGAGCCGTGGCTCGGAATGTGGAGAATCAGGGTCAACGGTGAGAAATCGGTGGCCGTGATGTTCACATACAAGACACGTGCACCGGCCAGGCAGCTGGAAATTTCTGGGGAGAAATCCCTTTTGAGAAAACAGTTAAGTACCTGGGAGTAGTCTTGGACAGGCGGCTTACCTTCGGGAAACATATTAACTATGTGACCCGGAGGGCTAAGGCTGCCAGGGCCTCACTATACCCAGTGCTGAACAGTGCCAGCCCATACCCACTGGCAACTAAATTACTCATTTTTCGGCTGTACGTACTGCCAATTCTGACATATGCTTACCCGTCATGGGGGGCATTGTTGAGCTCCACGCTTCAAAAGAAGATTGAGGCTGTCCAAAATGTAGCGTTGCGGACGATATTTGGAGCTCCGTGGTTCGTCAGAAACGCCACTCTTCGATACGACGCGTGATTTCAAACCGTGTCCAAAGTGGGGGTGGCCAAGGCGCGCAGATTGTTCGGGAGAGCGGCCGTGTCCGAACACGGTCATCTTCGGTACATCTGCCGAGAGGACCCAACTCCTCAAGGTGTAAGGAAGCGGCCTCACGCCGTATTGGATGAACCATTGTGAGGATGCGGTGCGGGAGTCGAAGATTGAAAAACCAGGCTTAGGGGCCTCTATATCGCGTAAGCTACAACCGGAATACCGCGTTAGAAAAGTTTCCGGAATCGCGAGTGAACATTAAGTGTGAATTATAATACGAATTAACGAGCTGTACCGTCTCGCTGAGAGACAATGAAAGGCGGTAAGTTTTTTTCCAGATTAACAACTACCGCACCGACAATTCTGTAAAACTGGAACCTTGCCATAATGCCGACAGAGGTAAGGAATCGAATAAACGTCTTTCGGCGTCAGGAATGCGTGGTTTTTTTTTCATGTGAGCCCCCTATTCAATATATACAATACAGCTTGATGATTGATATTTTATTTATATTAATATCAGAGATGTTTATGTTTGGCGCCAACTGGCAGAAGGAGGGGAAATTGCTTTCCTTTTTATCTTATCCATCACAAAATAAAATAATAATCTTTCCTTTTTTTTTCGTGTGTGTGTTCTGTTTTTTATGTTCCAGATATCACACCCATGACAGTCAACAAAACTGGTTTCTTGACTGCGGCCACGCAGTCCCCCCAAACCCTTCCCGGACACACGTATGTCTGGAAGTTTAATATTATGTAGTGTGAGCATTCTGCTCTTACTTCTTCGACAAAAGGCGATCGCAACTCAGTTTTACCACAATTGTAAGTTTCCTATCTCCTTTCCTTTCAAGAAAGAAGAAGAGGGAACGAGCCCAGCAGCCACCCACAGCATAGAAGAACGAACAGAGATAAGAAACCTGCACTTTCCCCCGTTCAGACCTTCGGGGCCATGGGATCATCAAGGTTATTGGTATGTACTTTCGATTACTGCCGAGTCTCGGAAAGTGCAGGCCAAAGAAGAAAGAAGAGGTCATCTGAAGAAGAAAAATAAAAGAAGATAGAAGACCCACTACGCGACCCGATGTCATGGACAGGAGTCTGGAAAAAGAGCCCAGCAGAGATGCAACATGAAGGGCAGCCATTGAAGAAGTGGATGAAGATCTTCTCATTATCCATTCCTTAGAATACCTTTATACTCGCAATTAATTAAATTAAATCAGCAATTGTGACTCCCTCCGAAGAAGGGGGCGCATTGCTCCCTCCAAACAATTAGTGCTCCATTGTGGCATATTCCTACTAGCCTATGAAGCGTTAGCACCGAAAGGACTTCAGTGGACGGTCTGAAGAGGAATTACGTCAGGAGGACAAGTTTTAAAAGCCTAGCCTCCTGCGGTCGGACCCAGAAATGGGTTTGAGAACGCTGGTACAAACGGATATGGAATGCTAAAAAATCCGTCCATAAAATATAATGAAACATTAAAACTTAGACCAGTCATTAAAAAATAAACCCTTAAACACGCCCGATTACAGAATCATACAGCAGCAAGGGACACTGTCCAGGCTCTTCGATTCGAAAGGAGAATTTGTGAAACTCCCGCCACCTTTGCATTCCATTCCACAACATGAATATCAGCAGCAGATTTATTTTTCGTCTATAGGTAACAAATTACTGATTCCACTTTACAATTCGCGAGATTATTTACCATAGCACTCATTTCAGCAAGACTATACACAGCAACCATGAATAACGTTAACCAATTGTTGCAAACAGATGATTGTTGATATAAATAAACATGCTACTCTAGCACCATCAATTTCCACTGCACCTAATGCAGTGGAAATTGAAAATGACTTTTACTTAAAAAACACATGTCATATATAAAATAATTTACAATCAGTGGAACAATTCCAAAAGATTACCAAAGGGGCAGAAACAAGATGCTACTTTAGTCATTTCCAAGCATAGTTGGAGGCTGATTTCAGTTTATGATTTTACAGTTGAGAGAAAAAAGCTCAACAATAATTTAAGAAAAAAGAAACTTCCTCGAATACTTTACAGACGACACATGTGATTATATTCTCTTATGTATCAACTCTTTAAGTAATTTAATAATTTACATAAATAAATTTTTTGTTTATATCATTGTATCAATATGAAGTCACTTTAACAAATTATAATTATCATTGACCATATGATAATTTATCAATTATCACTGATAAATTATTATTTCATCTGAAGATGAAATTAAAATGACTAGTCCAAAGAATTAAACTAACCATTGAATTCAAATTGAAATATGAATTATAAAGGAACCTTCCATTAAAATGTCTTTAAAATTAACTTTTCACATATTTTACCCCACTCCATTTTCATCAAGACAGGAAATAATTTAACTTATTGTTAATTTATCTAGATGAAAATAATTAAGTTATAGTGATTTATTTTTTGATGGGTATAATTGTTATAAGTTAAAATGACCAAATATATTAAAAATATAATTATCTCTGTGTATGTACAAACATTTATATTTTACTGTTTGATAGATCTTCAGTCTTTTATGCAGCTAGAAAATAAAATATTTTTATACTAAATAATTATGTCCAGTACTATAAAAAAATGGTTTCTTTTTTCACCCAACATAAAAAAAGTACCTGTTGATATTAAACTTTTAACTGAAACTACAGTATTGTACAAAAATATAATTGTATTTAAGTTTTACTCAAATTATTTTAACTATTTTTTTACATTCTCTTGGTGTACATTTTTTACTTACCAAGTACAAGAATATATATTTGTCAATCACTTTGTAAAACTGATTACAGTTGTCAAAAATGCATGGAAAATAAAGTATATTACACATTAATAAAATCAATTCACACAATCCGCAATAAAAAAACTATTCAGTTATGGAATTGCTTCGTTTTGTAAAATATTGATTATGTGTAGCATAATTAGTAGTTTTGCATTTGGTTTAGACTGTTTTTTAAATTAACAAAACGTTTATCATCATTAATGTTCAGAATCTGTAAATCTGTATAATCAAAGCGTTGCACCTCAAACACAACCAGTGCCCTAATCTGCTACCACTACAACTTTAAAATGTTGGATGCCACATGGATTACTAGCACAACATATTTTTGTTTTCATGAAATTATGTAATATTTCAAACAGGATTTATAGCACATATCAATGTTATTAATGTTTTACTTATTAAAAATAATAACATTAATATTTTTCAAATAATTAAAAATTATTTTATACAGGTACATACAAATGTTCAGTAACTAGCTGATATTACTGTACACTATTTTCAATTTTTTTTCTCATACAACTCTTACATGTTCCCACATATAAGTAAAGTTATGTAATCATTATTATCAGTATAACTGAGAAAACTTGTAGAAAATTAACTTACTGGTTGAAGAATCAATATTACTGATGTGATTACTGGCAGTGTTATCCTGAGATTGGACAGACCAATTTAATTCTGTCGGTATTGAACTTGTATTAGGTGGCAGGTTAGTAGCAGTCCAGACAAAATCAGGTACAAAGCGATCAGGTGAAGCAGCACGTCCAGCCCGTGCTTCACGAATGCCTCGGCATTGTTCTTCAAAATCAGAGTCCATTTCTGCTTTAATTAAGGCATAAGCTGTATCTCTAAGAAAACATGCTCTATGCCTTATCAGTTTATCAGCCGGATCCCTAAACAAATAAATACTAAATTAATGAATAACACATTACCATTGCAATGTATGAGATCTAGCTCCAACTGTGCTAACTTTTACATTGGAACCTGTAAGTTTTTTTTAATGATTAAGAAATACCAACAACTCAACAGTAACTAAATTTATCTCTCAGATGTAAGTAAAACATCACAGTAAACTGATATACTTTTGTTAGAAAAAAATTTTGTGTTTGTAAGTCTTATGTGCGTAGTCCTAGGAAATCTGTTACAAAAGCTAGCCACAAATTAGCAATTCCATTGAAGTCTGTGTGGAGGGTTTTAAGAAAATGCTTATAACTGCATCAATATTGTTTACAGCTGTTATAAGCTCTAAAGCCTGCAGATTATGGTCTGCATGCTAGCTTCACAAATGAAATGATGCACCATGACGTTGGAAGACTTTGTTTATTGTATTCAGTGACAAATCAACATTTCATGTTAATGGAAAAGTAAACACTCACAATGTGTTTATCTGAGAATGAGAAGATCCTTATGAAATATTGCAAAGCGAACAAGACTCCCCAAAACTGAATGTTTTTTGTGCCATATCCCAATGGCAAGTTTACAGGACGTTCTTTTTCACAGAAGTAGATGCGTCTGAATGAACTACATTGATATTCTACAATTATGGCTTTTCCTCAACTGCAATACAATCACAGGACTTTATTTGTCAACAAGATAGTGCACCTCACTGGCATAATGCTGTATGTGATCGGTTGAATGAAATTCTCCCTGACCACTGGATCGGTTGCCGGCGACCATATGACAGGGCTTGTTTGCTGTGGCCTCCATGTTCGCCCGATCTGACCCCATGAGATTTTTTTTTCTTTGGGGGATTATAAATATCAAGCATATGAGCCACTGTTACCAGCTGACCTACCCAACTTGAGTCACAGGATTGAAGCAGCTATCGCATTAATTATTCCACACTTGCTGATTAAAGTACGGGATGAACTCTATTGGCTGGAAGTGTGCCATGTGACAAATGGTGCTCACATTGAACACATAAGAAAAACTGTTTGAGCTGCTCTTTCATTGCATGTATAATTTATCAATGTAAGTAAAACTTAATAAATATTACATAACTACAATATATTCATATTGATACACATATTCATTTTGAAACACATGGTATGTTAGTATTTAAAACAGGCTAATTAAGCAATTACTAGAAGAAATAATACATTTTGATAATCTATCTTTTTTGTGTTAGGCTGTGAAATAATTTTTGCAATTAATGTAATTTTTAACTGGTGTGTTAATAAGAATAGTAATCACTATGTAGTTACTGCTACTAACATTTAATAATGTTAGAATATTCCCTATATTATTGTTGCCTATCTATCTTAGCTGCTGTAAGCTGCTCAGTTCAATCCAATTTTCTATTCATTGTTCCTTTCAAAGTATTTATGTATTTTTCTATTAAAGGCTGTTGAAATTCCTACACATCACCTAATACCGGAACCATTTCCACTTGATTGTGTACTTTTTAAAGAATTTATTGTCACCCTCCAGTTTTTTGACCATAAGTTAAGAAAATAATCATCAGATTAAATCACCATATGTTAAGAATGTAATCGATATTCCACATACATAAAATCAGGCATAATTTGAAATAAGTAGATTCTTACTAAGAGCATTCATTTATTATCTGCACTTTTTCTGATAATTTATTTTCTAATAGACAAAAACATTTCTTCTTTCATGACATTTACTTATATTCACATGAACCCAAATGTACTGCACTGTTTTGCAGGACATATTACTCTTTATCCTCAATTTATTTCATTAAATAAAACTTATTGTAAACTTTTACATTAGCTGATGCACCATAAAAAAGCATTCAAACAAAGGCTTACTTATTTGTAATTCTGTAGCTTCTGCATTAGAATACATCAATTTTTTCAAAACAAATCACATATTGTTTTTTTCTGTTCTTGGTTGAAAAGATTTCAATCTTAATAACTCATTTCATAATGATGGGAAAGTGTCAAAGTGGTCTTAATTTACTCCCCAATCTCTTTTTTTTTCAACTGATGAATTAATTCAACTACATATTCACTCATTATACTACATAATCACTCATTAACCACATATTTACTTATTTGTAAATAAGTGAATATGTGGGAATATGAAAATGGAAATTTGTAGCATATGAAAAACTCCATCCTAACCATGATTTGAACCCAGGAGCTCAGCATTTTCAATTTAGTAGTTTCATTTCATTACTGAAAAAAAAATTGTATTTTTTATATTATTATTAAATTGACTTATATGAAATTAAATAAATAAAAAAAAAAGTATAAAACTTATGCCCTTTGAATTATGTAAAAGGCACTTAACTAATTTTCCTCATCCAATTTGGACATTTTTCATCAACAGTTTTATACTTATAAACTACTTAAAAAAATGAGTAATTCAGTTAGGAATGGCTATTTTTAAAAATGAAAACAATGGCATGTTCGTTTGAGTAAACTGTATAAGAAAATATGTAAAGTAATAAAGTGACATTACAGCTTTAAAATAATAGTTGTAAAAAATTCATTTAAAATTTCTTCAACATTAAATATTTCATACCAGATCAGACAATGTACAATATCTCTCAGAAGAAAATTATTACCAGCATCTGGCTTTACATAAAGTATCACAAAACAATAAGAAATTCCATGTCTTAATCTGGATAATAACACTTGCCTCAGCAGCTGTTGTCATATTTTTATTTACAAATGTCACTTTAACCAGATTATGATAGTTGTTTTTACTTGTCATTAATTTTCTTATTTCAAATTTTCTTATCAGCTCCGTTTGCCAATTTTGGCTACACATTTCTGAGAATAAAGTAAATTTGGCATGCCACTTTCAATTTCCATGGTCTAAAGAAAGTAAAATAGTTTGAATTAGTCACATTACTTCTGCAGATTAGTTAAAATCTTCTACAAAAAAGTTCAGTCTTATTTTATTTTCCAATTACACCTCTGTTAAATCCAGCAAATGACTACTGCTACAGTTTAAAGGTAAAAAAAAAATTTAAATAAAAATTAAGTAAGGTACCTATCTGGATTATATTCAAGAGCATTTCGACAGAGCAAATCAATATCATCAAGAAAGTCTTGAGCACACGTGTACTTATGAAGATCTATTTTTGTCATCATTGTTTCAAGATCCATGGGTTCTTTTATAATAGATAAATAATCTGGTACTTCCTTAACATCAACTGGTTTAGAGAACATAAAAAACCTGAAACATTAAATATAAAAAATTAATAGATTTTATAAAAGTAATCGCTGAAAATTCTGTAGAAAGACTTCTGGTTTCCATAGTTCCTGATTTGATGAAGTGAAGAAGTCAAAATTTCAGAATATCTTCTTCGAGTGGTTTTTCAATAGTAAACCTGACAAAAAACATAACACCTTAAATTTTTAATTTAGTTATATATCATAAACATACAATTAATGAATAGTACAGTATATAATTTAGCATTACATTATAATTTTCTTAACTAATTTTACATAACGTATGGTTGTTTAATTGATAATTCCACATTCCTATCACGAACTGTACAAGATTTTTTTTATTTGTTAACTTAAACACATAATTAATAAACAGTATCTAATTACCTTTAGCTCTACATTATAATTTTCTTAACTGATTTCATTATAATTAAATTAATAATTATTTTTTAAAGTGAAATATTTTTCACAATTAATATAATTTCATATGAACCTTGTTAGCTCTTCTGTAGTGATTTAAACATTTTGAATTTTTTCATACATCACTTTTAATTATTAAATTAAACCGCTTCGAGTGGTTATCAGAAGTTTTGAAGAACTTATGTTAATAAGTTCTTCAAAACTTCTGATAACCACTCCTCCAAGATAAAATAAACTGCACAACTAAATACAATATTTATAAAATACAAGATTAATATATTTGTAACCATTTTTTAATTACAGATACTTTTCCAGCAATTAATGAATGTATCAGAATTATTTATGACCTGTAAAATTAGATTTCTGTCAATCATATTTATACACTTTATATTCTTGAGAGTTGCTTAACTTTTTGAAGTAGTTTTAAAACTATTATTGGTAAAGTAATTTACAACATATTTTATAAGTTACACTTACTAAATTATAATATACGTTGGTTTTTTGAACAAATATTATTTAGGAAGGATTTATTTTATTACTTTGTTTTCAAGTTCAAATGCAATATGTGTGCTACAGGTCTCTTAATAATTAAAAAAAATTAATAAAATTTTATTTTTGGTTTTACACTCTGCTGATTCTAGCTGTTACTCTATGTCATTCTGTCTTGCACTTTCATGTCAACATACTTATACACATCCTTCACATAACTCATCAACTTTACAGTTCTTCCTAACCATGTACTTCTCTCTGCCACTTCTGCAAATGTACCCTTATTTACACAGTAGGTATGAAAAGTCCCCAAACAAAATTTCTGCAATCGATACAAGTAATATCATGTCTTGAACAACCAAGGAACTATGTAGTATAATGTCTGACAAGTATATATACAAAATTTCATCACATTTTGTCACTTCAGTCTCGTGTTATATTCAGCCGTATATGTTGTGTCCATGGACCTTGCGCGAGCTCGCGTCATACAACAGAGAAGCGCAATAAAATTTTGTGTCGAACTTCAAAAATCTTTTACTGAAACTTATTCTATGATACAGCAAGCATTCGGTGATGAAGCCACATCTCGAACTACAACATACACGTGGTGGAAGCGATTTAAAGATGGTAGATGATAACAAACGAAGCAGGAGGCCATCAACAGTTGTTCATGATGAAAACGTTGCCAAAGTTTATGCGCTTCTGCTCAAACAACCTCATCTTACCCTTCAGGCCATAGCAGAAGAGCTAAACATTGGTAAAGACGCAGTACATATAATTCTAATAGAAAAAATGAACTGCTGAAAGGTATGATCATATTGTCAAAGGTATGATCATATTATGATCATACCTTTCGTTCCTGACCAAAGAACAAAAACAGGTGCATCTTTCTTGCGCTCAAGACTTTGTTGAAACTGCAGATAGCGACCAAATTTTTTGCAAATAATTGTAACTAAGGTTGAAAGGTGATGCTTCATGTATGATCTGCAAACGAAGCATCAATTTGCTGCTTCATTGAGTCTTGGACCACAAAGACTGGCGAAAGCCAGGCAGCAAAAATCAAGAGTTAAAACAATGTTGATTACATTCTTCGACTCAAAGGGGCTGATTCATCATGAATTTGTCTCAACTGATCAAACCATGAATTCTAAATTCTATTTGGAAGTAATGAAACGCCTGATGCATTCATCGAATTCAGCTTCAGTACCAGGATCCAGGTAGTTGGATTCTTGCACAACAATGCTCTGGCACACATGACAACAGCTTTAACACATTATTATACCACAAATCAAATAAAATCTTATCCCACCCACCCTATTCACCTGACTTGACTCCAGCAGATTATTTTCTGTTCCTGAAACTGAAGTTGAAGATGAAAGGTTGTTCAATGACATTCCGGCCATCCAAAGGGTTTGCACCAAGTAGATGAAAGTGATCCCACAAAGTGATTTTTCCAGAGCGTTTGACGGGCTGTACCGGTGCTGCAACGAGTGTATGACTAGAGAGGGTTTCTATATAGAGGGCTAATGCGAGTAAATTTGTTTATCTTTAAATCTGTATTTTTATTTAATTTAGTTCTGGAACTCTTCAGACATACTGTGTACTTTGTAATAATCAATTATTGCTACAATTTTATTTGAAATAATTAGCATTTTAAAAAATTAATTTTCAATTTACCTTATTAGTTATGTATTGTTATGCTGTTAGTATTAAATGTTTGCGCGTACGCGTGCACACACACACAGAATAATTCCAAATTGTATTGCTATCACTTGAGAGAAGATTCTATAGCAAAAATAAGAAAAGAAAGTTCATTTAAACATAGGTCAGAAAATGGTTCGTTAGTGAGTTTCATTAGAGGCTTTTGTTAGGCTTGCGGAACATTTAGCCCTGCTTTCTGCTCCATGAACTTGTGGTTCAAAGGATACTTATGTTTTTGGGAGTACAAATAGAAGGGTAAATTTGAAGCTTCCTATGGTTTTCTATCTAAGAAATTGAATTCAAGTGGTCTCAGACCTCTATATCACTTAGGTTTTAAGAAAAACAGGATATACAAAAAGTTTTTTTGGAAAATACACTTTCTTCGGTTTAGAATAAAATAACTTTGTTAATTTACCAATAAACTAATCAAATATTTCTAGTTAACTTTGTAGAGAATCTAATTCTGATAAAATTGACCTGATTATTAAAATTAAACATAAATTTGAGAAATTCAACTTTAATTGCAAACAAAACACAAAAACGGGATTGGAAAAGTGTTATGAAATAGAACAATTTTCATCAATGTTTGAAGAACATAATATAAATGGAAACAAAAAAAAAACTTATCAATAACAGAAAAAATGAATAATAAAGATTTAAAAAAATAAAAATCACATACTTTTTAGGTTTTTCTAAAAATGATTAAATATCAAAATGGTTACTTGATAAAGCTGCAAACATTTCTTTAAAGAAGTGGCTCTAGGTGGGCACCATTCTGCTCAATGAATAATTCAGCTTAGCGAATCCATGCTAGCCAGGTACATCTAATAGCATCATAATTATTCCTATTAATAGGTCCCAGCTTTTATTATACATGTCTCAATTTATCTTATATGCCAATACGAGTGGAATAGACTAACAACTTCATCCAACCCCAAAAAAATTAAGGTGGCCATTTTACTGCTCTGTTTTGACCAATCCACTGCTTACTAAACATGTTATTTAAATGACTGACTGCAACACAAAAGTAGTGAGCAGGTGCGCCATCAGTGAAAAACCACATCTGCAAGAGAAATTTTCCAAGAGTTTCAATAGATTTGTTCGCAAAAAATGCAAGTATCACTCTCCATTGAGCCTTGGTGATAAGAAAAAAGGGCTTGCAAGATTATCATCAAGAAGACCACACCACACACATTAAACAAGAAAGTGCGTTTGGAATGATTTGGAGAAGTCTCATGGGGATTTTCTTCTGTCCAAGCGTGAATGTATTGATAATATAAAAGTCATTTCCTGTAAAACAGGATTCATCAGTAATTTGAATATTACTTAGGAAATAGGGAAGATAATCAAAATCTCTAATTAATCATAGACAGAATTTCATCAATTTATAAAAATCAGATGGTAATAAACTCTTGTACATGTGTTGTATGTAATCAGTATAACTGTTGCTCCTGTAATACTCGCCACATATTTGGTTGCGATGAAATTGCAAACATGAAAGCAATGCGACAACCTTCTGGTACTTGAGGTAGGATATAATTATACTGCATTCAATATTGCTTCATCAGCTTTGGTATTTCTCATAAAATCCTTACGATCACCATCAAATCACTGTGGTTTAAGCATACTTGTTTCTCGAACTCACATCTCCAAAGCCTCAAATGTTTTACAATGCGGTACTGTTTGATCTGGATAATTTTCCTAGTATTCATGCAGAGCAGCCAATCCATTTTTATTTAATTTACCATAAATTAACAACATATCGGTCAGCTCTCCAAATGAAAACAAATTTGTGGTATCACCCTTCTGAATGACTGACTGAACAGTAACAGCTCAAACACAGCTCAAATGAATATTAAAATGCTAGACACTAACTTAATTGCTGATCAGCTGTTATTGCCAACCTAAGAAAAAATAAAATTTTTTAATGTATTTTAGAAGGATGTCTTTTCAAATTTATTTTTATAATTTTTGGCATTTATATGTAAATTGTTAGTTTAAAATCGCATCACTTTTCCGATACAGTTTGTATGTTTTGTTTCTAATTAAAGTTGAACTTCTCAAATTTGTATTTAATTTCAATAGATGTTATTTACATTTATTTTCTCAGAATTAAATTCTCTACAAAGGTAACTAGAAATTTTTACTTGTTTATTAGTTAATTAACAATTATTAAGTTATTTTATTCTAAACCTAAAAAACGAGTATTTTCCAAAAAAAATTTTTGTGTTTTTCTTAAAACCTAGGTGAGATAAAGATTTGGGACCATTTTTATTCAATCTCTTAAGATCAAAAACCATAAGAAAGGGCCAAATTTATCCCTAGATTTCTACTCCAAGAATTTTAGTACAGTTTAATTTCACAGAGGGAGCAAAAAGCAGGGCTAAATGTTTCATGAGCCCAAACTTGCTAACAAATTGTTTTGTTTATAAAAAAAATTTTCTTATTTTTAGCTATAGAATCATCTCCCTGGAGGCTGCTATGCAATTTGAAATCACGTGTGTGTGTGTGTGTGTGTGTGTGTGTGTGTGTGTGTGTGTGTGTGTGTGTGTGTGTGTGTGTGTGTGTGTGTGTGTGTGTATGTACTTTTTTTAAGTGGGTTAATTTGTTACTATGATGCTGGTTTCCTATAAACTAGCATAGGCTTATTTTTATGCTTTACGGTATTGATATCTAAAAAAAAACACAGATCATCAAAGTAATGATATCTGTTTTACAATTACATGAATGCTATTAAATTGAGTATTTTTAAGTTTTTAATTGATTTACTGTAATTACTATAATGATATGGAGGCTATCCAATTCATAGCATTGTTTTGTAAATACAGGTGTCATACAGTGTTGCAATAAACAGGTATGGCTTAAAAAAATAACTATGCTTAATAGCTATGTTTTATTTATTTGTGGGGGATACGAATTGAGAGGCATGAGAAATGGTACAAGAAAGAATTACAAATGGATAAGGTTATAATCATAGATTGGAATAATTATAAATACGAAGCAGGTAGAAATTGAAATGTAGACAGAATCAGCAACTCCAGAAATCGTAAAGAGCCTAATTTTCAAGAGGAAAAATCACACAGGCCGTATTTTCTTGGAACAGTGGGTGAGGGTCCGCCAAGAAACAAACAGGTGTTTTAACCATACAAATTCTAACACTGAAGACGGTACACCACAGTTCTTTTCCCATATTTGTTAAGTCTTCCAAAATAACAAAATTGAAAGGCAGGGTTTCCGTCACAACATGAATCAGGCATATAATTTTGCTAACTTGATAACAGGTGTTCACACACAGGTTATGAGAAAGGTTATGAGGAAATGGCAGAAACAGAAATATTGCAGAATGGCTCATCAACATGTAGAAAACTACTTTAGTAAGTTCATGTATAATAAATGGTTTACGTTAAAAAAAAACACAATTATAGTGACACCCATTTAATAGAAAAGTACTATTCCATGTAATAAAACAAAAAACCACACAAACATGAAAATCGCATTTCAGTCAAATTAAGCATAATCCTTTTAAAATAATATTGCAAAATTAATTATTAAAGATTAGAAATTAAATGCAACTTACTGTCTATTCCTAGCAAGCTTTGCACATATTTGACGTAAAAATATTCTAAGTTCTCGTAAAGTATTTTCCTCTTTGTTATATATTAACTGTAACTGTGTTTCAGTTAACTTTGGCGGAGCTGGAGGAGGTGCTAATGGTAGCGCTGGAAGAGGCACTAAACATAAAAAAATAATACACCATTAACAAAAAATAAATTATATAACTGAAATTAAAAAAAAAGAAATAATGTCTACAAATGGGCGATAGATAATATGGCTCATCCCACAATCAGTTCCCCAACACTGTTTTTTTAATGCGTTATTGTCTAGTTTGATAAATTCTGCACTTATCTTTTAACTAACCTACATCATAATACTTTGATTTAAAACTGTATCAAGTGGGAATGCTCTTTATAGCACTGCCTTAGTAATACTTCTCAGTACTTACATATGTCTTTATTTATTTTTTTGTATTATTTGCATTTAGGCTTATCATATTTACTTCCATTAGACTGGTATGAATAGTTTAAATGTTATTAAAAAGCTACTTTCAATAAAGTGAAAATTACCATGATAATTTCTATTTTCTGAAAGTAAATGCCTCCTCTATGAATCATGAGACCTTGCCATTGGTGAGGGGGCTTGAGTGCTCAGGGATACAGAGTAGCTGGACCGAAGGTGCAACCATATCGGAGAGGTATCTGTTGAGAGCCAGACTAAGGAATGATTCCTGAAAGAGGGAAGCAGCTCTTTCAGTAGTTGTTAGGGGCGTGTGTCACAATGACTTAAACGGCCATATCAACATCACTCAGTCCTCTGAGTACTGCACAGCTGAAAGCAATGGAAAACTACAGCTGTTTTTTTTCCCAAGAATGTGGCTCTCTGCATTTTCACATAATAATAATGGAGGCGCCTTCCTTGGTAAAATATTCCGGAGGTAAAATAGTCCCCCGTTCAGATCTCCGGGTGGGGACTACTAAGGAAGGGGTCACCAGAAAAGTAAAAAATAACATTCTACAAGTCGGAGCGTGGAATGTTAGAAGCTTAAAAAAGGTTGGTAGGGTAGAAAATTTAAAAAGGGAAATGGATAGGGTAAAGGTGGATATAGTAGGAATTAGTGAGGTTCGGTGGGAAGAGGAAGGCGACTTTTGGGCAGGAGACTTTAGAGTAATTAACTCAGCGTCAAATAATGGGCAGCCAGGAGTAGGTTTCGTGATGAACAAGAAGATAGGGAGGGGAGTGGAGTATTTCAAGACGCATAGCGATAGAGTCATTGTAATAAGGATAAAATCAAAACCTAAACCGACAACGATTGTTAACGTCTATATGCCTACAAGCGTCCATGATGATGATGAGGTAGAGTGTGTATACGAAGAGATTGATGAAGCAATTAAACACGTTAAAGGAGATGAAAATTTAATAATAGTTGGAGATTGGAATGCAAGCATTGGAAAAGGCAAGGAAGAAAATATAGTGGGTGAATACGGGCTGGGCAAAAGGAATGAAAGAGGGGACCGACTTATAAAGTTTTGCACGAAGTATAATTTAGTAATTGCCAACACCCAATTTAAAAATCATAATAGAAGAATATACACTTGGAAAAAGCCAGGCGATACTGCAAGGTATCAGATAGATTATATCATGGTTAAGCAAAGATTTAGAAATCAACTCGTTGACTGTAAAACTTACCCTGGAGCAGACATTGATAGCGACCATAATTTGGTGATAATGAAATGTAGATTGGGGTTTAAAAACCTGAAGAAAAGGTGTCAGATGAATCGGTGGAATTTAGAGAAGCTTGAGGAAGAGGAGGTAAAGAAGATTTTTGAGGAGGACATCACAAGAGGTGTGAGTAAAAAAGATAAGGTAGAAAATGTAGAAGAAGAATGGGAGAATGTTAAAAAGGAAACTCTTAAATCAGCAGAAGGAAACTTAGGCGGAATAAAGAGAACTGGTAGAAAACCTTGGGTTTCAAACGATATATTGCAGCTGATGGATGAACGTAGAAAATATTTTAGCATTTTAAAAATTTATTCAGCATTTTAAAAAAATTAGGGTTCAAATACAGAGATAGAAGAACAATTGCTAACATGTACAGGAACCAAACAGCAACAGTAATAATTGAAGAACATAAGAAAGAAGCCGTAATAAGAAAGGGAGTCCGACAAGGATGTTCCCTAGCTCCGTTACTTTTTAATCTTTACATGGAACTAGCAGTTAATGATGTTAAAGAACAATTTAGATTCGGAGTAACAGCACAAGGTGAAAAGATAAAGATGCTACAATTTGCTGATGATATAGTAATTCTAGCCGAGAGTAAAAAGGATTTAGAAGAAACAATGAACGGCATAGATGAAGTCCTACGCAAGAACTATCGCATGAAAATAAACAAGAACAAAACAAAAGTAATGAAATGGAGTAGAAATAACAAAGATGGACCACTGAATGTGAAAATAGGAGGAGAAAAGAGGTAGAAGAATTTTTTTATTTGGGAAGTAGAATTACTAAAGATGGACGAAGCAGGAGCGATATAAAATGCTGAATAGCACAAGCTAAACGAGCCTTCAGTAAGAAATATAATTTGTTTACATCAAAAATTAATTTAAATGTCAGGAAAAGATTTTTGAAACTGTATGTTTGGAGTGTCGCTTTATATGGAAGTGAAACTTGGACAATCGGAGTATCTGAGAAGAAAAGGTTAGAAGCTTTTGAAACGTGGTGCAATAGGAGAATGTTAAAAATCAGATGGGTGGATAAAGTGACAAATGAAGAGGTATTGCGGCAAATACCCGAAGAAAGAAGCATTTGGAAAAATATAGTTAAAAGAAGAGACAGACTTATAGGCCACATACTAAGGCATCCTGGAATAGTCGCTTTAATATTGGAAGGACAGGTAGAAGGGAAAAATTGTGTAAGCAGGCCACGTTTGGAATATGTAAAACGAATTGTTGGGGATGTAGGATGTAGAGGGTATACTGAAATGAAACGACTAGCACTAGATAGGGAATCTTGGAGAGCTGCATCAAACCAGTCAAATGACTGAAGACAAAAAAAAAAAGAAAGTAAATGAAATGGAATGAATTGCATAATGTTAGAACCTACTGATACAATTTTTCAGACCGAAAATGATGCAAACATTACATGAATTTTTCAACCAAATGCCATAACTCACGAAGTATCTAAATAAACACCAGTTTTCTAACTTTCTGTTCATGAAAAGAATTGTTTTCAAGGTAAAAAAAATTAAGTGATGACTGTATAATACTGATATTTTACACCCAAAAGTAATAAAATAGTACACTGTGCTAATAAATATTGCTACTACTACTATTACTTTTAACATTCTTAATCATTTAGAAAAGTTAACAACTTTCAAAGAAACCAACATTCATAGCAGCTCTTAAAGCTCTTTTTTGATCTAGCACACATGCTTCCATTTGTTGTTACAAAACAAAATTCTGTATGATATACACGTGAAGAGAGATATTGCTCATGGAAGAGAGCAATATCTGAAAATTATTCTTCATATTATATGAAATAAATGAATTTTCTGTACTAGCTTAAATATTTAAATGTTAAATATTTATTGTACAAAGTACATTAGATATTAAGCTAAAGATCAAAATAAACTGAATGAAGAATTCCTCAACCAGTTATCAACAAATCTGAAAGTTTCATGGTAACAAATGCCTTATTTATGTTCTCTAATTGGTTCTCAAAAACCCTTAAGTTGTCCTACACGAAATCCATACAATGTAAATAATTCCTAATTAAAGAACAGTCAAAAATATTTAAATAACAAAGTCTGCCTGATTTGTCAGAATTCAAGTACACAACAAATAGCAATATCAACGAACTTATTTCCCTTTCACAAAAATGGTTTTTCCAAAAGATATTTTCAGATAAAATTCAGTCCATGTTATTTTAATCTGTGTATTTTAATACATAAATCAATTTTTGAAATTTTAGTATAATACCACAATAAATATAGATCCAGAATTAAACTTAAGTATTTCAAATAAATGGACCATTAACTTGTGAAAAAAAATTTATTATTTTTTTTATTGAATATGATTATACAGAATAAAAGTACATTAGAATTGATTTAACTGGTTCTTTCAATCATAAACAAACTGTAACATTATGCAACCATATTTTGTAGAACTGACTGCAACATTTCAACTCTTCAGCCCATATTTCTTTCTTAAGTATATTTTTCCATAGAATTAAAACACATTATTTAACAAGTGAATTCTGGATTGTTCAAAAGTGCATGAAACCATGGTTATGTGTTCTGTTACAACAATAGACTGAGCACACGACTTGTGATAAACCATTTTGTTTTTCCTTCAGTTGAATATATTTGTGAGCCACTAGAACACGGAAATGTTCAATACATTTCCAGTGGAAGGCATGCTTCAACAAATGTAAAAGAAGCTGAGTATTCATTTCCTTTGTTACTTTAACTGAGATTAGGATGGTCTTCACACAAACTGAAACACCAGCTAGCACTTGCAATTTTCTCTAATATTTTAATGCTGCATAATCCGAGTTGACTTTTAAATCAATCAACAATCCTTTGTCGACAAAATATTTCCTCACTATCACATTACTGATGCTTTACCTTCTAATTATTGGCAATGCTTTTGTAGAAATAATTAGCTGATGAAGTAAAATTAAAGGATAAGCTGGTGGCAATCAGTAGTTAATCCAATCAATTCCATTACAGGTTATTTTCACTTCCGGTATGAGTCTTTCATCAGGTTTTATTTTCTGTAACAGATTTAATGTAAAGAACTTATTTCTTTCAAATATCCAGCCTTGTTTTATATACACAGTAGGTCTGAAAAGTTTCCGAACAAAATTTCTGTAGTCGATACAAGTAACGTCATTGCAAACAACCAAGAAACTATGTAGTATGATGTGTGGCATGTGTATGTACAAAATTTCATCACGTTTTGTCACTCCAGTCTCAAGTTATATTTGGCCACATACATTGTGTTCATGTGACCTTGTCCGAACTCGTGACATGGAACATCCCAACCCCGTAGGGGAAACACACACCCGCCTTGTGACACTTCCAGTCGCCACACCCCCTCTCTGGTAACAGGATGCAACATGAAACAGAGAAGAGCGATAAAATTTTGTGTTTAATTTCAAAAATACTTTGTTGAAACTTATTCTATGATACAGCAAGTATTCAGTGATGAAGCCGCATCTCGTACTACAACATACAAGTGGTGGAAACAGTTTAAAGATGGTAGAGAATCGTTGGATGACGACGAATGAAGCAGGAGGCCGCCAACAGCTGTTCATGATGAAAACATTGTGAAACTGCGTGCGCTTCCTGCTCGAACAACTTCATCTTACCCTTCAGACCATAGCAGAAGAGCTTAACATCAGTAAAGATGCACTACATACAATTCTAACAGAAAAAATGAACAACCCTCCAAAAGGTGTGCTCTCATTTTGTTCTACATTTCTTAACAAAGAAAAAAACAAGTGCGACTTTCTTGCACACAAGACTTCGTTGAAACTGCCCATAGCAACCTGAAGTTTTTGGAAACAATTGTAACTGGTTACAATTGTAACAATGAAAGCTGGTGTTTCATGTATGATCCACAAACAAAGCGTCAATCAACTGCTTCGTTGAGTCCTGGAGCCAAAAGACTGGCGAAACTCAGGCAGCAAAAATCAAGAGTTAAAACAATGTTGATTGCATTCTTCGACTCAAAGGGCCTGATTCATGTTGAATTTGTCTCTACTGATCAAACCATGAATTCTAAATTCTATTTGGAAGTAATAAAACACTTGATGCATTCATCGAATTCAGCTTCAGTACCAGATTCTGGCTAGTTGGACTCTTGCACAACAATGCCGCAGCACACATGACAACAGTTTTAACACGTTATTATAACACAAATCAAATTCACCATCTTATCCTACCTACCCTATTCACCTGACTTGACTCCAGCAGATTATTTTCTGTTCCTGAAACTCAAGTTGAAGATGAAAGGTTGTTTTGATGAAATTCCGGCCATCCAAAGGGCTTGCACCATGCAGCTGAAGACGATCCTACAAAGTGATTTCTCCATAGCATTTGACGGGCTCTATCGGTGCTGCAGTGAGTGTATAACTAGAGAAGGGTTCCATGTAGAGGGCTGATACAAGTAAATTCATTATCTTAAAATTTTTATTTTTATTTAATTTTGTTTGGAAACTTTTCAGACATGCTCTGTACAGGTGCCGCTCTGCAAAAAGATTTGATTCTTTAATTATCATAATTTATTTTTTTAAATACAGATATTTTAATTCTACGACAATGTCCCTTACGACTGCTGGCACATTCTTCCTATTTTGGAAAAAATTTTATTTTCCTATAAAATTGAAGCTCAATTTCACCATAGCACTCAAATTTCAGCTTTGTTCAGGAATTCCTTGTGGTTTGTTAACAAGTATGAGATTCAACTATCCCCCAAAGGAAGAAATGGTATCACAAGATTTCGGTGGTCAATTCTGGTTGGTATTGCACGAGGTAAGATGGGTAGGAAATGTTTTTTGCAACAAATGTTGTTTTATGTACAATATGGCAGATGTAGCAACCTGTTCAAACCGCATTTTCTAAAACCCAATAAAGATCTCAAAAACTCTTTGTTGTGGTAATGTTTGCTATTCACAGAGTCCAATCATAACCATAGTATACAGAGATATTAGATCATAAGCATAAATCCATTTGTAAACAGTGTCTTGTTAGAGATACAACGGGTTCTTGTTAAGTCATAGCGGTTCCCTAAGTCTCAAATCTGATAATTTGTTTACTGACAATTCCTTTAATTGAAAACATGCCACACTATTAACAATGATCTTCTATAATCTAATTTTTAAAATTAATTTTGAACTACTGACTGATTATGTATAAAAGACAATTCTACTCAATTTACAAACTTCTCCATGGAACATTCTCCATACTGATGTGTTTTTCACCATCATGCATTGTTTCTTTGTGTAACACCCAACACTAAAAGATTGAAAAAGAAAGAGATGACTAATCAGGAAATTACATAACACAAACAGTGACACCCAACTTGAATCTTCACTCTGTATGAACCCTTTAATACTACATATGAGTGAAAGTGATAACTTACTTCCTGCAGCTACTTTACATATTTGCATACATAATTAAAATGTAAATTTTTATAGTTTCCAATTAGTTTTTTCTTCATCCAAAGTAATTGCTTTCCTTGATTTTATTGAAGATTAGAACATCAAAAACTTATATTCTACAAAGATATATATTTAATCATGTAAAGCTAGCATCTACTTTTAAAAATGTGTATATATAATTTAATAGGCATTATTACATGCGGGTATATCTAATAGATTTGGTGAAACATCTGATTATTTAAAATTAATTAAAAATTATAATTTAGAATCATGTTTTTTGGATTTTCTAGTTTAATTTGTTTAATTTTATTTAACTTATTCTGGAATTTCTGTTTAATTTTATCTACATTAAAATTAACTAGTGACTGAAAAATAGACCCTCACAAGAATAACATACACATTGAGGCATACATATCCAATCTTTAATAAATTGCAAAAAATTGTTATCCTTTAGATCATTACTTGCTCTGATATTGTCAGACAATATTCTCCCTACATCAGAGTTGATTATCTTTTCGTTTATTGGTTTTTTGTTACAAATTACATAATCACTCTTTGGACTGATAAAATTCTTCTGATCTTAATTTATGTAGACATTCTCTAGTTTTTAAATTTTCTCTCTCTTTATATTCATCATACTCTCTTAAACTTTTTTTTCTTTCGTTGGTCTTAAATGTTTTCTTCCTCTTTATATTTATCCTCTTCCTTAACTTTTTCATTCTTAACATTTTCTTCCTCTTCATATTCATCTTCTTGTTATTTTTTTTTGAGATATATTTCTTCATTTTATCTTTCTTAATCCTGTACGATTGTTTCTTTTTCATTTTTGATTATTCACCAAATAATCCAATAATAAAAACTGAATATTTTACTTTGTAAGGTTGAAATTAACATTTGTAGCCAGTATAAAAGAGTTCACTAAATGGAATAGTTGAATTATTATTAAATTTTATTTATACAACACATCAAAAATCTGAAATTTTTGTTAATCAGCAACTCACAAAGACACGAATACTGACCTAATAATTCAAGTAATAAAGAGACTTTTACTCTCCTAATATTTCATGTAAGATTATTAAATTAATAATTGTATAAATATATGATCTTAATAAAAACTAATATTTCAGCAATTATGTAACTGTCCACTTTATTAATGAATTGGAGGATCACATCTCACTTTCAAATGAAATAAGTTTAAATGAAGTGCAGCAAAAAATGTATATATGTAATTTAATAGGCATACAAAGAAGTCATGTGTTGTCCATATCAGATTTTTTACCATTGTACAGTAATACTGTACTATAGTATAAAAACTACATTTCACTTTTATTACGAACTTTCTATTTTAAAAAACTACAATGTTTTATTTTGTTGGATCTGTGTGTACTGCGAGTTTATGTTGTTTATCTCTTCAATAATCAAATATTTTGCCCATAACATCATATAAGTAAAATTAAATATTTCTTCATTCATTTATAGTTCTTTAGAATTTCATAATATATCCTGTTTTTAATTTTCTTTGCATTTTAATGACTTTTTTAATCCTTGCAATATCAGACCTTTTTTCATTCCAACCATCACCTGGTCCCATTGGTTCTAATATACTGTAGATTGTATATTCATAATGCACTATATTACCAATTCTTCGCTCAGAACAAGTCTGCTGAGCAATTTGTACCAAAATTACAAAATTTTTCAAATTAGATATATCAAAATTAAATTTAAGGTAAATTATTAATTACAACAATGAGAAGGTGGGGAAATTATTTAGTTATTTGAGGTTAATAATTTAGTTTTTATTTTGTTAGGGTAGTTATTTAGTTTTTTCTCTATAAAACCACCCACCTACCAATAACTTCCTTTCTCCACTCTTAATAAGAAGAATAATATAAATCAAATTGTGATGTGAATAAAAAAATGTCACTCAGTACTTTAGGAGTGTTCCCACATCGAAACAAAAAGTTCCAACAAAATAAGTCCTGAAAATAATAGCATGATATACATTTTAAATGCTTCATTTAAGTTTTTGCTTAAGCATTTCTGTTAAAATCAGGTTCTTTAGACAAAAAAAAGTTATCAGCTTCTTCAAAGAAGAAGCAAAAGAAAAAATTGTTAAAATTTTTACTAATAAGCATATACTTTTCAACAATACCAATTCTTGAGCTATCACAGACTAAAAATGGAAGTTGTTATAATTTTGAAACAAATATAAAATTACCGTATTTGTTTATTTTGTAGAGAATATTAGACTTAAAAAATATGCCAAATTTCATTAAACAGCTCATCTACCCTGGAGACAAATTAAAAAAATAAAATGGTAGGCATGAATTAAAATGTGTTTCAAGGGCTCATGTACAGTAGGTTTATTTCTTGTGCTTGAATATTAGATAATCTTTTTTGTTATACATCCTCCATAAACAATACAGGCAATATAATCGTGTAACCATATAATGCTTTTTAAGCATATTAATCCCCATATTACTTTAATTGAACAAAGATTTTTTATCTCAATTAGGTTTTTTTGAAAATATAATACTGAAAAACAAATGCACCCAAAACTAAAAATTCACTGAAAACTGACTGCACTTAATTTCATTTGTATTTTGAGTTTTTAATTATAAAAATAAATAACCTTTTTTCTTTGGAGGGCGTGGTGGCTGAACAGCTCGCTCAAGAATTAATGGTCTAAAGAAAGCCTCTCTTTCTTTCTCATTTGCAGGTTCTACTTTGTAGATCTCATTACAGTAGAGACTGAACACATTCTGCAACTAGAAAACAGAAAGATAAAGTCTAATAATTAAATCTATTCAACAAGATATTTAACATCTAATGAAATTCAATGTTAAAAAACAATATGATCAAGAAGTAAAAAAGCCTTTACTTATATTAAGTATGAAACAAAAAAAAATATATTTACAATTGCTTATATAACACAAAGTAAGAAAATTCATTAGCAAGAAAGTTATAATTATAATATTAGTACCAAAATAAAAAATTTAGCTATTCCTAAAATCCACCTCATTGTTAAATGAGGTGGTAAAACCAATTGTTTATTGTTACTGTTGATTGCTACAGACTGATTGTTATTGTTGCAATAATTTTTATCTAACAAGTTTGTAAAATAAAAAAAACTTCATACTTTATTCCAAACAAAAATTTTCAACACCTACAAATTGTTCTGGAACATTAATTATTATACTTATGAGGATTGATTTTGTCTAATAGGTTTCAGAACTGCTTTGCTTTACATAAACTATTTTTTAATTCCTGATATAATGTATGATTGGATAATAACTCCACAACTAATACACAATTTAAGATTTAATTCTGAAATGAGTAATGCAATTATCATTTTGCAAGCAATACTGTATAATTCTGTACAATACGGAACAGTCACTGGTGGTAGACTATAACATTTTTTTTTGTTTGTTTTTATCTCAATAATAAATATAAAAATTTGTACCATATCCAAATGTGATATTACCAAAAGCATAGGAGTTCTGTAACACTTCAAGATCTTACTACCTATTCTAATTTCTTTACAGAAATACATTTATTTTAACTTTTTTTTCAAACAGCCTAATTTATCTTTAATCTACCTATACTTAAAAATAATATTTTATGAAAATTTCATTTTAAAAAATAACACATTTAACAAATTCATTCTGAGAAAGATCACATCCTTCATCACATAAAGAACAATGTTCATTATTTAAAAATTTCATTCAAGCATTTATCTTACAGTCTACGTACTGTACCAAAGGGTCCCTGAATACTTGGACAGAATAGAAATATATAGTCGCTGAAGAATTTTTTTTTCTTCTTTATCAAGTTTTTTTTTATGGTTTCTCTTAAATTGGATGTAATTCCTAATAAAAGGGCTGCTATCATCACAATTGCTTTCAGAGTAATGAGATTCGTCAACTATTTGAATATTTTTATATAGGGATAAATGATGTGGTTGATGATTATAACTGTGCAATTGATTCCACAACAATACAGGTAAGCTGGAAGTTTCTTTGTCCCTTAATTGTATGTAATCACAAAGTTCGTTGGTAAGAGTCTGCAAAACTGGACGGCATCACGGTGAAGTCAACGAACTATGTTTAGAATTCTAAACATGACCTAACCTAAAAGTGAAATGAAAATAGGGAAACAAATTAAAAAATAAGCATGAAAACATTATATTTCAGTTCAATTAGATTTGTAAAAAAAAATACTTTCAAAAAATACCTCTAATTTTGTTCAGGACTCAAAACATGTCACTTTTTCTTTAAAAAGGTGGGTTTATAAGTCGCACCGCTAGATAGTAGTACTTGATAGTACTACGTAGTGTACAAAAATTTGATAATACTTGAAATAATAAAATTTAAAAGCAAATATACTACAGCTTGGTTTAATAGTAAATGCTCTTATGTAAATGAAAGTAATGAAGATAAAACAAATTTTTTAATTCCCATCACTTCAACAGTCGGAAAGTGCAAATGTGGCAACAAATATTTGTTACATAAAACGGAAATAAATTTTATTGGGAAAATTTGTATTATCTATTTAAATGAACTGATGGAGAAATAAAAAAAATTCATTTAATAATATTATAAAAAGTGTGTCCACAAATATGATAAAAATCAAGGGTTTTATAAAAACCCTTGATATAATAAAAATCTTGGTCACCTCAGGGTGCCATGGCAGCAGTCTCTGCCCTCCCTATCTTACCCCCTGGAGAGGTTTCCCAACAGGGTTTCCTGAGCCTCAGAGAGACACACCAACCTCCTCTTCTGGACAGCCAACATGCACCTCTGCTGGAGGGCTGCCCTCCCTTTGTAATCTGTGCCACCTGCATATACCTTGACGGTCCCGTAAGTCATCATCGGGGAAGTCCGACCCACTCACTCCTGCATGTGAGCAAGCTAAAGCACCCTAGACATAGAGGCTGCCTCCCTGGCCCTGAACGTCACCACATTTCATATCCCGTTTTTTTCCCCTTCTTATATACACAACCTATAAAACATAGCATCTTTTACCCCCTTGCCTTTCCCATCATTTCGAGGCCATGTTTCCACCAAACCCATACGTAATACAATTTAATATACAATACTATGCTACTACAATATTACACGATACATAATAATTACGACAATGCCGTACAACCGGATAATACCAAGATACAATGTACCAATACTACAAAACAATGCTACATTGTACATGCTAAGAAATACACAACCTTACTGTAGCACTCAGTAATATCCTCGTTCCAAGTATGACAGGAGCCTTGACCCCACCAACCCATACAAAATACATATACAACAATACTATCCTAATACCATACCATAAAATTATACAGCACAGAATCATAAAAAAGACAATACAGTATAGCATGTTAACATAATTTACAAAATACACATTAAAGTAACAAACAATGCTGTAGTACTAGAATACCCCTTGTTCTGGGTATGGCGGGGCATTTCCCCTACCAAGCCATACAAAAGCAACACAACAATACTACCATATTATAATACTACAATACTGCACAATACATAATAATAAAGATTACAATATTACACACTTGGAAACATAATTATTAACAAAGATGTCAAGGCCATGCACCCACTAAGCTCATACTAAATACAATGCAATAACTACAATACTACAACACTACTCAATACCTGATAATACACAATGTACCAAAACAATACTACATCTTATATAAACATATCTACTCTGCTATACTGTAAAAACATAATAATATAATCTACACAATACATGATACAGTACCATACAAGCAAGATACTCTGTACACAGCAACACGATAGCAATAGCATCCTGATACATCATGTTAGGGAACTCGCTGGTACATCCTGTCACACAAGATGTTACTTGAATCAAGGCAATACAAATCGACCTAGTACACTTTCCTTTTAGTGAGCTTCCTCTTCCACCTTTTATTTCAATACCGTATGCATCAGGTTGGCCACCTCTTCCCAGCCTTCCTTCCTCCTTACCATGTGCCTGACTACAGTGCCCAGTGTGACATTAACCGATAGTCTGTTTCTCTCGGCTTCCCACCTGTCACACTCAAACCAGATTTGTTCTACAGTATCATCTTCGGCGCAGTATCTATAGATCGCTGATGTTCTGCATTTGAATCTCTTCAGATAGCTGCCAAAGTCATCATGGCCAGAGAATAATTGGGCAAGACAGAAATCGACTTTCCCCGTTTCTCTGTCCCACCCAATCCTTCACGGCGGGAATGAGACACCAAGTCCAACTTCCTTTCTCACTCGTCTCCTACCTCATCTGCCATCTGGCGATGATCCTATCCCTCACCTCTACCTTCGACATCACACCGAAGCAGAGACCCTACTCTTCCACCAGATCTATGGGTGGGGTACTCGCAATTACACAAATCTCATCATAGGAGACCATCCTGTATGCAATGTAGTACACAGGAGCAGTCTCCTATGAATAGACTCCAGCAGTGTCCTCTACTTCTGAATTTTTATTCCTCTGATCCACGCAGGGAAGCATATAGTATCACCGATGTCACTGTGGTCCCTATTACTTTCCTCTTTTTCTCAGTTGGCCTCGCTATATCAGCCATTAGGTCTTGAGACAGCTGTCAATAGGCTCTCCACCCTGTCTGTCACCATGATATGGGGCCCGAACAACCAATTTTTGTCTATCCAGACCCCTAGATATTTTGCTTTCTGAACTGGCTTAATCATGGAGCCATTTATGCTAAAGCAAACTTCATGGAACACCCTCCTTCCCGTAAATATGAAGGCTTCTAACTTCTCCAGAGCTATCTCCAGAACCCGGGAGGACATCCAGTCATATACCACCTCCACCACTTAGTTTTCGTCCATTCCCTTGACTAATATGGCTCTCTTTTTCCTGCTTAGCCTTTGAGAACCACCGTTCAAGTATTATTTCAGAGGATGAATGAGGATGATATGTATGAGTGTAAATGAAGTGTAGTCTTGCACAGTTTCAGTTCGACCATTCCTGAGATGTGTGGTTAATTGAAACTCAACCACCAAAGAACACCAGTATCTACGATCTAGTACTCAAATCCATATAAATTAACTGTCTTTACTAGGACTTGAACACTGGAACGCTCGACTTCCAAATCAACTGATCCACATCTACTAGACCAACCTGGTGGATTGATTAATATAGCTAGATCATTGGCAAAGCTGACCACCTCTACCCCCTCAGGATATTGCTGACAGAGACCACCGTACTCAATATTCCAGAGCAAGGGCCGCAACACTGATCATTGCGGGACACTTGCTTTCATATCAAAAACGTACTTCCTGGTGTCAGTTATTCTGTGGACTACCCTATTACTCAAGTAGTCTTTGATGATCTTTTGAAATTGGGCCACCACACTCCTTGCCACCAACGACCCTCCAATGATATGTTATGGGAGGCTGTTGAAGGCATTTCTAACATCTAAAAGTATCAGTGCCAGGACCTCCCTGGTCCTCCTCGTCCCTCTTGTCGCCTCATCCGCAAACTTCATGACTTCTAACGGACTGCCGACTTGCCCTTCCTAAAACCATGATGTTTGGGGAAGAGTCCGCCCAGCTGCTCAATCTGTGCGGCCAGTCTTCCTTTGACGATCCTTTCATATATCTTGCCCAGTGTGTTTAAACACACTGGTTTGTACACTCCAGGATCGTCGAATCCTCCTGGTTTGGGCAGCAGGACCATTCTTGCAGCCTTCCAGCAAGCTGGGAAGGCACTGTGTGAATGCGTTATTCATACACTCTAACACCATCCATGGCAACGCCTGCACCACCAGGCAAGCTACTACCCTGTTATCCCGTCAGGTCCTGACTCTTTCTGACATTTAGCCCTGCTGTAGCTCCCTTGAGTTCTGCGAGGGAGATCCTTCTGGCATCCTCCAGTGAAGCCGCATGTCACACCATATCCAACAGAGAAGGAAAGAGCGAGCCTACTATTGTACCTATCCAGTAGACTGGGATGACTGGCAGCCTCCTGCCCAGCTTTTGGTGACAAGCTTGTAAGCTTGTCCCAAGGGTCGTCCTGTTGCTCTTGTATAAGCCTCTTACAGGAATCGCCCTTCTCCTTTTGGATCTCCCTCTTAAGCCTCTTCCGTGCCTGTTTTAGTCTCTTTAGAGTTAGTCCACGTCCGCTCTCCCCCTCACCCAGACTGTATTGTACCTTACACTGTAGCTTAAGTACCACAGTCCTCAGGTCACCTATTTCGGCAGTCCACCAATAGACCCTTCTTTTAGGGCTCCTTCTTTGCTATAACTCTTCCTGGCAGGCTGTCAGCAAAGATCCCGCTAGCTCTTCTGAGTCTCGTGTACTCTCTTCACTGAAGCTAGCCATTAGTCTCTCCTTCAGCCTCAACAAGTGTACCTGGTCCACGTGCCAGCTAGGTTGTTCCTGATGGGTTGCAGGTCACTGAGCTTGACCCATATCCCCCAGTGATCACTGCCCAATTCTTCCAGCATTATGTCGCACCTCAAAATGCATAGAACAAACATCTCAGAAGCGTAGACAAGATCAAGTACAGAACCTGGATATTTTTGCTTATTATATGGATCGCTTAAACATTGTTTATTATCTATTATTTTATATCTACATTACATATAATTATCTTTTTTTTTCTCTTTTTTTTGTGAAAATTCAAAATTAACAACAGATTTTGGTAATAGAAATGTAGTATGTTACCTTTTTTGATATCAGTACCATTTTGTTAAAAACAGCTTTATTTATATTACATAATTTTTTGTTTTTTGAGCGAAAGAAATGTTATCTGCGATACTCTTAACGTACGGTTTACAATTTCACTGTAATTTTTTTAGAGAAGATTATACAACTGATATTGAAAGAGATTGCTGAAAATAAAAGCAGATCGATATAAAGATTAAATGGATTAATTGCAATGCTCTAAAATCTAATGCAATGTTCTTGATAGTTATTGTAACAAATAAAGACTTGGTTAATAGCACAAATATAACAACTATGATAACTAATAAACATATGTGCTTTACATTACCGTGTAACCAAAATGTATGCAATCTGTTTATCTAATGTATTCATCTATTTTTAACAGAATCAATTCCAAGAACATAAGCGACTGATTAGGTGCTTAATGAACTATTAGTCTGGAGCAAGGTAATAAGAGAATTAAAACAGATTACAAACAATAAGAACCAAACAGTAATTATGTACCCCATAAATAAAATTTCAATAATTCATACTGACAGAAGACCAGGAACTAACACCTCTACTAACACACACAGTACTTCTAACTCCTTTTTATTACTAGCCTTATTATCTAATATATTGTTGTGTTATCAGACAAGGATATTGAGAGGTAGCACATGTTACATTTTTTACAAATGCAATATATTTACTCTGGAATAATTTACTATCTACATAATAAGTACGTAAGTTACAAGTGCCATTCTGATTTTACTATGAACTTAACACAGATAATAAAAATTAACAATTGATTTTAACAGCAAGATAACAATTACAAAATCAATAATTAACTTAATACAAGAATTATCTACTTCTAATATTTACAAAAGGAGACTATCTTACACTTTTATCAGTGAATAATGTCCCCCTTTCCTCTGTTCACAATAGACTCACTGAACAACTTCTTGTACTTAACCACAAAAAAGAACACTATCCAAAAATGGAATATTTTAATGATGAATTCTTCACTATTGCTGTATAATCACTTTGAATATTTGTACACTATACCAAAGTTCACCGGTCCTCAGCAGCATTGATATCTTCAGGCCTAGGGCTTATCTAGCCACTCTTTTGTTCGTTTAAGCATCATAGATTTTTATTGTCTGAACCTCTACAATCTTGTAGAAATTGTTTCTATAGCTCCTTATTTGTTATTTTTGGATTTTTCATTTGTAATTATTTGTCAATTTGTGTCCTTGATTTTCTCTTTTTTCTTAATCTGGTACTTTCTATTACCAGAAGCTTGTCTAGCTCTTACAATATATCGCATGCATGCACAAATTTATATTAACAGAAGATTTTTCTCTAAAATTTTTACAATTAATCAAAATTAGCTTTTCAATCAAACAGAAAAAAACAATGATTTTTTTAATGTCAAAATGTTTTCCTTGTTTTTAGTTATACTGTTCTGTCAATAGTGTGACATTTATATTGCTCTTAATGAATCCCAGCTTTAAATTTGAAATCAAATTCAAAAAGAAGTACCTTTAATCTGACAATTTCCAAAACAGCAGAAGTCCCAGTGATATATTTCCTGTTCCCTGAATTCTCTACTACAGACCACATAAAATTGTTTCTTTGAAAACCAGCTACATAGGATCTCAACAAACAATATTCTCAAACAGTATTCTTATGTTGTCTTAAGGGCTACCTCTTTGGAATTGTTTCAAAAGAAAAGTGAGAAACAAAAATGAAGAATTGTTTAATCAATTGCACCTAGATATAGATTTAACATTTTATGTACATTTGGCATGCACCACTTAGTCCAACATTAACAGTGGTGAACATACGGCAAAAGTAGTAACAGGAATTTCTGATTATTCATGTTAAATGTTTACTGTTATTTTATGTAAATCAGCTGATTAGTCAAATAAATAGAAGTCATCACCTTTAGGAAGAAATGGTTGAATGCATCTATCTGCTGATTATTCAAACCACATGTACAACTCAATGTTAATAAATAGTCTAGCAAACTGCATTCTACCATCAGAATATATTTATTTATAAAAATGATTTTTTCTACTTACTGCTTTATATTATCATCTATAGTACTACATTCAGTACTTTTATAAATACATTAATCTGAATTGAAAAGTATGGCATATTAATTGTAAGAAACAAATTAAAAAACAATTTAAACACAAAACTTTTAATTCAAATTATTTAAAAATTTAAATGAAAAATACATTTATAAGCCATCATATTATTTCAAAAATGAAATTAAATATGTCTAAACCTTACCATTAATAAATTATAGAAACATATATTCAATAATCAACTGTGTAACATTCAATTTAATATTGATAAAGATTATAGATTTCATGCTTACGAAATGATAAAATATAAAGTTCAAATGATAGTAGAAAATATTTATTTAAAAACACTAACATAATGTATTAAACTAAAAATCTGATGTGGGCACTACATGACTTCCTTGAACGCCTCTTAAATTACATATACGCATTTTTTAAAAAGAAAAGTACATAAAATTTTATTTCATTAATAACTTCTGATATTTTTTAATTTTTTTTTATTATTAAATTTAAAAAAAGGAAGTAAAAAAGTTAAAGAAAAAAAAAGGAGATGAAGTCAGATTCGAACCAATATGCCTTCCCTTTGTAAGATCCAAATATTTCATTAATAAAAATTTTATTTGTCTATAACTCTGGAACCAATGAAAATAAGTACTGCTTATGATATATCGTTGAATAGCTCTCAATGAGGGCCTATTACTACATTGAAGAAAACATCCAAAATCCAAATTTTTGGGATTTTTTGGACCAGTTAATTATAATCAAAGGGGAGGTGCACAACTAGATGTTATAACAGTCCTAAATCCAAAATTTCAACATCCTATGGCTAATCGTTTTTGAGTTATGCGAGATACATACATACATACATACATAGACATCACGCCGAAAATAGTCAAAATGGATTCAGAAATGGTCAAAATGGATATTTCCGTTGAAATCTTAAAACTGAAATGTTTTGCATTCACAATACTTCCTTTACTTTGTACAAGGAAGTAAAAAATTGATAAAAACACAAATTCAGAAGCATAAATTGGCTACACTTTTCATATAAAAGTAACATTTTTTTTATAAAATATTTTGCATATAAAATAACTCTGTTAAACCATATTTAATCAAATAAAATAATACTAGACAGTAATCATGTTGAAATTTTAAAATAGGCAAACATAATTGCCAAATACAATCACAAAAAAGCTCTCAAAACAAGCATCACTGATATTGACAATTTACAGAAAGTAATTCTATATGAACAAAACTTCAAAATAAAAAAGAATACAATCAATATAAAGAATAATAAAAATAATTCGTCAAAAAATAAATAATTTAAACAAAAAAAAAATCAAAGATAATGAATACTAGTTATCAATTAAAAAAGAAAAAGGTAAAAAATATATAAATAAATTTTTAATAAAAAGTATAAAAAATTAAAAACTAATCTGACTAATAAGTTTAACAAAGAATTTACTATAAGTTTAAATAACTGAAAGAAATAGAAAAAGTCTGTAAAAACAAGAATCCATCAGTTCTCATATTCTTAGATTTTAAAAATAATTTACCTGTTCTACCTTTAGTAAATTACACGGACTACACCAGAACACTGCCATTTAATTTTTTAAAAGAAGATATAAAATATCACTAAATTAGCAAAACATTAAAACAAGTAGAAATAATCATGATATTTTGGTTTCCAATAATATTAAAAATAAAAATAAAACCTACAATATGATACTAAAAAAAAACATTAACTAAGTAGAAAAACTTTATAAAGTAGATTGAGGAAAACAGAATTTTCAAAAATGCTTTCAGAACATTTACAATAATATACATACGTTAAGCAGAAATTTTAATTATGATAATCACATTAGGGGAAATAAAAATGTATTTCCAAGCATAGAAAACTTGCAATTATGAATAAATAAACAAATTTTAATCCCTTATTCTAGAGAAAATACAAATAATAAAAAACAGCAATGAAAATACAATTAATGAATAAGTAAGTACTTTCAACATGATCAGAGATAGAAGTAAATTTAATTTAAAATAATCAAATTTAAATTTAGAAATATAAAAACATAACTTCCTGTACTTTTAACATTTTAACTGCATTTTTAATTTGGTTTTCCACAAAATGTTTTGATGAAGCTATGATTTCTGCAGAAGTACTAATATAGAGAAATAAATAAAATATTAAAAGGAAAAACAAATTTTTATAAATACATGAACCTACAACATACAGATATGCTGAACCACCAATTTTAAAAGTAGTAATTTAAAAAAAAAATGCAGTGTCAAGTATGTGCACGATATTATCTTTATTCCTTGGGGTGTGACTGAATATGATAATTCAAAACAGTTCCACATCACAAGAGATAGTTTTCCTTCAAATATTTTATTGTTTAAAAATATATAATGATAAAATTTTAAGCATTTAAAAATCTCTGTCCCTTAGATGTCTTTAGCTTCATTTTCAACTTTACAGACAGTTTTCTACAACCCAAAAATCCTTGCAGTATAAACCTATAGAGTAGAACCCAACACATAAGACATGTACTATAAACAGAGAGAACACGTAAGACAAAACACAGAATGTCCAGTGATAATACTAGTTCTTAATAATAATAATAAAAAATATATATTTAATACTCTATTTTTAATTTTTCTGAAAAATAAATGCTTTTTACACGGAGATCCAATTTATTTTTTTTCCATTAAGACGCCTAAAAATTCTATAGTGGTTGTTTTAATACAACACTATTTAGAATGGAATCAAAATGAAAAATATTGGCAAATATAATGGCACCAAAATTCACTGTACCTATGTTGTTAAATAATTTATAAATAAACTTTTGAATATAAACCTTTTTATTTTCACTAATTTACACTAACCTCATTACATAATCTCATTTACATTAGTAAATAAATGCACAATGGGTGTAGGTGTGGGGGCACACGCATGTGCGCGCACACACACACACACGCACACACACATTTTTGTATTTTTATTTACTAAAATCCAACTTATCAATTTCTGTAAATTGTCCTTCATTAAGTTTTATGAGTAAATTAAAAACTGTAACCAATTACTCCATATTTAAACAAGTAAAACAAACCTATCAACCAAATGAAAAGTCTTTAAAAGGTCTAGAAAGACTGAAATATTGGTAAAACCAACAAAAAATAAGAATCAAAATGATAATAATCTATCAATTGAATACTATTACTTAAAAATTCAACTACAGCTATTTCAGCTGATCTGTGTTACCTACAGCCAAGTTATGCCAAAAAGATACTCACCAAAGCATTTTTTTGTTTTTAACAAAAAAATAAATAAATTTAAAAAATTGACTAATTAAAATCAATCTAAATGATTTCAGAGGGGGTAAGAATCTATATACACTTACTCGGAGGGTCTTAACATCAAAATAATTGATATTTACCGTTTCTTATCCAATCTTCACATTTCTGGACCAAATTACCCTGATTTAACAAAATTTAATACACAGTTTGCTGAAAACTGCTATTAATACTATTTTTGTCAATAATGGACTTCCTAGGTAATACAGTAAATTAAAAAAAACCACTTAAACTCACATTACAGCAAATCCAATACCCTAACCTTACTTTTGAACAAAAACAATTTGAAGTAAAATTAACTGGAAGACCAGAGGAAAAATGTATTTTCAGAAATATCAGACTTACAGAAGCATCTGTAAATTAAAAAAAAATCACAAAATTAAAAAATATATATTTACACACATATATATATATATATATATATATAATGTAAAATTTTATTAACCTGCTAACAGCTGATATCCTTATAGTTGAGGTTAAGATGAAACACAAATATGAATGATCTAACAAACTATATTGTTACAATATTCAGTAAATTTTTATATTTTTCATGTGTGAATGAAGAGAAATAACATTAGTGGAAAAATATTATATAAAATTTTATTAACCTAACAGCTGCCCTCCCTACAGTTGAGGTTAAGATCAATCACAAATATGAACTATCTAACAAACTATATTTTTGTTACAATCAATATTTAGTAAAATTTTTCATGTGAATGAAGAGAAATAAACATTACTGGCAAAATCTTGTAACTGAAATGTACAAATCAGGCATTTCTTTGTTTCATAAACAACAGAATCTAATCTTACCATTACTTAACACCTTCCCCAACCTTGTAGATGGCAAAATGTGGTCCAGATTGTATATCTATTGGGATGATATTATTTTCAATAATCAGTAGTTCTTATGACTTCTGTTCACCAACTGACTGCAAAAAATTGTAATTTTACTTTCTTATAATTCACAAAATAGTTATATTTTAACCTTTTGAAATTTTTTTTAAATTTTACCATGAAGTAGTCTGAAATAACATAAAACACGTTTTTTCAGAAGGCCATAAATCAATTTTTATTACATGCACATTGTATTACATTTGTTCAAAAGCCAGGATAGGTCTCTAGATCTGCTATAATATGGCAACAGAATGGGTTGCTCAGACGAATTCTAGGTGCCTCTGATTGCCCACCGGGTTGGTCTAGTGGTGAACACGTCTTCCCAAATCAGCTGATTTGGAAGTCGAGAGTTCCAGCGTTCAAGTCCTAGTAAAGCCAGTTATTTTTACGCGGACTTGAATACTAGATCAAGGATATCGGTGTTCTTTGGTGGTTGGGTTTCAATTAACCACACATCTCAGAAATGGTCGAACTGAGAATATACAAGACTACACTTCAATTACACTCATACATATCATCCTCATTCATCCTCTGAAGTATTATCTGAACGGTAGTTACCGGAGGCTAAACAGGAAAAAAAGAAAGAAAGGTGCCTCTGATGGTCTGATGGTCTGACACTACCATTTTAATTTTTTTTCAACTGTTATTATAATACACAAATGATCAAAATTAATGAATTATTATGAAAGTCAAACCAAACAATCAATGCCTTACAAATTTACTTGTAAATACTGCCCACGATTCATTCATGTACATAAAGTACAACCTGCCTTCTGGTTCAGTTAAATTTATCTTATAACAAATGTTAATTATCTTCTCTTTTAAGATCATTGTTAAATTATACTAAGCACTAAAAAATTTTTTTTGTTAGAGAAACTTCTTTCTACTTGCTGACTTCACAAAATTTTTATTTTACATTTACTGCGATTTATTTCTTACAAAACTGATGTAATTCAGTGACAATATTGTATTTAATAACGTTTAATTATACCATGGACAAAACTAGGGGGAAAAAAAACTATAGTACCATCTTATTATAAACCTACATAAAATCCAACTTGCAATTCCATACACTTCAGTAAAGTATACACTGATTTAGAATGTGATTTTATCATTCACCTTCTACTTGCCATAAAATTTCATCAACATTAGCATACAATAAAAACAACAATAATTAATATACAAGTATATTATATATAATATAGTGTACCATAAAGCATCTCTGTCAATGACGAATTATTCTAATTTGATTTACAAGACTTATTGTTAAAGACACATTTGGTACGAACATGGAGTTGTGCTCAACAGCTGATGGCAGCTGCAATATTTTACTGTGGAGTATAGTTAATTTTCAGATTCCTTTGGTTTGCTTTTCCTACTGTTGAACTCTGTATCTGTCATATTATACAATATGATTCTTTATAATACTTAGTACAAATTTCATCCACAGGAAGGTTTATTGATACTTAAGTAAATTGAATTCTATTTTCATAACAAGACTACCAATAAACAACCTTAATTTGCTACCTATGTTTATTTATAACAGTACTTTGTGTAATTTAGAAACACAATTCATATAAAGTAAGTTTTATTTATTTCTTCTTTATTATCATTTGTTAGTAATTTTTTCACATTACAATGAATCAATTACAATAATATTATTACAATGAGCCATATTACAATAATGTAATAGTTGAATATTAAACAATCGACATTCTAATTTGGATGGGGGTCTGATGAGAGTGATAGTTTGGTATCATAAAATGGTATAACATTATAGATAGTAAAATTTAACAAAGTGAAGAAGAAATTAATAGTTATGATGAGAACAGGTCATTAGTGCAAAATATCAGGTAACATAGCCGCATATCAATTTGCAAAGTATTGGTAGTTCATTGTGAGATTCTCTTCCAGTGTGAAACGAAATCGGTAATCAGCCTTCAAAACCAAAATTTTAAGAGATAAGTGGTGATAAGACTATATATTGATGAAACCCTTAATGAATTAAGATTTTCAAAAATCTTTTGATAAAAATGAGTGAAACAAATATACTTCTTCTATGAAACAACAGTAATTTAAGCAAAACAAAATTAATTCTAATTCTTGAAGGAAAAATGGACTAATGTTATAACACAAGCTGTAAACATATGTTCATAGTTTTACTACAAATGCTTGTCATACAGAAACATAAACAGTAAATAATATAGAAAATGATACAGAAACAGTAAATAAAGAACATATTAATAATTAGTAGTTATACTGTAAGTTTTTTTACAGAACTAATAAAGTAAATAGTAAGGAGATAAACAAAAAAATTATGTTAAAAATGAGCCATGAAAAAATGTATATGTCCAAGTTGTATCAGTATAATGAATAACACTTACAAGGAAACATCAATCTACAAAGTAAAGGCATCTCAAATAGGTAAGTTAGAAAGTTTATCACTAATAAAATGTCAAATACAGTGTAAATTGTCCATGATTTGAATGGTACACCACTTTGCATGCATATAGTTCCCGATATGTTAATAACTTGTAAAATATGACTAGCAATAACTGTGTGACTATTGTATGTGCAGTTTATACCCATGCCCACATTCTAACTTTTCTTTTTCTAGAAATGAAAATTCAACAAAGAAGAAATGTTTGTTTATAAGCAGCTATTACAGCTTTTAGGTTTCAAATAACAATTTTAATATAGAATTGTTAGCATTATTTTTTTATAAATTTTTGGACAGACTAAAAATGCAACAAATTTACAAATAGGAAAAAATTAAAACTGGTAAGAGTAAAAATAAAATTTATTGGATTTTTTTAACATTATAAACTTAGAACTTAACAAAATTGTAACTTTTACCAAAAGAAAAAATATATATTTTACAACATACTGAATTCATTACAATTTTATTTTTGTATATATTAATATTTCTGAATTTGATTTATTTGTAATATTTTGAAAAAGTTCTAAAATAAAAGTTTTATCAGCAATGAAATGCAAACACTAACAGAAATAAATGAATTAAGCCTTTACCTGCAATAATATACTGAAATTTTTAAACCAACTTCAAAAAAAAAAAAATGGTAAAATTCTCAATTCAACCACAGACTAAACTTAATGATTAATGAATGTTTCATTTTGTAATGTAAGTTCCTCTGATGGTATAATCTAATTTTCTTCTTTTTTTTTACAGTTAACTAAAAAATGGAATTTTTTTTAATATTTCTTAAGTATCACTGTTTGTATTGAAGATATGTTTTTTGATTATGCTTATATTGGATTGTTATGTCATAATTACATACACCCACTCATACAATTCCATTAACATCTTTTTGTGAAAAATTTCAAGAAAAGTTGGAAAACTTAAGTTACATAATACATATCCTATATTCCACAAAACCATTAATACACAGCAGCAGTCTCTAAGTCATTTCTCTGCACCCCTTTTCCTAGTTTTGGCAAGATAAATTTTAGATTTTGTGAATGTCTCATGTCCCTGCATTTCTTGAGGTCTTGTTTTCTCTGTAATCTTTTATTATACCTTACCCACATTTTAAATATAAATAAAAATACTCTTAAAAAATTGAAGTACAATATTTTTCTTTAAATCTTGACATTTTAAAAGTCAGCAACAAATTAACCTTTGTGTCAATAATAGCTGTTTTTAATTTTGCGTAGATGTCTTAGGCAAAATTTAAAGAAAATCATTGAAAGTAAATTTTTTACTTTTTAAGGCAGTTTTTCACTAAATCTATCAATTGAAGAATGTTACATAAGTCAATGGCACTAACATTAATTATGATTCATTAAGATATTGATGTTCCCAATACAATTCAACTTTGATGTTATAACTACATCTTCTCATTAGGTTGTTGGTCACAGCCAGGCCAATCTTTCTACAATCAGAAATGATGAAAATCATGAAAAGGTTTACAGTGAAATTTACCAAAATCTCCCCCATTGGACAATCAATAAGATCTCTGAATTGACCTGTAAGCTAGGAGTTAATGACAGCAAATTTTAACAGAACATTTGAATATATTGTCACAAAATTTCTACTTGGCTGCTCACAGCTAAAAAAGTCATCTTAATGTGTCCCATGACTTGAAGGATAACTTTGAAATGACCCAGAAAGTTATGATGCAGATAAGAATTGATGCAACAACTATGACCCTCAAACCAAACAACAAACAAGTCAGTAAAAATCGTCGAGTTTGCAATGAAAAAGTATGCAAGTTTAATTGAATGTGAAACAGTGTTTATTTGTCTTTTCAACTTGAAAGGGATTGTTCATCAGAGAAAATCTGTTCTTTCTTGACAGACAGTGAATCAGCATTCTGCCTACTCTGTGTTGAGAACATTCACAAGTGTGGGAGACACTTGATAGCATCATACCATTGATAGTGTTGATAGTGTCACACAATGGGTTTCTACACTATGATAATGACTGCCCAAACCACCACTCAGTCTGTCCAACAGTTATCAAAAAAATATAATGGCTATTTTTCCTTACCCTGTAAAATTACTCTGTGAAATTTTTCCTTTTTGCCTCATGAAAAAAACTCCAAGGAAGGCATTTTTGTAATTTCAGAGAAGTTCAAAAATGGTTCTTGAAATGGGTAAAACATTGGCAGAAATACATCCAGTAACATGGAAAGGGCTTTGAGGTTGAGAAAGTATTAATTAAATAAAGCTTATTAACACTTTATACAATCCGACTATTTATATAATAGTTTTTAATCATTTCAATTATTTTTGTATACTCCTCATAAATGCCAACACACAGGCAATTCCCTTTTATCTATTTTTTTACTGCACTTCCAAAAGTCTAGCGCACTAGTCTACAAGTCTTTAAATTTACTAACACAAACACTTTACTAGCACAACATTACTAATATATCTGTGAAAACCATAAATATAAAACATTACACAAAACCAAAATAAAAAAGCTCATTGTATGTGCTACCTGACACTAAGAAACTGCATGGTGACTAAATTGACAAATAGGTTCTAAAATTAGTTTTTTTAAAAAACTGCCTCACTTAATAAGTTTAATATATAATAGGATTTATTATGTAGAACTACTTATTTTGTTTTCTTGATGAAAACTTTTCTTTATCTTTGAACATAATATGTGTGCCTCTCAGAGAAGGTTTTTTATAGAGAAAAAATTGTAAAATTTATAAATTAAGATTTCAATTAGTCCTTGTTTATTGCTCTTTTTTCTGTAATAAAATGTCTTTACTATGAAAGGAGAAATGTAGATTTTAACACAACCAAAAGAAAAATATTTATAATGTTAATGCACAGCTTCTTTCAAATACAGCCTTAATGGAAAATAAAGAAAAATAAATTGAAGTGAATATAACTTTTGATAGTAATGAAAACATGTAACATGAGGGTTTTAAAATTCACATGTTCTGATCAAGTTAAAATGTTATGAATAATTTATGTTTATAAAAAAAAATATTTTAAAAACAGAATACAGCTAAAACTAATCAAATATTGTTTAACACACTATCAAAAAGCATATTGTATAATTTCATTACATAATATCACAGTGCTACTTGAATGGCTAAGTTAAAAAACAAGTAAATACAGGACAGCTCTTGCAAGTCAACATAAATAATATAAACAGACATATGTGAGTGTGATTCAGAAAAGCTAATACAAAAAATAAATACCTGAGCAGGCAAAGCATTATGAGCTGTCGCTAAAAGAAGCACTGGCAAACACGGATCCATCTGACACAGCAATGATTTGAATACCGCCTGGACGGTGCTACCTACTGTATCCCACCACTCACCAAGGCCTGGCAGGTATAGAATTGATGGAACATTCCTGCAAACTTCATTGAATATCTAGAAAAAATTAAAAATTATTACACATGTTGTTAATTTTACCTTCTTTTTGACATGATTTTCAGCAAATTATTTTAATTAAATTTTTTTAAATAAAAAAAAAAATTTAATTCCACTCTAATAATTATAAAATTTCTTGAAGTAATCTTTATTTTAACAATTTAAATAGTGAAAATAAATAATCAAAAGGATTAGTTTCAAGAAATTATATAACCATTACAGCAGGAGGGACAAAGCAGAAGAGGGCTGACAGTAGAGATGGGGAGTAGGAGGAGGAGCTTCTTTAACCAATATGACAATCACTTTTCACTATTTAGCCATTAAAGAAAAATTAACCTGATTTTTAATTCAATTTTATTCATCCATCTTTAAACTTAAAGATGGATGAATAAAACAGACAGTATGAACAGTAAATCCTACCTTAGAACCTAACATTATACCTTAAATTATACCTTAGAACATAAAACGTAACAAAAATGCCCTTAGAAACATGTCTTGTATATTTTATAAGAATGTAGCAAATATCAGTGTGTTTTGTAAAAATGTCATCATCAGTGTTTAGGAAAATAAATTTATTTCAATTCTTGAGTACAATAGTAAAACTGAATAAATTACTTAAATACATTATTACAAAAAAAACACAAAAATTATTCTATTATTATTATTATTGTTGTAGTTAATGTAGTTCATCTAATAAAACAGTCTCGGTTTACACAAGCGTTATACTTGAATGAGAATGTGATATCCTACTAATTTAATAAATATCATGTACATATTATACTGTCTGCTACTCACATGAAGACTATGGGAGGAGATAACTTTAAAATTTTATTGCATTACTCTTTGCATCAGATTTACACTAGAAAATAAAAAAATGTTGACTGATAATTCGTTTCTTGTAGCCTATATTGTCACAGTCAATATAAATAATATTTTTAATTATAATTTCAATCTTACTTCTTCCTTTTTTTATGGACACTGTGGATTGTAGAACCGTAACTGCTGGTAATAAACAAAACAAATTGAATAAACAATTTTTTTTTCATAGAATTTAAGTTTAACCACATCTTAGATTTGTTCTATAATTTTAAAACAAAAATAAACTGGATACAAGAAGTCATAGACTTAAAATTTATAAATACAACAAAAAACACTGAACACAAAAAATATTTTTAACATGAAAATTATGAATAGACAAAAAAATACCAAACAACAAATTACCAAGTAAGAAAATCTGAAAATGAAATGTTCAAAAAAATGCAACCACCATCACAGCAGCATGCAAAGAGAATGAAGAGATACAGGTACTGGGAAGAAATACAGCAAAGAAAAATATGTGAAGTTGGAATGTGGTCTTCAGGGACCAAAATAAAAAAAAATAGTCATATTTCAGCTTACAGGTAATAGATAAGTAATTACTTTAAAGAAAGTTGTCAGATTTTTCATGAATGTATATACCATATCAAATTTTAAATTAAATAAACAAAACAATTGCTTCTAAGAAAAAACATAGAATTTCAATAATTATTTATTTTCAATAGAATGAATAATTGGTTCAAGTATAGTAGTTTTTTCCGCCTCTACTCCCCTGGGCCAGACCAACTTGATGGTATTACGCCACCCAGGGGAGTGTCCGTTACTCTAATTAGCCCTCCCCACCTACCGGCAATATACCAGCATGGCAGGTCAGGCTAATCGGTGGCTCTTTTGAGGTTTCTTTCATTTTTGTCCTTTATGGCACCACACCATACCTCAATGCCGTGGTGTGACCCAAGGATCTTTTGATATTTTTTATTCCTACCAAACACACCCAAGGAGTCTCCTCAGCAGATCATTGAAACCAGCACACCTCAGCATGCTGGCTCTCACTTCTGAGGCTGTCCACCCCACCTAACAAACTAGTGCCCCATATTTCTTTCATCTATGTTCTTTTGCTTTAAAACTGTTCTTATGTAATCAGCAACCTTTTTCCATTTTACCTCACTATCAAGCATATAGTCAACTGTTTCCTTCGGCGTTTTCCCTCTAATACCTGCATACTGTCTTAACTCCTGCCATTTGTGGCACCTCAAAATGGTATGCTCAACATCATCTTGTTCTACACAGTGCATACACATAGACTGATCTCTTTTGGCAATTTTATGAAGATATGCATTGAAACAACCATGCCCTGTTAAAAATTGTGTAACAATAATCCATTTCACCGTGACGTCTACTTGTCCATATTAATATGTCAGATATTAATAATCTAGTCCAATTAGCTACCCCTGCATCCAGCCATCTTTGCTGCCATAAGTTATATATCTCTTCTTTTACTTCATTATCTGTTCTGCCTAAGTATTTCTCAACTCTGTATTTAGCGATAAGATCTATAGGGAAAACTCCAGAAAGGACACAGAGGGCCTCATAAGAGACCGTTCTGTAGGCCGATAAAACTCCTAAGAGTACCCCTCTGTGTATCTTCTTCATTCTATCTCTATTCGTTCCAATGTTGAATGCTGACCACCATGCCGGAATGGCATACAACATTGCAGAAGTCACTGTCGACGCAAGAAGTCTTCTCTTCTAAGCCTTTGGTGCTCTCTTCTTTGCTCGCCGTTTGAGAAGTTTGAACGCATTCAAACTTCTCATCATTCTTTCTGCACTTTCACATATTTTTAAAACATGTTCTGTAAAACGACAGTTCTTCTGCAATGTGACTCCCAAATATTTTAGCATCTGTACTTCCTCTATTCTGTGAACATCGATGTGTATATCAACCGAATCTAGTACCCTACATCCGGTGAACTTGACATATTTACACTTATTCACAGATAATTGTAACCCTTTTGTACGCAACCATCTAGCTACTATTTCTAGTGACAGGTTTGTCTTATCTTTAACTTCTTCCATTGTTTTAGCTTGTACGAGCACAGCTAAATCATCAGCATAAGCAATAAGCTGTACCCCTTCTGGATACTTAAATACTTACTTTGTTGGTATACTTGATACTTTGATGGCATACTTAAACTAAGTATGCCATCAAAGACCAGGACCCATAGTAATAGGCCCAGTACTGAACCTTGCGGCACACCGCCTGACATATTGAAGTGTACTTCATCTTCTTGTGTACTAATCTTACACCTTCTTTCATTGAGATATTCCTCAATTTGTCTCCGCAGGTATGAGCTGATTCTCTTCTCTTCCATGGCCATATTTATGTGTCTCCATGCTATTGTACCGAATGCATTCTTCACATCAAGTGATACCATTAATGGAATCTGTCTAGTTCGCCAAGTACCTCTTCTAAACTCCTCGGCCCAATTAATCACCTTACTGATGGCCTGAACGGTGGATCTTTTTTTTTTTTTTTTTTTTTTTTTTTTTTTTTTTCTGGCCTTCCAGAAGCCATATTGATTTGGGCTTATGCCCAAGCCTTCCTCAACCTCGCTCACTATGCGGCCAGCATCTTTTCCACAAGCTTTCCCATTATGTTCAGGAGGCTCAATGGTCTATATGTCATATTTCCTCTTCGGTAATAACACAACTCTCGCCTCCTTCCAACACTCCAGGAAAGTCTTGTTTACTAGTCCATGACTGACCACCTCTAGCATCTCCCATGGAGCTTGATTGATAAGTTTCTTGATAATTGCTGCTGGGATATAATCCGGACCAGGACTTTTCTTTATAGCTAACATACGTCCAGCGCATAAGAGCTCACTCATTGCAAAACGTCTGCTCTCACTTCAGTGTGTCTTCTCTCATCGGGCGGGAATAGGCTGGGGATTATCCTTTCTGTTTCTTCCTTTGTAATTATAGGGAGACACCTACCGAACCTTTTGGTAATTATTCTGTAAGCCATGCCCCAGGGATCTTTATCGAGTTCTTCACATAGCCTTGCCCAATGGTCTCTCTTTTCTTTTCTTATTGTTCTATTTAGTGTTCTTCTTGCCTCTATGTATCTCATGTTGGGCTCTTCATATCTCAGTCCACCTGCTATTCTGAGCCTCTGCTTAATTCGTCTTTTATTTTGCAGAACCTGCCTAAGATAAGCGATTTCTCCAGTCCACCAATACACCATTTGTTTCTAACTCCATTGTGCATCTCCCTATCCATCTCTTGTTTTATTATATTAGCAAGGGTTTCAGGCGTGAGTTGTTCAATAGCCACTAATCTGACGGCAACCTTGCCTGTAATAGCCTCTATCTGTTCTGCAGTGAATCTAGGAACAGTTTCTCGATCATAACTATTAAAACTAATGTCTTTCAGTGTAACCATTGTTGCATAATGATCACTGGCTATATCCTGTTGTAGCACTTGCCAGCTCCACTGCTGCCTTCTCCATCTATCATCCAGGATAGTGAGGTCTAAGACTGAGGTATGACCTCTAGCCTCGAATGTTGGAGTGTCATCATTTATACATTGACATCCTACTGTCTCCATTAATTCCATCAACATTTCTTCTCTCCTATTGGTACTGGGGCCCCCAGCTGCCACCAGCCTACTATTGAAGTCACCTAGCATTATGATCTTTTTGTCTGTGTTAGTAATCACATTTTGAATTACGTCAAGTGTCCTATCAAATTCTACATTATCCACATTCGGTGATATATAAACTCCAACGATTGTTGCCGACAGTGTTTCTGCAGCCACAACACCTTTACCTCTAAAAATAAGTTTCCAAACAATTTTATGACTGACATATTTAATTGCCACATTTCCTACAGTGTCAGTATGCCATCCTGTTCTTGCTGCCTCATAAATATTTGGCGCAGTTGCAATTAAAAAATCAGCATTTTTCTCCGCTATGAGCCATTACACCTTCTTCATCATCTGAGATGTTATTCAATTTTGGTACTTTTTAATTTTATTTTTCTATTTTTTTTAAATGGTTATTTTTAGTGATCTAGGGCAGGTTGGAAACCCAAAATAAGTCTGCACCTCATTAACTCAGGTGTTTTAATTTCAATATCCTTAAGGTTGGTTTGAAGAAGAATTTTTAAGAAAGATTTAAGCAGGAAATTCAATTCTTCTTTACTTCAGTTCGTATGATGGCGTTTAGAAGAGAATGATTATTTCTACTGTTTTCAACTCTTAACAGGTAGTACTAGTTTCATACAATACCATAATGACTTATTAAGATGACATGACTTTTTGTTAGTTGGAGCTTGAACTTCATAGTATCTTCAAATGAATCACTTCTCAGTACAAACAAAAACCACAAAATTCTGAGACCATTAATAAAACATTATGAAAAAAATAATTCTTTTAGACCAGCACTAACAGTAACTATCAGTAACAAAAAATAATAAACCTATAACTAACAATTAACCAGTAATTATGGTTTAATGATTATGCAACTTTTTTACATATTTTTTTTAATATGAGTTTTATTTTATTATTTTATATTGTTTACACTAGTCAGTAAACATCAAAATCAAACCCCAGAACCCTGATTTAAAGTTTTACCAAAATACATATATTTTTTATTTGTTTGTCGAACAAAAGGTCAGTAGTTATTAAAATTCCACAACATATAATTCAGATAATGATCCTATACAGCTATTGATAATAAAAGCAATCAATTTCAGATTTGCATTTTAGAAATGTTTTAACACTTGAAATGAATATTTGTGATGAATTCCCTTAAGCAATCAGTATATCTGATGAATGGAAATCCACATTATCTAATAAACAAAACTTCAACTGCATTATGCTACAAAAAAAAATCCGATATGGATATGGACATCACATGACTTCCTTATACCTATTAAATTACATATACACATTTTTTTCTGCACTTCATAAACTTATACTGGTTAAACTTTATTGAACCAGTATAAAGGAGTTCACTAAATAGGATAGTTTAATGATTATTAACTTTTTATTTATACTACACACCAAAAATCTGAAACTTTTGTTAATAAGCAACTCACGAAGTTACGAATAATACTGATCTAGAATAGTATATTATGTAACAAAAGTTGTAAGAAGCACAACACACACAAGTGAAAAAAGTTACGTATTTTCTCAAGTGTGTAATAAGTTACAACTTGGGTTATGTACTACACTTTTTCTATAACCAGAATCACTTCCCCATAAAAAAATAAAAAGATGTCATTTGAAAGATACTTATATTTTTATTAAATAGAAATAGAAATTTCAAGGATAGACTAAGTATTTTGAAATTAATAATTTACAAATCATTCTTATTATAAATGAAAATAATTTTTCTAGTAACACAAATATTTAAAAAAATATATATTATTTGAATTCAAATGTAAACCATAAGTAATAAATAATTTTCAACAATCACTTCAAATTGAATAAAAAATGTACAGTTAGTACCGCATTACATTGTATTTTATTATTATGTCAAATAATTAAAGATGATTTTTTTCAAAATAAATATACAATTTTTAGAAGATTTTACTAAGAAAATCCAAAAATAATAATTACAAAATTATAATTTTCAATTAATATTAATTAATCGGATATAATATACATGGTTATTAGTAACATAGCATTCAAGTATTCTAAATGTCGATTGCCTAGTTGACTGTAATCAAAAAGGGAGGTGCACAACTAGATGTTACAAGGGTTCTAAATACAAAATTTCAATATTTTACAGCTAATCGTCTTTAAGAATATGTAAAAGGTAAAACAAGATAGGCTTTGGAAATAAAATTATTCTAAAATAGTAAGATCATACTGTGTTGAAAAAAAAATTTTTTTCATAAGCAAATTATTTCTAATTCTGAAAGAAAATAACTATAGTGATCTTTTTCTATAAAATTTAAATAACTATAGTGACCTTTTTCTATAAAATTTAAATAACTATAGTGACCTTTTTCTATAAAATTTAAATAATTATAGTGACCTTTTTCTATAAAATTTAAATCAGTATACGGCACCTATGATCCATACTGTAGCTAACAAGGGGAATGCACGGGCTTCGGGACACCAATTTGAACCACGTTGCGTGTGTGAAGAGTACAACGTATACACGTCTACATCACAAAATGCTAACACGCTATATTCAATTATAATTAAGAAAAGTGGCCCTAAAAATTTCCTTAGCATTTTATATTAGTTTATATATTAATTTTGTTTCACGCCGCTCAAATACCATATGTGGTGTAAGTGAGAAAGTGTCAAGATCCATGCACACATCGGTTCAAATCCAACTTCAAATACATATTTTTTTTTTTAAATTTAGATATATTGATTTAATAATTATTAACTTCAGATTGTAAAAATTTTTAAATTAAAATTAAAAGTACATAAAATTTTATTTCACTAATAAACTTCTGATTTTTTTCCTATTTATTTTTTTTTATTGAATTATTAATTCAGAGGTTAATTATTAATAAATAACTATATTTAAATTAAAAATAAAAGTTAAAAAAGATATATGTATATGAAGTCAGATTCAAACCAATATGCCTTTCACGTGTAAGATCCAAATATTTCATTAATTAAAATTTTACTTAGCAATAACTCTGGAACCAATGAAAACCATTGATGACATATCATTGAAAAGCTCTCAGCGAGGGCTTATTACTGCAGTTAAGAAAAAGTCCAAAATCCAAATGTTTTGGATTTTGGGCTTTTTTGGCCATTTTGAGCCAGTCAATTGCAATCAGAAGGGGAGGTGCACAATCAGATGTTACAACAGTCCTAAATACAAAATTTCAACATTCTACAACTAGTTGTTTTTTGAGTTATGCGATGTACATGTATACAAGGTGTGTTCAAAAGCCAGCACTTCTTTCAATCCCTGAAACACTTCTGGAACTCGATTTTTGGAATAGTGTTTAGCTCTTTCAGCTATTCGCTTTTAATCTCATCTATGCTTGTAAAAAGATGACCCTTTAAGGTTCTCTTTATTTCTGGGAATAGAAAAAGCATGATGCATTATGTCATTAAAATCTAAGAACACGTGAGCATAGCCTTCACATTCGACCATACTTATCAAGCTTTTTTCAGTTTTGGTGATCCAGAATTCCTCCACTGGGATATTTGAGCCTCAGTTTCAACATCATATCTGTAAACCTATGTTTCATCACCTGTTACAACACATTTCAGTAGTTCTGCATCGTTGTTGACTTCATTTGGTGACTCCTGAGCAACTTCCATTCGCCACTGTTTTTGTTTGAAATTCAACAATTTTGGAACAAATTTTGCTGTCACATGTTTCATACCCAAAATATCCAAAAAAATCTCATGGTATGAGCCAATTGATATCCCAACAGCATCAGAAACTTCTCTGATTGTGAATCGATGATCATTCATAATCATTTCTTTCACTTTTTCCACGCGTTTTTCAGTTTTTGATGTGCTGGGGCATGCAGGGTGCTCGTCATCTTCAATGCCACTTTATGTTCAAGTTCTACAAAGCAAGATTGTTCCGAAACATGTGTTATCCTTTTGACAGTTAACAACAGATTAACATCCAATATGGCTAAAAATGTTTCAGACATGTTTACCAATACAACAACGAAAAAATCCAGAGAATCGGACTAATACAACCCGCAAAATTTCAAAATTCTCATTACTTTTTTAACACACCTCGTATATACGTACATACAGATGTCATGCCAAAACTAATCAAAATGGATATTTCCACTGAAATTTGAAACCAACATTTTTCGTGATTACAATATTTCCTTTACTTCATATAAGGAAATAAGAAGATTGTGTCAGCAAAATAAACAACATGAATTTTTAATATGAATAGTAACTACTAAACAATCAGTACATTTATGTTTACATATTATTACATAAGTAACTGGATATCAATGGACATTTATTATCGGTTTGTAAACTTAACTTTCTAAAAATACACTTTTGTTTAATTGCAGCACTAATCACATTTTTGGGTGTTTGTTACCAGCTGCTTAACATACCCACTTAGCATCCTGCTAAGTACTAATTACTAGTGTTGACATAGCTTTTACAACAGTTGATAAGGTTCAAACCTTCCTGCAGGATGATAACTCATAAATATATACATATATAAAACTCAACAAATAATGTAATTTTTCTCTCGGATTATAACATTACTGTCACTCTAATTTACAAGTATCTGCAACATTTCAGACAATCAAAAGTACTATGTAAATAAAAATAACAGTTTCTGTGTTACAATAAATACTGTACTATCACAATCAATCTTTAAAAAAATAATAAAATAAGTGAAACCATTCTATAACTTTCAACAGTTCATCTACAATCTGAACATCTATTCTGCATTTTAACTTTTAAAATAAAAGCAATACCTGAATACAAGCTTCTTCTGGTGACCGTGAACTTTGGCAGAAGAGTGTAGCCAAATCTAATGTATGAACAGGACATTGTTCCATGACATATAAAAGAGCAGCACTTAAAAGAGTTGTCTGTTTTTGCTGTCCAACAATAAGAAGTCTAGGAGATTTAACTATCTGCACACTAAAAAAATCATATAACAATCCCAATATTTTGTGTCATTTTTAAAAAAAAAAGTAATTAAGATTAATCTATAAAGGTGTAATTAAATAAAGATTAATATAAGTCTAAAAGGGATCAAATATAAAGTTCAAAAAGTATTCTAAACTAAACTGCAGATTCAACAGATTTTGGGACAAACATATAACATTTCTGACATTCTAATGAAAAACATAAATCACTTTATGTTCAAGTTCTACAAAGCAAGAACATTTGAGTTCCATTTCATTAGTTTTTCTTTTACTTAAAAATTAAAATATTTCCAGAAATTTGTCAATTAAAAATATACAGATTTGTACAATTAAACCAGAAAATTATAATATAAGGGTTGTTCAATAAGTCCTTAGAAAATCCAAGAGATGGCACTTATAGTATCAAAAACAGTTTGCTTTTAGTAAGCATCATTTTTGGCTAGAATGCAGTTAGTTTCAGCTGTATCCATCATGTGGTTTCATTGTCATAGCTGAATGAAGCAATAAGCTACTGTTTATTTAGAAAAATGGAAAAAAATGAATTTCAAGTGGCGATTAAAAACTTATATTTAAAAGTCTTAACACCGAAAGATATCAAAAAGCTGAGTTGGATGAAGTTCATGGAACATCTTCTCTTGTGTTTGCAACTGTTTACAATTGAAAAATGAGTTTAAACATGGCCATACATCCACAAAAGATGAACATCGTTCGGGACGTCCAGTGGAAGTGACCACCCCCGAAATGATTGACAAAATTCACAATATGGTTTTGAGTGACGATGAATCAGAAAGTGCGAAATAGTTGAGGCCACAGGCATATCACAAAGCACAGTGTTATCAATTTAGCACAAAAAATTGGGTTTGAAAAAAATTTCATCAAGTGGGTGCATTTGCTCTCAATGGAAAATAAATGGTCGACTCTGAAGCTTTTTTGGTGCTTTTCCATCGCAATCCTGATGAATTTCTGCATCGATACATAACTGTGGGAAAAACATGAATACACTACTACACTCCAGAGACAAAGCAACAGTGGGTTTTTGATGACAAATGGGCTCAGAAGATCCTCTTCAATCAAGATAATGCACAGGTGTATACCTGCGCAGTTTCAATCGGCAAAATTATGAAATTAAAGTTCAAATCCACCATATTCACTAGATTTGGCCCCCCAGTGATTTTTTTATTTATTTTCAAACTTGAAAAAAATGGCTCAGTAGGCAACAGTTCACGTCGGGACAAGGAGGTCATTGCACAAACAGATGCTTATTTTGAGAACCTTCTGAAATCCTACTTTTTGGATGGCTTAAAAAAGTTGAAGAAACACTTGGAAAAGTGTATAGAGTTAAAAGATTATGTTGAAAAATAAAAAAAATCTACACAAAATAATTTCTTTTTCTAAGGACTTATTATTGAACGACCCATGTATCTTAAACAAATTTACTTATGAGAAATTTTAAAGTAGATTTCAAAACATGAGTAGATAGTATATAAAGGCTTTATTCCTTCCATTTCAGACTTATTGTTAGTGATACTGGTTCTTGAATAACTGCCGCATGCCAGATTCACTGGTGAAGACTAAATAACATCCTTTATATACACATAATCTGTAGAACTGATACTTGTTATGAGGTACTGCTTAAAAAGTTCCCGAAGTATAATACTAAGTGCAACTACATAATCCTAGGATCTTATCTGCAATCATCAAAGTAGATTCCTTGGGAGACCTCCTTAGATTCCTTGAAACTCAGACACCTTCCAGCACTTCTGCTACAAACAGAATATATCCTGAAAGTCTTTTTGGCAAGTATGTTCAGCACTGTTTTGAATACTAGAATCTTCTTTATCATGTCAAATCTTTGCCCCTTCAACTTCAGAAAAAATTCAGAGTTAAGACAGGCAAATGCAGTATATGAAAAAAAATCACCATGCTGTTTTTTGCCAAAAAACAACATGGTGATTTTTTTCCTGCATAATGAAAGCGATATGTGGCCTTACATAGTTTAGATGAAGGATTCTACTTATATGCTGCAACACTTTCTAAATGTTTTCTTCTCATATCCTTCCTTAGCCATTTTAGAACAGCACAACAGAATTCTCCATTAATCACTGACCAGGAGGTATGAGCTACCAACGCCTTGCCCACAATATTAAAGAACTAACACTAATAAGTATTTTAATGTTGCTGCTCTTCACTTTATGGGATTTCTTTGACAGAGGTAGATTTCTTTGAAGGAAGATAGGCTCTTCCACTGGAATGATTGCTGCTTAGTTTCAGACATCCATTAACCCACCTTTTTCATAAAATTTTGTGAATCAAGATCAATGATTTTCAATCATAAGATTTTATCAAGATCTTAGAAAGGAAATTTGGGTCAATTCAAAGAAGTTCTTTCAGTTCACTGTTGACGTTATGCAAAGCTGTTTCTATCCATCAACCAGCAGTCATGGGACAAACTTTAAAGCAATCCTCATTTACAGTTCTTGTGACAAAACCGACTTATACAAACCATTCAATAATCTCAAATTGTTACAGACGTTGATAGTATGTCTGCAATTGCATTCCAAAATTCCAAACAACAAAGGTATTTCCTGATGTAATGCTGCATATGATTGCTCTAATTTTCATCATAATGTCATTTTTAAATCTTGTTATATATTTGTCTTTGGCCTGAACTGTAGTTATCACTGCACTTACATGAGTAGTGCTTGCATTAACATTTTGTTTCTGTGGCAGTTTTGATTTCTCAGTGTATTAATAAATAAATCAAATGAAGTTGATTTGTCAGTGTAAACAGAAGAAATTTCTCAGTGTATGTATGCATTGAGAAAACAGTGCATACACTATTTTCTCAGAATGGACATTGCAAACTTGCAATCAAAAGTAAACGTGACAATGAAAAACTGCCCATCAACAAACACACTTATTTAGATTGAAGCCAATAGGTATACTCTCAAAGGGTTAATATGCTGCTATTAATGGCATTTGGTTGTACTAGCATCACTCAAGCGTGTAATTCAAATTTCAAGAACTTTCAATCTGTAGTTTTAACAATGTGTTACCATATAAAAGTTTAGATGAAGGATTCTACTTATATGCTGCAACACTTTCTAAATGTTTCCTTCTCATATCCTTCCTTAGCCATCTTAGAACAGCACTACAGAATTCTCCATTAATCACTGACCAGGAGGTATGAGCTACCAATGCCTTGCAGAGAATCCCACAATATTAAAGAACTAGCACTAATAAGTATTTTAATGTTGCTGCTTGTTTTCTCATAACTTCTTCAGTCTCTTCATTCTTTTAATAATTTTTCTATATGTGTGGTTTAATTAAAAGGAACATCACGGAAACCATACAACAGATTAATGTGATGAAATTAATTCCTCACATTAAATGATATTTCTATTTTCAGGTCAAACATCATTAATTTTTCTTAGATAAGAAGATATTATTGGATGAGGATGTTTTCTATACCTTTTTGCAAGCCTAAAAAAAAGTTAATATCTTCAACAGTAAGAAGTGTGGCAATAAATTTATTCAATGTTTTACTTAATTTAGAAGAATCCCAAAATATTATTCTAAGAGTCCCTCCAGAATAAATTATTGAAAAATATACCAGCTAATATGACTAACATAACTATGATATTTAAGAACAATTAGTAGAATAAAATACTGTATTTCTAATAAACTTACTTTTTGGAAGACTTCTGAAAGCCACTAGGGAATCTAAATTGAAGATGAGATGTGAGATCAGATAATGGTCTAGTGAGCAATGGTTGAACAAAAGCTGGCAGTTTACGAGCTACGGCTGGAACAGCTCTATAACTAGACGGAACAATACTTTTTCTGGCAACCTCAAAATCCACTTTTTCAACCTAAAAAAAAATTTTTTTCACTAAAAAATTGTTTTCTTTTAACAAAGTCCAAATTCAAGGGAATTGTTGATCTATTAATTTTCATTACATAAATCCTAGATAACAAATTACAGAATAACAAAGTATACTGAAGCATATTTGCTTCATAATTTTAATGAAAACTCAATTAATTATCAGAACAAGAAGTTTTAAAAAACCTGATAATGTATTCATAAATTTTCCTATCAGGAATGTTGTAACTTTGTGTCATTTATTTGTCAAGTTCTTCTTATTTTATTTTTTAAATTTAACGTAGCATCTTTATTTTCAATTACACTGAATTTTATTCTACTTCAGATTAAATTTCATATCTTTATGACCATTTGATGTTTTTTTTTTTTTAACTTCATGTTAATCAAAATCAATTATTTATAATATATAATACACTTAATTTTATCACATAAATTTATTTTTAAAATAGATGAAAATAATAAATTCTTAGACAAGTCAGTTGATTTTTGCATAGAAGACAATAATTTTAAAACATCTCATCTTTTAGTGAATTAGTGAAGTGATCTTGTGAATTAGTTACTTTTCATTCATAATTTTTCGTAAAAGATTTGTTGGAGATAAATAACAAACATTAATTTTCTAATGCACTGTGAAATATTTTGCTGTAACAGGCTTTCAAAACATTAAATAGGATATCTAATTAACTAATTATAGAATATACATCAAGCAAATTCAGCCACATCACTATAAATAAACAATACTTGTAAATCATATGCAAAATAAGCATATCAATTAAAACACAAGTGATAAGCATTGCAATATATCTGATATAAGATGAGATTCCCAGTCTTTTTCTATGAATACAAGTTTAATTTCCTGATTAGTTTGTTCATCATATTAAGTTACAGCACAAGCACATCACCTACACTACATCACAGTTTTCCCAGTTTAACCCTAAACAAGATAAAGATGACTACCAAACTGTGATCAGTCGATCAAATTATCTCCGCACAATTCTTATCCTTTTTTTCTTTATCGTTTGTAATCATTTCAAAAAACTAAATTTTTCATAGATCCCTGTTAAAAAATTATCTGTTTTCATTGTTTTTAAATAATCAAAAATTTTATAATGAATAACAGAACCAGCATTCTTCCTCGTTTCAAATTTAAAACAGGAATCAGTTAATCATAATTCTCTTGTTTTTCATTAATGGTATTATTCCTGTACCATCTGCTTTAGGAGGGGTTGGTTTCTACTTTGTCAGTAAAAAAAAAAAATAACAATCAATTTTATGTCTTCACATTTTCTGGAAGTATTTTTAAAAATATCTCTGTAAATTTTCAAGTCAAGACTCATAACATGTTTACGAAGTATGAGTTGAAGTAGTAGACGCACGTAGAATTTGAGAATGACCTGGAGTCTCAAGCCTCTGTCCGCTACTGTTTAGGTTTGCAGCTGTCCTATCTTTCCCAAAACCTTTTTCTATTGTGAAGAGAATAAATTCAATAATGAAATAGGGGTACAATTGTTTAAGACATATTTTCAAGTACTTATTTTAATAAGTTTCAAAATGTTTGTAGTGAAGGACACTTGGTAAGAGGCTTTTTTTTAAGGTTATAAGGCACTAATTTGTTTGTTGTTGCAAAACAAAAAAGAGGAAGTAATTAAACATGGAACATAAAAATAAAAGACAGATTTATGGAAATTGACATGTGGAATATCAGTTATTATTTTTAAGTAATTCAGAAAAAAAATGAAAAATTAATTGAGTTCAATATCAATAACTTTCATGGGTATCGGATTATACACTTCATGTTTGCTTTTAATGTATTTAAAACATTACTGAAGTGTAAAAAATGTTAAAAGTGAGGTTAACCTTTTTATACAAAAGCAGGGCATGGCCTTAGATTCAAGATCAATATTTATTTGTATGAGACTTGTGAACTTTACAAGCAATTTTCTCAAATCATTTTTTCTGAACTGGTGGAAACCCTAGCACCTACCAAAATATTATCTGATTGGCATGGTTTTGAGCTTAAAATGTTCATATACATATTATAGAGTATTGTCCATAAATTATAGTTTACATTAATAAAAAATATAATTTTTTTTTATACATAGAAAGTTTTGGGAAAAAAATAATTTTGTTTATATAGCCATAATTCAGCCAAAAATTATTTTTAATTTCCATATATTTTACTTTATTCACTGATGTTTACCAATTATAAAACTGCTAGATTTTTTAATTTCAGAAAAAATTCTTTCAGTAATTATCACTTCCATCATCGACCATCAAATTTTAGGAGCTCTCTTTGTATTAATAATAAATTTTTTTTTTTACTTAGTAAGTATATTTAATTGCATTCACAAAATTTTATTTTTTTTACAATTTTTTTTTAAGTAACCTGTTTTGAAATCTACAAAATAGAAACCCTCCTTAAAATATTTGTCCTTAAAAATATTTCTAATAAAAAGGTTTTAAATAATATGAAAATAAAAATAACTAATGAATTAACAACTACAACTTATTTTAACATCATAAGAGCACATATAATTAACCAACAGAACTATAAGTTGCAATGGCTTTTTAACCCTGGATTCATAAACATTCATTCAAGTGACACCATTCATAAACATTTGTCTGTCAGGCTACTTCAGGAAAATGGGGTTAAATCAATTGAAAATATTATAAAAGAATATTATAAATTACTCTTACCTTTATTTTATATCTTTTGTTTTAATATTAGTAGAACTTTGACATAATATTATTATTATTCACAACACTGAAAATAAATTTTACCAACATGTTCTAATCACATAAACGTTTTACAGTCATTGCATTGATAATGAGTCATTCTTCTTAATTTTGAAGGGAAAAATGCGCAAATTTTTCTTTGCTGAGAAGTTTATGGCTGTCGAATGGTAGGAAGAGTGGATTGTACCAATTATTTCCGCTATGAGACTATGCCGTAAAGTTGATGTACTGATGTAGGTATGCAACCATGGTTGATGAGGGCTGCACTCAATGCTTTAGTAAATTCACGGTGGTTTAATGTTTTTTTTTTTTATTTTCTGTTACTACCATATTATGAGTATATACGATGTATGAATTTATAAGTGAACTATTTATTATAATTATACCATAAAAATAGCATAACAGCCATTTGTGTTTTGCAGCTGCAAAAAATGTTAGCCCTCATTTCATCAAATACATCAACCGCTCCTTTAGTTGAGTTATAGTAGTCTATTATTTCTGGCTTTCCTGAATTTCCAATTCTTCCATCTTCGTGAACTGTAGAAAGAAGCAATATGTTTTTATTTGGTTTTACTTTATATGATAACATAGTTTTCTTATCGTCATAACAAAACATTTTCCTATTCTTTGTATGTAACATTTTTGGAGGTTTTTTTTTTATTTTGGCAAAGTGCCCCAAGAATTGTTAGTTAATGAATTTTTAACATGTCTGTTGACAATGTAACGGATGTAAAAAAATTGTCCATTGTGACATTATGATTACTTCCATGTATAGGCTTCATGAGCTCTGTCATAAAATAAGCCAAAGGCAGTTTATTTGTTTTTGTAAATTTTCCTAAATAAGGAGTGGCATTTATCATATACTTTAGTAAGTATACTTTATCATATACAATTTTTAAAACATATTTACTTGGATTACAAATTTTAAATCGGCAAGAGTCCTCTGAACCCAAGTAAATGTTCATCTACTGTAATGCATGAACCTGGCTTGTAATTTTCATGACAAGAACTAATAAATTCTTCCCATATCTCACATATAGCACCAAAAACATCATTTTTTCTTCGTTCTTCTTGCGTTGATAGGCTATCAAAACAAAGACAATTCAGCAAAAAGTCAAAAACTTCTCTGCTAATTACAGAGACATAGCACATACCACTGAACGTTGAATCAAACATTTCAATTGATGTTTTTCTATAATCATGCAAGGCAGTTGATAAAGTTAATATCCCTATTAAAGCAATATTTTCTTGAAAGCTTGTGGCAGAAATAGTAGCTATTTGGTTTTTATATTTTTGTTTTTTACTTCAATCATTTCATTTGTGTAAATGACCATTTTATTTATTATAGCCAGTATTATAAACAATGAAAAGGATTCCAGAGGGATACACACAATTTTAGCTTCATGTTTTGATCTAGAAATTACATGAATTATGTTTCTAACAGCTGTTTTTTTGCCTACAACTGTTAGAAACAGCTGACCATTTTTCCCATGCAGATTGTTCTTATTTGAAAATACTATTTTGTTGTTTATGTTTTGATGTAACGAATGAGTTACTTCTGAACTATTGGAATGAGTATCTAGTAAGAGTAGGGAGTAGAGACGGAATGTCTGAAGAAACAGTTTGAAAATCAGATGCAGTTGAAGTACTGGGATGTATATCTGGTGAGCATGAAGGAGAGCAATGGTTAGCTGAATCAATTCATTGCCAGATATTGTCCAGATAGGATCAGCATCACTGTTCTAAAGTTTATCAAACACACAGTGATTCTCAATATTATCTTCTGTTTCTGAGGTTGAATGTTAAGTGTCAAGAGGACCATTCTCACATTCTTCATCATACAATTATTGAAGCACAAGATTTATGTCACTAGGTTTTCAAGACTTTCCATGTTTATATATTTTGTATAAATAAATTTTATCTAAACTTAAAAAAAAATCCTAACACTAAAATTAAAAAACAATAACTTTTCATATAAAAAAACCTGCAGGCATGACGACTTAATAAAAAAAACGTTCACTAGATCGCAACAAAATGATGAAAATAATAAAATAAAACACACAAAACTATAACTACATACTATTCATTAACATTCGCAAACAGACGACGGAAGATTTTATACACAATTCATAAACTATTGTCTTAGTGACGACAGCACTAAAATATCTTGGTAACAAACGATATGATATGTACAGTTGCTTAAGCAGCACTAATGGAATGATGAAAATTATGAACACTGAGGAGTACAGGAAGAAACCGCCATTACAAAAATCGCAAAATGTGAAATACCGATTTCAAGATCTACCAGATGAATGTTTATGAATCCAGGGTTAAAAACATCCCCTTCATAAAATCTCTCAATTCATTTCACAATAAAGTCTTATAAAACTGCCTATAACCATCAATTCAAAATTAAAGGATAACAGCTATCAAAAATCTACACTCACCTGAACACAGTCTGGATCCAACAAAAGTTTTTGACTTGATTTATATATCTGTGGATATTTTCGACGAAGAGCATGAATCACAGCCTCAGAACAAAGAGCTCTTAAATCCGAACCGCAGAACCCAACAGTCATCTCTGCAAAATGATTGAGCAATAGACTAGGAGGTGGTTTCTCCCACTTTGATACATGAATACGAAGAATTTCTTTTCTCTCCTACATACATATAAAAATATATTTTAATATTTTTATTAGAAAAAGAAATTATATAAAAATATTTAAACTGAAATTAAAAATTACATAATAATATATTAAATGACACTGCTACGTTAAATAGTAACACAATGTCAGTTAATACAAAAATGTGCAAGTTGCTAGGCACAGAAAAGCAACAAGAGAATGCAAATACTCATCACAGGGTGAGATAAATGCTTAAATATATGCAATGATTACATAGAAAAGTAGTTTAAGATTGATTTATGTTAGTTTTGTTCAGAAATTTCTGTTAGTAAATTTCTTTATCATAAAACGGGTAATACTTTCCATACAACCTTCATAATTCTAACTCATCAGGACAAAATACAGTTTGGACTACAAAAAATTGTTACAAATTTATTCAAACCTTACAGTAGAACTATCATATGATTTTGATACTTAATGCAACTACTTGCATTAAGTAGTTGCATTATAACTACAGTATAATATAATTTTACATTGTTTTATGAAAACAACACGATCAAAAGATTAAAATGATCTAAACCTAACCTAGTAAAATTATCACAAATAATAACTTGAAATGTTACCACAAAATTGTTGTGTGTTCGCAGCTCAATCAGGGGATTGACAAATGAAAATGTTTATATAATTACAATTTATTTGTTTAAAAATGTAAATAAAACAAGACAAATCATTAATAATAGGCAATGGTAATAATAGTAAACAACAATAATGAAAGAAGTATAGTACTCACAACCACAATAATATTTATTATTATTATAATAGTAATAATAACAGACAATAAAAAATATCTTACAATAATAATTAGAATAATAACAATAATGGCAAAAGAAAACAATAATATTAAATGGCAATAGCAAACAAATAATCATAAATGTTAATAATAATAATTAACAGAGATTACATACAAAACAGAATTTAAAGTACTTGTCAGGATTTATTCACATGTAGATAAATAGAACGAAAAAGCAGAATTCAGTCCCATTGACAAAAGACATTAGAATGACCGCTAGTCTTAACACTTATAACAATTAGTCTTGTATTAACAACAATAGATAAGACAAATAAAAAATTCTTTCACTGCAAATACCTTTGCTGATCACAAATAAAACTATCCTAACAGTTTATGAATGAAATTTAGTACACTCTCTCTTTCACTTAGTCTTACAGTAACTCACCGAACCATTTCTTGTTTTCGTGAACCAAGATTACTTGTGACATCACCTTAGTTACATCGAATCTGCACTCAAAATTCGCTCCTTCACTGACCTCCTCGCTAAATACTCTCGCTGACTGATTCGCAGAACTCACATCGCAGACTCCAATCTGTAGACACTCATCTCGCAGACTCTCCTTGCGGAACTGATTTCACACAACTCCTCTTTAATTAGTCTTCCCCAGAGTATTTACACTATCTTCTTTATGTGCCAGGCCCCAGTTGAGCATGAGAACGATCGACTCAGCCCTTTCATTCCCATGCATTCCTAACCTTGGTCCACAGTAATTCTTCTCATGGATCAAACATCTGTTTAGGTGTGTCAGTGAGCAATATTACAAAAGACATTGTTAAACGGATCTGCTACCTTTACTAAAAGGTATTATTATATTTCCTACAACTTTCTTCTTATTTGGTAGGAGTCTGTTATATCGACAAAACAAATGAATCTGTTAAATGTAAGAATAACTGCAATCAGATCAAATGAAAAGATGATAAAACTGCAAAAAAAGATCCAAAGGAAGCAAGAAAAATTATTTTTTAGCTTAAAGAATACATCTATAATGAACTACAGTTATTCCTGTTATTTCTGTTAATAGTGAAAACGATCAGACATAATTTCTTTCAAAAAAATTAAAACCACCTGTCAGTATAGCAAAAAGACACAATTTACATTATGATCATGTTGTTTCGAACAATACTGCCAATAAGCTAAAACTAAATGTAATGTGATTTATTTATCAAAAAAAGGACACACTAAGTCTGAACAGTAAAATATTATTACAATGAAACTCTTCAGTCCACAAAAGTAATAATTATAAAAATCTGTTCAATAAATGAAAATTTAAAATACATTAAATATGAAAAATTAAAATATGATCGCTTCAATGCTTATTATGATTTGCTTGTCTGAATACACAGTTAACCTGTGTAAGGGCTCAATTTCTATAATTTCAGTATGTTAGGTTATCATTAATTTGCTACTTTACAACTTACATTATTAGATTACATTAAATTATCCTGGTCTTGATGGATTTAACATGCATGATCTTTTTTTCCTACTTCCCTGGGCTGGACATACAGTTAAGTAAAGCTCAGCCCAGGGAAGTGTCTACATATGCATGACCTGTGACAAATCTCCTCCACCTGTGCCATCTCCTATGCCCTATCCTATGCCATCTCTATAATCTTCACCAAAATCTTCCCTGATACCATCACACCATCACACCATCTCTGTCTAGGTCTTCCTCTTCTCTATGCCTTAACACCCCTGAAAATATCCTGTCCTCCTCCCCTCTGACCAATTACCTGCCCATCTTACCTTATTCATCTGCACCACCCTCACAAATCCATCTCATTGTATATTTCATCCAATTCGCTACACCTCTGAATCTTTCATTTCCCTGTTGTTCGATCAATCCTTCATAGGTCCAAAAATTTTTCTCTACACTCTATTCTCAAATACTACTAGTTTACTTTCCTGTTTTTTAGCAAATTCCCACACTTTACAACTGTAAGTCACTATCAGACATAAGACCATCCTGTATAATCTCAGTTTACAGGCTCTAGAAACTACCTTTGTTCACAATACCATCTTCAGTGCACACGTGGTTCTATTCCCCTTGCTTAATCGCCCCCTTATTTCTCACTCATCCCCAATCATATCATTGATCAGCACTACCAGAAAATTATGTTAATTTACCCTTCTGTATAGTTTCTGACCAAACACAACCATCCCTTCCATCACTTATAACAACCATTACACAATCTTGTCCTCATTTATCTCCAGACCTACTGCTTTTGCATTTTCCTCAAAAGGAAAGCATCTTCTTCAACCTGATTTTGTTTTCACCAATCATCAGTACACGCCAGAACATACAATCATTCTCCTTCCTAACAATTCAGTCTCAACAACAGCCTTCCATTCCAACACCAGATTAAATATCAAGGGTGACAGTATCTCCCAACTCACACCTGTACAAAGTTTTGAAATCCTGTTAGCTCACCTCCAATCTTCATTCTGTTTTTAGTATCTCAAATGTATACACCAATCATCCTGACCAACTTATTAAGAATTCCCAGTTCAATCAATTCTAATAATTTTACTTTTTTGCAAGCTGACATATGCCTTCCTAAATTCTACAAACAATAAAGAATATTTTTGCTATATTTAATTTTTTTGCCGTATTTAAGTAGCTGCTTGACGATGAGCAATTGACCAATGGTTGATGTATTTGTTTTAAATTCAGCTTGGTACTCTCCTACTACTGACAAAGCACAAGGCTTGAGTCTGTTCATTAGCACAATGGGAAAAATGTTATATAGCTTTGCTTCTATAGTTGTTGCATTTCATCAAATCTCCCTTCTTATGAATTGGAATTATCAGAGCCTCTCTCTAATCCTTAAGAATTTCTTCCCTCCTCCAAATCTCCCCAATCAACTCCCACAACTGCACTTTACATCTCACTCTGCCCAACTTCAGATATTCCTCCTGAACACCATCTACACCAGTAGCCTTTTTATTTTTTTAAACTCTAAATATCCTTAACCATTTCCTCCAAACTAGGGATCTCCACTTCTTTCACATCCCCCCAATCCTCAACCACTGGTTCTCCCATTATCTTCATCATGAACATAATTCAATAATCCAGAGAAATATTCTTCCCGTCTACCTTTGATCTCATCCTTGTCAATTAAACCATCACTACCTCACTCTTTCCACTCCTCTGCTGATATCCTTTTCTATTTCTCTGTACATTCCTGTAGAAATTTGTAAAAATGACGTCATTATTCCTGCCATCATTTTCCATACTCTCCAGTTCACCTCGCAATAACTCTTGCTTCTTCCTCCACAGATTCTATTAACATTTCTCCTTTCTCCAGGTAACACTCACATGCTTCTGCAGATCTAGTCTGAAGCCTTGGATTTTTGTATCACGCCTTCTCTCTGTAGCAACACAACTTGGTCCCCTCTTCCAGGACTGCCTTTGCCGCCTTCTCTATAATCCCCAACACACTTCCACTACCTATCAACACCAAAATCCATATCATATTTTGATGAGTCTTCATCAAGTCCTCCATTAACTGCATCCTGAAATTACTTTTTCTTTTTTTCTACATTATATGCTTCTACTTTCCTCACTTTTGTATTTTCCAGATTTATTTAATACAATTCAGTTTCTAATGTTAACCAGTACCAAACAGTGGTTTGAATCTATATCTACACCTCACTTTGTTTTAACATCCACTACAATTGCTTGATATCTTATAACAACATGATCTATTTGATTTCTTGTCTGGTCGTCAAGTGAAATTCACGTCACCTTATGAATATCCTTTTGTGGCAATATTGTACTCTTCACCACAGGTTCGTAGAAATTGCAAATTCAATCAGCCATAACCACTCTCATTTGACTCTTGGTGCAGACTATGCCCACTTATTATATCTCTGTAATAGTCCTCCATTCCAATCTTTGCATTAAAATCCCCAATAACAATTTTAGTATTCTAGGAAGGGACCACATTGTACACACTAGCTAGCCAATGATAGAAATACTGCTTCTCCTCTTCACACTTAACTTCTGTTGACACATGTACTTTATAACTTATTCATCATCATTAATCTACCTATCAGCTATCTTTTTCTTAACATTAAAATAAAAAAAGCACATCATATTCAAAGTTAACGTTAATCATCAAGGTCATTTTGATAGCTCTCTCTGTACCAAAGTAAAATTTGGATCTCCTTACTCCATAATAGCAGAGAAATAGTAAACCCAGAAAGAGGAAATTTCAGTAATAATATTTTTCATAATCAAAATAAACTTCACTGAAAAGAGATTATCACAATGACACTTTTATCAATCATAACAATATAGCAATTTAAAGTGTTATTTCAAATTAATTTTTATTTTAACTTTGTTTTTAAAAACAATTTTCTGTCTTTGATGGAACAGTAGATAAATTTTCCTCTTCGGCTAACATACCCTGGGTATGTTACTAGTTGGAAAACAATTTATTATAAAGAGTATATTATTATATTGTGTTGTAGTTTTGTGCATAACTGTATATCACCTAGTAACATCCCTACCCCCAACACGGCAAGGATTATAGAGGTGGAATATAACAATTAAAGCAAAAATGTTATTTTTAAAATCATACTGCAAAAAACTCATATAAACTCAAAATGTAATTTGGTTAAATTTATTGATGAAATAATAATATTTATAAAAAATAAATAAATAAAGATAACATCTGAATGATAATATAATCTTAAGTATAACATCCCAAGGACAATCACTTCCAACTTTCTCCCTGTTGGCTGCTGCTTTACTGCACTTAAAACCACCAAGCAAAGCCAACCAATGAAGCTATTATAACCCTTTAATTGCTTTAATAACCCTAGAAAGGGCCAACACATCCTGACAGCTAATTCATTTTACAATGGTTTATAACCCATAAATCTTTTGGTTTATTAAGCTTTTTGAGGCACAAGATCTACATTAGCATTCTTTCACCAGAAATAAAAAATTAACGGGCCACCAGCTGAAGAAATCAAAAAAAAAATTAAATTGCTATCTATAAAAAAATGTTATAATGGTTTGCATTTCATAAATTTTCTTGTCTTAACTTTAATAAATATTAATAAAAATATTATTTAAAACTTTCTTGCTATTTAAATAATTAAACCACGAATCCTGTCGGTTACAAATAGTATGTAGCAATAGCACTGAAATAACATTATAACAATGCAATCACCATCCAATATATTCAATTTGATACTAGTTTGTGGTTTGTCAGGAAGAAATGTCAGTGGGTAGTGTGTAGATAATGTCTAAGTAAACACCAGCATTATTTTCCACTTCACGATCTTCTGAATCACCATCAAATGTTCCTTCACTGAAATTGTCAATAAATTCAAATTTTGCAGTTCCTTCATCTGATGAGCGTAAAGTTTCTAATGAATTTATATAGTTAACATTAAACAATTCATCACTACGGAACAAACCTTCTGAATCTATAACACTACTATTAATTTTATGAGCCAAGTTCCACTCTTTTACCACTTGGAAATTTTTTAACTACAACTTTGTATTTATATTACTATTACTGGAGAGACCAGAATAACAGAGTTTAAATTATTTATGCTTTTTTAAATTTCTACAATATGAGTACTGCACATGTTGTATGTGTTGAAATAAATGGTTGAATAAACATTACTGTTCAAATATAAGCATTCTAACTGTTTATTTACATATAAATATATATAATGATAGATGTCTATTATATCTGTAATGTACATAATTTTTTCTTAATCTACATGAAGTGGATTGAAAACAATTCCCACCCCGCCAGAATTTTTATTTGCAAGGATACTTCTCAACCAATGGAAACAGGTCTCTGGGAGATCCCCTACTCGGTAGGGCATCCAATCCATAAAATTAACGCTAGCTACTTAAATTAAAAAGGAGTTGAGTAGATAAAATTATAGTGAGACTGGTTATCTGATATCTTATCTTCTAAAGAGAAGCTTACCATTTTGATATCAGGCTAGTTACTAAATAACTAAGAAGTTATTCAAAGAGAACAGGGTTTTTAAAATAACTGTTAAAAAATAAAGCAGCTTTTACAAAGTATGACATGAATGAGTAGACACTAGATCTGGTCAAACACAACTCTATTCCAACCCTTAGGTGCAAAAAAAATATATGGATATGCTAATAATAAGTCATATTTTCAATATTTGAAAATTTACTTTAATATTCTGTTAATAATTATTTACACACTTTTAATATTACACTTTGTAATATTACACACTTTTCTGAATAACATGTGTGGTACCACTGTATACTACTTCATGAAATCTAATGGATAAAAATAATTTTTTTTTAAAAAAGGTTAGAACTCCAAAGTTTGTACTAAAGTAAGTACTTTAAGAAATTTTTAAACAGTTATTTACCTTATGGCCAGGTAAAGGAAACAAAAGTTCTCTGTCAAATCGACCAGGTCTTCTCAAGGCTGGATCAATAGCATCTATCTGCAATATAAAACAATGGACTGATAAACTGTCTGATCATATATTGAAAAAAAAATGTTCAATAATTCATCAGACTACTGTGCAAACATACTTTCACAAAATACAATTATTATTTTGCTGCACAAAAAACACTGATATACTGGTATTATTTCTTCAAGCACAAAGGTAATTTTAAATACTCAAATGAAAAATGTAGTAATTAAAATTTCTGCAATCATCCAGTATACATAATCCAAATATCTAAAAAGAAAACAAAGTAGCAAAATAAGAAAATTCATTTTTTAATAAATTAAAATACAAGTAAAAGTATTTGCTGAAATTTAATTTTTGTAGATTCATATTATTCCTCTGTACTGTTAAATTATGTTACAACAAACCACCTAGTACAAAATATTGAGATATATCTTACCATACATTTTTATGAGAGATAGATCCTGCATTCTCAAAGAGGATGTGGGATCCTGCAAAAGCACTGTCATGAAAAATTAAAGTAAGATATGTCTTATCTCAATATTGTGTATAAGATGCTCTATGTAATAGAATTTAAACATAATCAAAAGTATATATAAAACTTATCTATGAGGGCTATTTTTTAAGTAAGGTCTATTTTTTAATACAACCAAAAACTTTTTTTTTTTTATTTCACTCTACACTTTATGCTACTTTTCTACATAGTTACCTTGTTTGTTTAAATATTTATCATAGTGTTTTACTAAATTATTTATGCCCATGTCATAGAAATCAGCCACCTGTGAATACAATCAGTTTTCAATCGTTTTCACTTCTTCATCAGTGTCAAATAACTGGACCACCAAGAAACTACTTCAGGTAGTGGAACAGGTGGTAATCGCTAGACGTAAGGTCCATACTGTAAGGTGGGTGGTCCATTTGCTCCCATCCAAAAGATCTGATTAACCCTAGAGTTTGAGCAGCAGAATGAGGTCGTACACTGTCAAGCAGCAACAAAACTCCAAATGACAGAAGGCCACATTGCTTATTCTGTATGGCATGCCAGAGCTTCGTCCAAGTCTCACATTTAATGAGTTTATTCCTTTGGGCATAAAATCGACTAACAGAACACCATGTCTATCCCAAAACAACAGCTGCCATAATCTTGTGTGTTGATACTGTCTGTTTGGCTTTCATTTTGACTGGTGATGTTGTGTGTCACCAATCCATTGCTGCCAATTGATGCTGGAATAATGTGAGAAACACATTTCTCATTCCTCGTGACACTGTGGTCCAAAGGTTCATCTCCTTCCTCACTGTATGAGGTGAAAAATGTTAAAGCACTAGCCGTTCTCCTTTTCAGGTGTTCTTCAGAAAGCAGCCTTTGCTATCACTCATTGAATTAAGTCCATAAACCTCACATATCTGGGGATGAATGTCCACTACTGACATGTTCCTTGTGGTCAAAATTGAATCACGGACTGTATTTCACAATCGGTGAACCGCTCAATTTGAAACATTTCAACTTCACAATATAAAGCGTACACAGTGATTCTACGAGGTAAGCATGCACTTTTCTAAATATAGCACGCAAAATTTACATAGCTCAAGCCAATCAGACCTTGCTTAAAAATCAGCCCTTGTAATATACAATATATAACTTTTTGTTTAGTTAACAAATCTTACACACGCAAACTTCTATTGATAATTTCTTTTTTATTCTTCTTTCAGTTTTCTTGCTAACAGAGGAGAAAGTGTAGATTTTAAAACTGTTTATGCTAATATGGTAAAGATAGTGTTATTGAATAAAACCATACAAGTAAATCAAGAATATAATACAATATATTAGTAAATAAGTGTAGATTATAAAAAAATAATATGTTAAATTCTTTCTTTTGTCCATACACACAATTTTATGTATTAATTACAGTTTGGAAAAAGTAATACACTATTCAGCACAGAATCCCACACAAAAACATTATTATTAAATTAATCAAGTGATCATTTTTTTTTTAAATTATACACTAACCAGCATAAAAGGCCACATAACCTTAATGTAACTGTTTAGCTAATTATATTGCCAAAAATACTATATGAAGTTAATCATGCCAATTTTGATTTTGTGTTTTCAGGATTCTATATACTAATTATTTTTAATTAACTACATTTTCATTCATGCCAGCATTTTCATTCTGAATTCCTAAAAATACATTCTAAACAGAAACAAAAACTCCACTGTTTATTGAAAAGTACTTCAAATTATATACTCAATGTCATTTTTGTATCTAGCTACATTAAAAAATATTTTCATTAAATATAATTACCCGATTAGTTGCACCAATTACAACAATATCTCCTCTATCGTCTAGCCCATCCATAAGGGCAAGCATAGTTGAAACAATACTAGCATGTATTTGATCTTGTTTAGCTGATCTTACTGGGGCAAGACCATCTATTTCATCAAAAAAGATAATTGATGGCCTTGACTGATGAGCCTGTAAACAATGAAATAAAAATACTTAAAGACAGCTTACACATTCACTAAAGTAAATTAATTACCTCTATTTTACAAGTTACTATAATACACCAATGAAAAACAGTAATAAATCTTACCAAGTAACCATATCTTTACCACTTAATATATGATAAGTATCTTAAGTGTGATTAGATAAAAGTACCATTTTAAAATAATAATGATAAAAATACATTTTCCAAAATTTTTGGCAATGCAAATTCTATGAAACATGTTTAAACTTTATTACTTGAAAAGATACTCACTTTCAAATTCTGAAAAGGCAGAAATTTTTTTAATGTGTCTACCAAATTTCAAAGTAATTAATTATTTAAGCAATTTTGTAAAAATATTTTTTTAAAGGGATTTCTGAGATCACTGATTATAAATGTGATGTTATAAGACAATGTATAAGAAAAAAATTACAAATAATTAGCCTAAACCCCAAAATAATGTATTTTAAGTGAAAACTCCATATTTTAAATGAGCTGAATAATTTACATTTAATAAGATAAATATTCAAATTACTGAAATATAATTTTTTTTTAAAAATCCAGATTCTATGAAAACATAAGGCTTCATTCTTGGAGTTCCTATATAATGTATTATTAAATAAAATATTTATTTATTTGATGTAAGGCATTTGCAAAAAAAACTCCTGAATTGTGTAAAAGTAGAATATATAAACACAACACTAACTATAATAGATATATAAAAATATCCTATGTTAACCTTAGGAGATAAATATTTTATACATATATAATATTATTAATATGTTTTTAACAGCTCGAGTAGCCTATTTATCTAGTATACAACTGATCTTTCTTATTATGAGAATCTAGGATAGTTCTACTACAAAGGATAATATGTAAACATTTAATACAGATTTTACATACTTTGTACCATAATCATAATTTTTAATAACTACTTTATTTATTAAAAAAACAAAGAGCTTCACATAAATTCTAACACATTTTACTGATCAGGCTACACGTAACTCAAAAACCAAAATTTTTACAATTTTAAATTAGAGAATACAAGCTACAAAATTCCAGTAGCTTACAATTTCAGCATTCAAAATTTGATATACAATGTCTATAATAATTTCTGACTTAACAAGTTTTCATTAAAAAAACCTATAAATGTTAACAAACACACAATTTGCATTAAAAAAAAAACTTTCTTCCAATACAGCTTAAAACAAATAACATACAGTAACTGAATAATTAAAATTTCATTAAGATACATTACAAGCTCATTAATATGTAATAACAAAAAATGTTTTTTTATTGTAACATCCTTACCTGTTCAAATAACAACCTAAGTTGTCTTTCGGATTCTCCAACCCATTTACTAAGGCAATCAGCACCCTTCCTCATAAAAAATGAAACTTTTCTATCCCCTTGACTGCATTCATTTGCCAGGGCTCGTGCTATAAGTGTCTTACCAGTGCCTGAAAAATTTGTTTTATAGAGATCATATTCATCTGTATTAATAGCAAAACACAGAAGAACAATAATGTAAATTGATGAGTGCTTTGCTATTATCATTAGACTGCTAAGTAAATTAGTAATAGTAATTTACCATTTATAATCCAACAATGTGGAAGAAATCAGAATGCTTACTTATAAACCCATTTGTAGCAAGAAAGTAATTATGTGAAGCTCCATTAAAACTAGTCAAGCATATGATTCTTGCAAGACTGAATTTTTAGGCTGAAAAAATTACATTCATCTACACTAATGTTAAAAATGTAACAGATTTTAATAGTTTACAACAAATTTCACTCGAAGCAATTATGGCAATCAAATTATATGCACCATTTTATTTAAGTCCTACTTTACTTGTGTCTTATACTTATTTTTTAATTTACTTTACTTTTATATCTTAACAAGTTTGTTAGAAAGGTAAATGATTACTGACCAAGACAATAGTAATGTAATCTCAATAGTGAGAGAGATTACATCATCATTCCATCTAGCTTTAATGGTATCTATTTCCCTTAGCATAAAATGTTTACTAACACAGATAACACTATGAGTATGTAAATGTTAAAAAGATAAACCTTAAAACTTTTAGTACCCTTTAACTGCACTGTTCTTTCTAGTTGAGCTTCTACATACAGCAAGTACAGACATGTACTGCTGTATTATACTCCCAAGGTTTTCCCTTGAATGTCTCTTCTTTTGAATTTCTTTCTTTTTTTTAGTTACTCTCCTAGTATTTGTTTCATTTTTTTTAATAGTTTTATTGTTTAAAAAATTATTTTATTCCAAAAAATAAAGACTGATAGAACATGTGTATTTCACTATAAGATTTAACAATATATGAAGGTATGCAGTATATACCTCTTAATGCCTTTAAGTGACAGTTCTCTGCACCAGCTGTAAAGCTGAACTTAATATTGCCATGTTTTTAAGGATACAAAATACACGCAGATTTTCAATATTAAGAAAGACTAAAAGTTCCAATTTTATTTTATAAGCTGCACTTTATTAAATTTTGATAGGTATATCCAAATATATTTCAATGTTTTTTAATTTATGCATACAGCTCTCTATTATTTTTGCAACTACCTTCAGTGAAATGGGTAAAAAAAGGCTTAAATCTCTTGGTGTTACGTTTAAAAGATGTCATATTAAATAAACATATTAAAGATGTCATATTTAAATAAATGGGCAGTTTGTAATTAAAAATTAACAGTTTTTTCTAATTTTTTTTTTTTTATAATGGCTAAAACCATCATAAACATATTAATTATTTTTGTTTTATGTTTCATTATTAATCATACTTGCTTATAAAGATTCTGAATAATTAAAACTATAGATTTATGTTTTTGTCAAAAACAATGAGAAAAATTAAAAATTTAATTTTTAATATATAAGATTTTTAAATTCAAAAACCTAATGGAATTAACAAACATTTCACAATAACAAAACTAAATGAAAAACCCCACAATTATTAAATACTCATCTTTTTTGCCAGGACAAAATTATTTTCTCTTCATTTCATGTTTTTCTACAAAAACTAATTTAGAACAATTTCATTAAATTATAAAGGAAATCTCTTTTAGAACTAAAAAAAAATTAAATAAATAAAAAACTATTTTAATGGCTAATTTTGTTTTAAATTTTTAAAAAACCCTTCTTTTCCAATTTATTTTAGTTTCTAAAATAATGTTTTAAAGGTGTGGCCTCCATGATGGTGTGGCTGGATAGCTCTGATAAAGTGCTATCCAGCCACACCATCCATTTCGAGTGATCGGATTACAGGATGCCTGACAGTATGAAGTTATAAGGTAAATCGGAACATCGCAGGAACCTTTCCAAATATAAAAATAAAAGAAAGTATTTTTTTTGGAATATATAATATTAACTCTTTAATCTAAGTAAGCAAACTTAAACAATTAACCACCAAACTACACAGACTAAATATCTCAATACTGCCACTTCAAAAAACCAGATTCTTAATGAAAACATTTTTGAATCTGATAGCTTTAAAATTTTGAAGGAAAAGTTGGCAAACGAGCAATGAAAAACCTGTCATATCTTGGAACAGATTTTATGATCAGCAAAAAAATTTAGATTCAAAGGTTTAAAGGCAAGATTATCACTTCTGACCATCAAATTATTAAATAAAAAATACACAATAATTAACAGTCTTATTCCACTCTATTAACGCGCTGATAAATATTGATAATAAAACCAATTCAGAAAAAGTCGAAGAATTCTGGGACGAATTAGAAGAAATCCTAAAAATCCCAATAAATCATGTAAAACATTTTGCTATAAGATTTCAATGCTCAACTTTCCAACATAAATGGTAAATAACAAGCTCACAAGAGAACAAACAAGATTGGTGAAAGACTAGTCAAACTCTGCGAATGCTTAAACTTAAAAATCATGTGAAAACATTTTAAAGCCAAGCAAAGCAAAAAGAAAACTTGGCAATCTTGATGAATTTCAACTTGATCAAGTAGCCCATCTCTCAAAATTTTCAGATTCAAAATGTCGAAGTGAAAAAAGCCATAAATGTAACTTCATATCATTAATCTCCCAAATCAAGATAAATTCATCTATTATTAAAAAAAAAAACAACACATCAAAATTCCCAAATCTAATAATGAAGCCCTTTTAAATGAAAAGACAGAATTTCAACATAAACCAAACACACCAAAAAATTGGGGTGATGTCACTCTAAATTGAATTACACCTGCCCAAGAAATTACACCATTAAACTTTCACAAAAGAACACACCTGGTGGAACAAAGAATATGAAAATGCAATTAAGAAAGGTTTCTAGCCTGGTAAAAATGAAATGCAAACAAAAATCAGGAAAATTTAGAAAAAGTCCAGATTAAGAAAAATAGCACACCAAAAATTTGGGAAAATTAGGAGAAAACACACAACAGAACAAATGGAAGAAAAACAGAAAAATGATGCAAGATCAATTTACAGGGAATTTAAGAATAAAATCAATGGTTACTCAATTCCAAGTTTTAACTTCAAAAGATAAAATGGCATACTAGCCTTGGAACAAGAAAAATTCTAAGATCCTGGTTGAATATTTTAAAAAATTATTAAACTGTGAAAAACCCAAAGAAAAACTGAACTTAAGCTTCACAACACAGAATAAATCTTTTTCCACCCAGACAAGGAAAAATTAAAAATGTGATTAGCTTGCTAAAAACAACATAGCATCAGGTGAGGATGATGTAATCACAGAATTATGGAAGCTTGCAATGAGAAATTCATAACAGAAACAATCAAACTCTTCCAGAAAATTTGAACAAAAGAAAATATTCCAAATGATTGGCTTGTCGCACTAAATCATCCAATGCAAAAAGACTCAAAAACTGATGTCAATAACTACAGAGGAACCTCACTATTATCTGTCGCTTATAAAATATTTTCCAAACTGCATTTTAACACACGTGAACCACAGATTGACTCGAAGTTTGACAAATATCAAGGTGGATTCAGAAGAAGTAGATCTTGTACAGAACAAATCTTCAGTCTAAAAATGATATTAAAATACTACAACACACGACCAAAAAACATCTTTATTTCATTCATTGATTTTCAAAAGGCATACAAATTCAGTAGATAGCAAAACCATATTTGACATATTAAAAAAATATAAAGTTGACCCAAAAACACATAGATTTAATAAAACTCATTAACCAACACTATCTAAATCAACTTTCTACATGAAGTCAGCTAACCATCAAAACTAAACAACATAAAAATCATGAAAGTGATTTTTTTTTCTTGATCCAAATTAAAACAGGGCTAAATCAAGGAGGAGATGGTCTTTCACAAATGCTTTTCAACTTGGTTTTAGTCATGAAAACTTTCTGGGAAAATAATGACTCAAGTGCAAAAATAAAAAAGTCAGAATGTCAAGATTGAATGTCTATCCTTCTGCCTATGACTTAGCACTCTTTGCAGAATCAGAACAGGAAGCAATCAACCGACTGAAAAGAAGTAGCTAAAAAAACAGGCTTGCAGATCTTTTTAAAAGCAGACTACAAAAAATTATGCCAAAATTACAATCACAAGTCATTTAAAATATATTGTAAGAAATAATTAATACAAACAGAACAGATAAACTAGAAATTAAAACCAAAAAATAGATATCAGAACTAAACTGTTACACTAAAAATACTTTTAAATAAATAAAAATAACCTTTCTATAAATACAAAAAATTAAGATATTATAGCACAGTTGTAAGACATTATCTTGTATGGCATGGAAACTACGAATATAACTTAATAGAAAATCTACTAAAGATACAAAGAATTTTAAGAAGACTTTATGATCCAAGAAGATCATACACCGAGAGCAAATAAAGAGATTATGATAAAATTGAAGATCTGGAAGTAACAATAAGAAAACAATGACTAAAATTTTATGGACACATGGTCCAAATGAACCAATCAAGGCTAAACAAATAGATTTTCAATAAACTTATGAACGTCAATGTTAAACAGATGAAAGAAGAGCTCAAAAAATTTAATATTACAAAAAATGACCGTCTAGATCAGTGGTTCCCAAACTTTTCTGAATCGTGGCACCCTTTCCAAGTCACAGCGCCCTTTTTTCAATTAAATTTTTCTATGGCGCTCTAACCTAAGTAAAAAAAGTATGACTACTCGTAAGAGATAAAAATAAATAAATCATGTATCTTAATTATGTTTTTACTTTATTAACATTAAATTAATAATCATAAATGTCTTGGTTCTATAAATTATGAAGCTTTTACAATATTTGGTGGCACCCCTGTGAAAATGCCACAGCTCCCCAGGGTGCTACAGTGCACAGTTTGGGAATCATTGATCTAGATTAAAAAGAATACAAAAAAAACATTTTTGAATTAAGGTTCCTGTAGAGGAAAAATATTCCAAGGACAGGTGGTCAACGATCTCTATGGTGAATGAGGAAGAAATTCCCAAAGTAGAGGGTGGAAGAGCCTAGGAGGTAGGTCTCTGAAAGAAACCTGGGACAAGTCCAAAGGTTCCAAGATGGCAGTCCCACCACTAGGCTATCCAACAAGGCATTGCTAGCGCTTTTAGAAGAAAATTTTTATACTCGCATGTTTCAAAGGAAAAAGCTAAACAGGAATAAAAATGGAATGACAAAATTTGAAGATTTTGGAATAACGGAAATACTTAATTTAATTACTTGAACGTAAGAGATTTGGCCCGAAATGAGAGTGAACCGTATCAGATTTTAAAGGATCAGGGAATAAACATTGTAGTGATTACAGAAATAGAAAAGAAACTTAAAGGAAAATTTGATGTTGATGATTATGTAATGCTGTACGGTGGAGTTTCACAAAATGTGAAAGCTTGCTCAGGTGTCGCTGAGTTGGTTGATCAGAAGTAGAGAAACAAAATAAAATCTTATACCTTTGTTAATGAGCGAGTAATTGTGATTCAATTTAAAATCAATAGAGGAAGTTTATGCGTGATTGGTGTGTATGCTCTAATGAATGGTAGAGACAGATTCTGAATTATTTTACAATCAGTAACAGAAGGAATTTGACAAATACATTAGGAAGGATCATTGCTGGATCTTAATGTTATGATAGGTGGACAACCTATTGATGATATAATGGACTTTTGGAGAAAGTCAATGAAAATGGCTTGAAATTGAGAGAATTCACAGCTACCGATTAAAAGTGATGAATATCTTTTACAGAAAAGACATTAACAAATACACCTAATCAGCAAGAGGTCTTAAGTCATTGATAGATTATGTGATTGGTAATTCTCAGATTAGGGACACTAATCCGTTCAGGAGTCTGGACATAAACAGTGACCACTACATGGTAATATTTAAAACCAAAATTTGGACAAGATGTAGGAAATATCAGAACATCACTCCTGGGAAAAAGGAAGAAGTCTACAAGGTCTACTTGCTTCAACAGGAAAGTATTCATCACATGTTTCAGAATAGATTGACCAGTATACACTCATAGGATACATAGGATAAAGGAAGAATAAAAAATATTACATCTTTTATTACAAGTAGCTAATGAGGTGCTAGGTAAGAAATTTATAAATAAACCTGAGAGGTTTCAGAATATGGAACAAAGAAATAAAACAAGCAACTGATGATAAGCAGAGGGCTTACTGTCTGAATCTAAAGGAACTTTGATTTGAAGGTCTATAAGTTGGAGCAGAATACTGCTAAGAATATCATTCACAGGCAGATGATCAGTCATGGGTATTAGTAATATAGGGGATGATGTTCATGTGCGACAGGCTGTAGCTTATAAAATAATGAAACATCTCAATCAGGAAGTGAAGGAAACAGTTCATTTGAACTTATTTTAAAACTCAATGGATAGAACATTACAAAAATCTGTTAACAGTGTAGATGAAATAACATTTCATGACTTATAAAAATCTATCACGTCCATAAAAAACAAAAACACAGTAAGATTAGATGGTTTAAGCTCAGAGCTAATTAAAAACCACTAGCACATTCTTTAATCTGACTTTTATTTGCCATTATATCTGATGTTTTGCTACTGTAGGCAAGTTTTCGGAAGATTCAATCCTGTGTTGATAATGTGTTTGAAATTACTGACAGAAAAGAAATCTTGTCTTCTTCACATCTTGTCTTCAATGATTATAAAAAGGCTTTTTATAGGGTAAAAAGGTAGCTTCTGTGTAATATTATGAATAAGAGGATCAAAATCATCTCATAGAAGTTGTTGAGAGTATGTATTACAACACAAGAATATTGTTGGATATGAGAAGAGAGCTGTCTGAAAAAAATTATATTAATCAGGGAGCATGACAAGGTTGTACTGTATTTCCTATACTTTTTAATACATATTGATAATATTGACATGTGTTGGAAATTGATGGGAAATCCAGGGATTGAGATTGATTGTGTATTTTTAAATACAATCCTGTTTGATGGCAATTAAATTATAATTCAGTAAATGAGTTCAAACTTCAGTAATCTGTGTTTAAACTGCAACAGGTTTGTTTGGGGTGTAAAATGTAGCTCTCAATATAGAAGACAAAAACTATTGCTTTCTGAGGAAAATATCCAGTTCGTACAAAGATAGTTTTAGATAAGAAATTAAAATATGTATCTCATTTCTGTTATCTTTGATGTGACATAATATGTGACACTAATAAAGATATTGATCAGAAGTTTAGTTTGTTAATTTGTGGAACAATCTGACGTACATTGACTAAGAAAACAAGGTAAGAGATCCGATTGAAATTTTACAAAACCATGGCTACACCTGTTTCATTATTTGGTTTGGAGACAGTAGAAGACATTTAAAAAATATTTAAATGTTGGAAATGCATTTTCTGAGGTCAGTGAAGAGGTGTTCAAAACTAGATAAAATCTTTAATAAAAACTTTTAGAAGGAATTTTTTTTGTCTTCAGTCATTTGATTGGTTTGATGCAGCTCTCCAAGATTCCCTATCTAGAGCTACTGATTTCATTTCAGTATACTCCCTATATCCCACATGCCTAACAATTTGTTTTACAGATTTTAAACATTGCTTGCCTGCAAAATTTTTTCCTTCTACCTGTCCCTCCAGCATTACAGCGACTATTCCAGGATGCCTTAATATGAGGCCTATAAGTCTGTCTCTTCTTTTAACTATATTTTTCCAAATGCTTCTTTCTTCATTGATTTGCCGCAACACCTCTTCTTCATTTGTCACTTTATCCACCCATCTGATTTTTAACATTCTTCTATAGCACCACATTTCACAAGCTTCTAATCTTTTCTTCTCCAGTATGCCGATCGTCCAAGTTTCACTTCCATATAAAGCAATGCTCCAAACATATACTTTAAAAATCTTTTCTTGACATTTAAATTAATTTTTGATGTAAACAAATTATATTTCTGGCTGAAGGCTCATTTCACCTGTACAACATTTTATATCGCTCCTGCTTCATCCATCTTTAGTAATTCTACTTCCTAAATAACAAAATTCTTCTACCTCCATAATCTTTTCTCTTCCTATTTTCACATTCAGTGGTCCACCTTCGTTATTTCTACTATATTTCATTACTTTCGTTTAGTTCTTGTTTATTTTCATGCGGTAATTCTTGCGTAGGACTTCATTCATGCCATTCATTGTTCCTTCTAGAAGGAATTAGGCTTCCAGAAGGAATTCCTTCTACAGAAGGAATTAGGCATTTTTAAATTAAATACTACGATACTAATTAATAAGGAAAGATGGCTGGCACTTCTAGAAAGAATACCAAGGAAGATATGGAAATATAAACCAGCAGGATGGAGAGATATTGGGAGACCAAGAACATATTGCTGATTGTCAATAGGTTATATCCTTTGAGACCATAAGGCAATTCACCTATATCTTGAAAGAAGAAGAAGAAGATTCTTCTTCAAGATAAGGATAGCTTTTCTATTTAAACATTAAATTACTGTTTACATTAAGTTATCAGTAATTTTCATTACTTCAATACATTTAAAACTTGTTAATCACAGTTTGCAAGATTTTCAGGTCAGTCATCATCAAAATAAAAGCATTAGCGAAACTATGAACCTAATACTCCTCAGGTTACCTATTGCAATCCCCCAACCACTTCACGTACGTAATTTATGAATAGATCAAACAATAATGGAGATAGCAACTTTGTCTTACACCTAACCATAACATATTTGGTTATGTATCATATTAGTTCTAAACACCATAAACGTTAAGTTTCTATTTACATAAAATTTATCAGTAATTTTCATTACTTCAAAAAATTTAAAACTTGTTAATGACAATTTGCAAGATTTTCAGGTCAGCCATCATCAAAATAAGAGCATCAGCATAACATAATACTCAAGTTACCTATCACAATCCCCAGCCAAGTAGGTAATTTATGAATAAATCAAACAAAAACAGAGATAGCAACCTTGTCCTCACATAATCTGATGTAATTACACAATTCAAATCAGTTAAGTTACATTTTTAAATAAAACAGAATATTTATTATTTTAACATAATCTTGTGATGCTATTAAACATTTATGTAACAACCTCATACAAGATAGTGCATAAAAAACAAACTTTTTTCATGGCAAACAAACTTTGCCATGAAATCAATAAAGCAATTAAAATTCTTACCACCCTTACACTTTTAAATTTAATATTACATGAAGATTAATATTACCTAAAGCTTACCCAAAGTGAAATTCCATCTGGAACTCATCCAAAATACTACTCCTGTATCCTTATCCTCCAACATTAACAATAAAATATCTGTAAATACTTTAGTGTGTGTCCAAGAATGGAATTGCTTCAAAATCTTTAATTGCAATGCCACTTTCTCGTAAATAGGAAGTATTACTACATTTTTCAATCGTTAGAAAACAACCTGCATTAAAATTAATTTAAATAGATGTAACACAATTGTGAAAAATTCATCGATTATCTACTTGTAGAATTCAAAGGGGAACCTGTCCAAGCCTGGAACTTAACTATTTTTAACACCAAATTTAACTTCACTTGCTGACTGGGAGGTCCAACATCTCCTCAAAAAACTAAAAGAAACACTAATTGTTTTGTTCAACATCTTGCTGATAGTAAATTAGAAAAATCTGTTCCCCCAACTTAATTTCAGTTTTTTTATTAAACTTGATATTCTTAACTAATTACCAGAAACTTGACCTTTTGCTATTCCTCACCTTTTTAGATTTATCTGTTAGTTAACAATAAAAGAAACTTTTTCCTGTATAAAATTTTATAATTTTCATTAATAAGTACTGAATTGATCAGTAGCTATTCAATAAATTAAGACCTTCTCTCTCTGTTTATTTTCTACAGTTTGAAACAAACCATTTTTGTTTCACTTGTATTACCCCATGACTATTGGAAGCATGTCTATTCGAAGTCACTCTACAGATAAACCAAATCAATAAATCTACTACCAGATTCTCATCATCTAGAAGCAGAGCCAAAAATAAGCAAACATGATGCATTCTATCCTTGTAAAATCTATAAAACTTACCATCAATTCTGTGCCAAAGCAGTTTTTGACACAGGAAGCAGAATGTCTGAATCCTTTTTAACATCTGTATCAAAAAAGTCAGTATGGTTTATGGTCTGAAAATTTTTGTAGAATAACAGTAAAAACTTTTTATTAAATTCAATATGTCTAGCAATATCTATAAGCAAACATCCCCTACTACTTATATATAAATATCCTCTATTTTTATCACTATTCTTCCTTCCATTTAAAAATACAAGATTACAAGATTTAAAATCATAAGATTGCCACACATTTCATTAATCTACACATATCCTACTTAAAGTTACATCTTCAAAGCTGCTTTTTTTTACATCTATCATCTGTATAAACACTAACTGCCTCTGGAAAATTTTGATTGTTCACAGTCCTAGTGTTGTAATCCCTTACTAAAACTCAACATCTATTTTCTCTGCTTTTACTCTAACCAATTTTACAACTTAGTGATATTGCATTTCCATTCTACCTTATTTCCAGGTAAATCATGAGGATCAAAATTGCTTCTTTACACTAAACAGCACCCAATCTTATAAATTTAAAGAACTTCCTTTTTATCTTTTAACTCTAATTTTAATGCTCAAAAGCATCTCCCTCCTTCCTCCACATCAAAGATTTAGTAGCAGGCATGTAATTATTAAATGATTACATTTAAAAATATTACCCTACACATTTACCTCTAATTCTACATGCCCAAAAGTTTAAAAGTAATAAATCACATCCTTTAAAAAATTAAAAAAACTGATTGACAACTGTTATGTTACAAACATAACTTGATAATTAAATACTATTTCTACTGTCATTGCAACCATTTCTTTAAGTTATTGATTGAGTAGGTCTTTAGCAGACAAACCCTTTCTATGCAGTAGAATTCCACCATCAAGCAAATTCATGACACTCCGTACATCTCTTCCCATTGATCTAATAATTGTTTCTATCTTGTTTACCACATACCAATCTCAAATCTTCATTAAGAATGGCCACTTCACCAGCGAACAACAAACTAGCAGTCAAGATGTAAATCATTTTAGAATTGACAAATTATAACAATTCCTTTATTAGTGTTTAGAAAATGTTTTATGTGCAATTGTTCTTTTTTTCAGAAGAAAAGTCATTTGTACAACATTATTTGTACCAAACTATTAAATAAACTTGTGTCCCCTTTCCTTGCTTGGTTTACATTTTATAAAATAAACAAATTAATTTAAAATTATAACAAAAATAATACCTGGTGGGCCATGAAAAAGTACACCTTTGGGTGGAGCAATATGAAATTTTGAAAAAACTTCAGAATATAACATTGGAAAGACAACCATCTCTTGTAAACACCGTACATGTTCTTCTAATCCACCAACATGGCTAAATCTGATTGATGTATCCAAACTGATAGGATCAACATCAGCTAACCGACCGACATTGACACCCCCAACACCATCTGTACGAGCACTTTTTGAGCCTCGATCAGTAACAGCCTCTTGGCCTACAGATGACAAACATCTATGCAACATACACACAAAAAAAATTATAATCAGCTGAAATCATATGAATATGTGCTTCAACAGAAGTAATTATACAGCAATGAAAGTAATAGGATTATTATATTAATAAAAAATTATACAAACATACTTAAAATATCAAAAAGAAACTACAGACTACTCTATTATAAGATTCTGTCTAAATTTATGGAACAAGTCTCAATAATATAGCACCAAGGAAGATCATAAAGATCATACATTCAGAACATAAAATAATTTTCAGGTTTGATTATGATCAGAAAATCATTAAGGAATTTAAGATCAGAAAACCGGATAATTACATAAACAAGCAATAATACATTCAATCTATGGTGTCTTTATACATTTAATATGATGTTTAGTAAAATTTAGCGTGATTGTAAATTTCATGTTGTTCAAATGTATTGAGATCTTATTTTTGATGTGTAAAATCGACATGATGTAATTTATTGTGTTCTGTGATAAGTTATGAATGTAAAAACAATTTTTTTGTTTTTATTACAAATGTAAAATATGATACTTTTTGTAATATAAATTTTTGTATAACAATTGAACAAAAATTTAAAAGAAGAAATAAATTGTTTACCTGGATCGTGTTTTTGGCTTTTTACGATCAAAATGTCTGTCTGAGTTATCACTTGAGCTGGATGATGATGAAGCACGATGCCTTAATGTCCGTCTCCTTACTGAACCACATAATGCTTCTCGGAGGGCTCTTGAGCGAGAAACAGCAACTTCTACACAAATTAAATATTTATACTTACAATAAACAACACAATCTCAATTGAAATACAATGTAACACATGAGAGCAATAAAACAAGAGTTTTTTTATCCTTTTATATCCAACATGTACATTTATGTTGGTTTGAGATATAAAAGTACATTTACAAATGCATATCATACCATAAATACATATGTTGTAGCTGTGCCTTTATAAGAATTCTATGACAAAATTCCTCTACTTCCTGAACTGAGATTACTAAGAATAGTTCTGCAAATTATGCTATCCTATAACAGAAATATTGTTGCTTACAATCATTCAGAAACCCCAACATTTAATGCTCAGTACTAAACTACTAAAATAGCTTTTATTACTATTATAACACTAATAATTGATTAAACATCTTTATTAAAACAGCACAGTTGATAGAATAAGCTTTTTCTTTAGAGCATTAGTTAAATTTCACATAACTTCAAAAAAATAAATGGCTGGGCAGGAAGTTCCTTTACACTGTAATAAATCCAACTTAACTGGACTCTACTGCTGTCAATTCTCACTGCTACTGGAAAAGATGAGGAGGATAAGCCATGGTGGGGATTATTCAGTGTGTTCATTTGTGATGAGATGACTTTAGCTGTAGTTGAGTGAGGAACAATGGTGGATACAGGTGCATTTACTGTCAAAGAGCATTTGTTAGCTTGTGTGTGGGTCCATAAACATCCACACACTGGTAAAAACTGGAGAACTTTATGAATGACTTCTTTGTGCATTTTGGGAAATCTTCATTATCAACACAAATGTTACTGTCATGGAAGAAGGCGTTTGCAATGGGAAGTCTTCTTGATGTACCACGCAGTGGGAGGTAAGCACTCAAGTTGAGATATGTGGTACCGTGGAGGCATCAATTAAACGATCACTGATGAAATTCAATGTGCAAATGTTCTGCAGGGTTAGGCATTCCAAGATTGGTAATGCGAGACCATAAGCAGATGTACTTGAAAGTTAAATGTTTTTGTGCAGCCACAGTTAATGAGTTGACATGTTTATTGCTTGAATGCTTTCTGAGAGCAAATGATAAAAAGAAAGACATGTTTTCAGATGAGTATATAATTTATCAAAGCTCTCGTCATCAAGATTTTTTTTTTTCAAAAGACAATTCTCACTTATTTGAGGATATCGAACAACATCCACCTCATGTTATGAATTGAGCTGCCACGCAGCTGAACTTCTCCTTAAGTCATTATTTTCAATGGTGCAGCTAATCAACACAGTCATCTGTGAATGATCGATGAGTGGTTGCTTCCAGAATTAATGGCAAAAGAGATTGTTGACACCATTACGCTTTACAAAGACAGTGCTCCCCCACATTTTGCTTTAAATGTCTGCAGACACCTCAATGAAATTTTTTCCAAATCACTTGATCAGATGTGTCAGAAAAGGTACTGGCTCCATTGCCTTAACCAGCCAACCCTGACCTCACCACACCTGACAATGCACTCTGGGGGGTGTTTTGTAGAAGAAGAGATCCAAAAACGCAGATACATCAACAATGAGCACCTGAAAGACGCTGTTCAGTCAGTATTTGAAATGATCACCCCTGATATGCACATGAACAACTAGACATGGAGGTGCATACAGCTGTGCTTTGAACATGGTGGAACCCACACAGACATTTCAGATTCATAGAAGGTAAGCTGCACCTATCCTATCAGAACTAAAGAGACTTCCAGCTCACCTCATATATGAAAAACACAGGGATAGATAATTTAACTAATAACATTAATCAAAATTTATTAAAAAATTCTGGAGTAGTAGCAAACATTTTATTTAATTCTTAATTACCTTAATTCTTAACCAACTGCAACTCTAACAGAGACTCGTTTCAAATTAACACTTCAAAACATTAAGTAAAATAAATGATTAAAACTTACAAATAAACTGATTTTTAAAAGAAATTTTCTGATAAAATTCAATCATATAATTTGTGGTACTTCAAAAGTTAATTACTGACCACAAACGTCTAAAAAATAAATAATATACTGGTGCCTAACATTAAATAATAGAGCCAAAAGCAGTGTATTTCTCAGTCATGAATTACCATAGAACTAAATGTAACTCCTGCTTCTAATCATCACCATCACCATGATTAGAAGCAGGAGTTACATTTAGTTCTATGGTAATTCATGACTAAGTATGTGATGTGCAGTAATATTGTACATTACTGCATTTTTAAGTAAATTTATAAATGAATTCTCTAACGGCAATATAGTGTTGGAAACTTATTTTTTTATTTTAAAAATTAATTTTGATGAACAATTAATAAAATTAAAAAAAGTAATAATTACCTGGTACAAACCGGTCAACAGTAGGCTTCGTCTTACGCAAATGATATTTACGTGCTTCAACTCTTAAATTTCTCTCTCTACCTCTAGAAACACCTCTATCTTCAGATGAGCTTTCATCTGATGAACTGGAATGTACTAAAATAATAACAAAAACAATTTTTTAAAGCTTAAATAACATATTTAATATACTTAAAAATATATTTATATAATACATATCCATAATAAAATGTTTATTAAAAACAGTGCAAAACAATAATTTTTGAAGGTGCTAATTTAATAATCCTTACTAATAATATAAATGTGAATGCGAGTTTGTTTGTTTGTTACGCTTTCATGCAGAAACTACTCAACCGATCATCATGAAACTTCGTACACATATTCTCAAAGGTATTGCGAAGGACACAGAGCACTTTTTAGTAAAAAAAAAAAAAAAAAAAACAATATTTTTTCAGAAGGGTAAAAATATTTATATTGGTAGGTATGATCGTCCGACAAAAAATTTGACCAAATTCAACGCCATCTGGCGTTCCAGTAAGTAAATAAAATAAAGTGCCAATCCAACACTGTAATACCAACGGTCAAGTCACTATTCAATTGAGTATAGTGCATCTGCTGTTTCGAATCCTTCTATATTTATTGTTATTCTTCTGTCACTTCTAACCAATACTAAAACTTTTCCAGTTTTTGAGGTTAGGTGCCTGTTTATTGTTTTACTTCTAACGCTATTTTCAGTTTTTACTGTTTTTTTCTAAAATGCCTCGGAAGCGCAAATCTAACCTGTCCAGGGATTCAACACAGGCCCGGGTGGCAAAAGTTGCTCGAACTCAAGAATCTTCCGCTCACGCAGAACTGAGACGACAACAACAAGCGAGGCGACAATGTGCTTTGAGGGCTGATGAAACAACTTCTCAGAGACAAAAGTTAGATGAGCAAGCTGAACGCCAATACCTTAAGTGCAGCTGAAACGCCAATTCAAACACAAATTCGTTTAGAAAGACAAGCTGAACAGCAGGCAGCTACATGAGCGGGAGAAACTCCAGAACAATCGCAGGCGAGAAGAATCGTTCATGCAGAAAGGCAAATTGCACGCCGTCGAAATTTCATGCGTAACAATTTGTCTGTATTTAATAATTCTGAATTTCAATATGATCCTTCACTTGAATATCATAAGCATTCTTTAATTGGTATTGGCTCAATGAATAAAAAAGTCAGCATTACGATGCTTTGAAATGGAAAGATGAAACTGCTGGAATGTGCTGTTCCAGTGGTAAAGTTTCGCTTCTTTTACTTGGTGAACCAGAGGAGCCTTTGAAAACTCTATATTTAAAGTGTTCCATGAGAGGCGTTATTATGCGCCAATGACCAATGAAGTTGCTGTTTTGGTTACTGGAGACCCATGCTCTCCACGAGACATAGTGTTACGGGCACATGATAATACGCTGAAACGTGTAGCCGATACTCATCAATTTTATGATGCTTTGCAGTACCCGTTAATTTTCAGTAAAGGTGAGCCAGGATATCATTTCAATATTCCAGTCATTAATCCAACAACAAGATAGCCAGTTCCCAATAAAAAAGTTTTCTGCATGGATTTTTATGCGTATCACATGATGCTTCGAGAGCATCTTTTCAATCTCTTTACGCGGTCAAGGCAACTTTTTCATCAATTCTTGGTAGATATGTATATTAAAGTAGAGAACGAACGTCTTCGTTACATTTCTATAAACCAGATGAAATTACGAGCTGAAAATTACATTCAACTACAAGATGCGATTAACCCAGATGGTAATATTAGACCTAACAACATAGGCAAGTTGGTTATTCTGCCTTCTACTTTTGTGAACAGTCCCCGTTATCTGCATGAATACACTCAAGACGCTTTCGCTTACGTACGAACTTACGGCAGGCCTGACCTCTTTGTAACTTTTACCTGTAATCCTTCGTAGCAGGATGTAACTAAAGAGCTAATGCCCAGGCAAAAAGCCACTGATCGACATGACATAGTTGCTCACGTATTTGGTTCACTGTGAGCGAAGCCGCAGATAAAAGCTAGTAAATAGATATTTTAAAAATATTTTTATTTAAACAAAGAATATGATTAATACAACCATAAAAAGTAAATAACTAATAAAAACTTTCTATTGCATAAAACTTGTAGTACTTTTGTACTATAAGTACAAAAATATTACCCTTTCCTTTTTCCACACTGTTATGAACATTTTTTATCTGCTTCTTACAAACACAGTAGGGGTCAGCAAATTAGGAATATTTTATTAATACAGTATATTACTCAAAGTATAAATATGGAAAACAAAATATTTACATAGCAGGACAGCGCAGTTCATTTCTACTTTTTCCTGATGAAAAGTATCAGGTAAATGCTTTCTCTATTAGGCAAATTGTTTTCTCAATTATTTACTTTTTCTTCTAAACATATACTATTATATAAATATAATTTTTTGAATATTTATTTTATAAGTTCAATTGAAAGATTTATTTTTAAACAGAACAATTCTAACCTAAGCTATTTTTTTTTTTCATATAGTCGAAATAATTTTTTTTTTTTACATAAACTTTTTGTAATCAACAGAAATCTTCTATATATAAATGGAAAATAACAGAAATACTTTTTTTTTTTGACATTGTAATTGAAATAAACATAAACAATATTATAGAAACACGTTTATAGAAAACCCACAACAAATAGTACAATACATGTAAATTCTAATCACCCATGGTTACAAAAAATTAATACATACAGAAACCTGATTTTTAGAGCTACATATTATTAAAAAAACAATGAAAATAAACTCAAAAAAGGAATAGATGAAATATAACAAACAGCTGTATTTAATGATTTTGATGATAAAATTACAGAAAATGTCTGTTAAAAAAATAGTATAATAAAAAACCACCATAATATAGTTTTATGAAATTACAAAAAGATAACAAAGAGATTAATAGTTTTTTCCTAGAATACAATTATACAAAAAAAATAATAGAAAAAATTATTAATGTATATGAAAAAAAAATTATAAAAAAGCATATAAAAAAAATAGCCTGTTATAAAATACTTAAGGAATAACAACAATAATAAAGATGATGGAGAAAACTTAAAACGAATACACAAAGTTAAATGTAATTGAATGTAATAAAATTTATATTGGCACCTTAAAAAATTATTTAAATTGGTACAATTAACAAATCTTTTAAAAAAGATTTACAGAATATTACAATGCTTACAGAAAGAGGAAAATATGTGTGTCAAATGTGGCCGACCATTTGTTGCTAAATAACCGTAGTATCGCAGATTGAAAAAAAATTTAATAACAAAAAATTAATATACTTGAGAAATATTATTTTTATAATTTTAAAGAAAAGAATGACTGATGAACCACCAGATCGTATTTGAAGATGATCTTTTAATTTAAGACATAATGGGTTATAGCAGTTGGTTACTATGATTACAAACAGAAGATGTATGACAATTTAAATTTACATCATCCCAGTAATGGAAGTGGAGTTGTGTTAAAAATTTTGTGGTCATTAGTGTGTTTATGTTTTCTATAGTTTTCAGTTTTATATATATATACAGACTGATGATGTGAGATCCCAAGAAAGTAAACTACTGGTATTAGTTTTGTAATTTTTTCTGTTACTGCGTTTTGGTGGTTAAATTATTTTTTTTAATTTAATTAGTAGTGTTAAATATATTGATAAATTATTTGAATTTAAAAAATAAATATATATATTTAAATTCTATAAAATAAACCACCTTGTACAGAATATTGAAATAAGAGATATCTTACCTTAATTTTTCCATTGAAATACTTTTGTGGGATCCTGCATCCTCAGTCATGATTGAAATAATTTAATCATAATAAAAATACTAAAATAATGAAAATTGCATAATAATTTATAAGAATGCTGCAATTTATTGCAGTTTTTATACGACCGTCTCCATCAAACACTGTCTGATGGTTTATTAAATTTAAATTTTGTTTCTATTTATATATTTAATATTTTTCTAATAAATTTAATTTTATATAATCTTTATTAATTTCTAATATCTCTAAATTTGTGTTAATATAAGAAATACAATATTTATCATTTATCAAATGGTTAGCCATAACAGATAAACCTAATTTATTATTTTTGTAATTTCTATAATTTCAAGAAATTTTGTTTTAAAGGATCTATTTCTTTTTCCTATATATGTAAATAATCACAATCATTATATTTAATTTGATAAATTCCACACAGATTGTTTATTTTCTTATTATCATTATTGTTTTTGTTTTTAAATATTTTATTATATGGTTATTATATTTGTACGCTGATTGAAATATTTCTTTATTTATAAGTTTTAGTATATTTTCAATGATATTATTAGCATATAAATACTTTATGTATATACTTTCACTTTTTTATGTCTTATGTACTGGTTGTAGAATAGTTATTTTGCTATTGTGTTTTGATAATTATTTTTTATATATATATTATTAATTAAAGTAGTATCATATTTTCAACTGCTACAAGTTTTATGATGTTTATTTCATTATTTAATTTTCTTTGTTATTATGCAGGTTGATGCATTTGATTGCTCTATTAATCACTTCTGTATGTGTTAATATTATTAGACCAAGGGCGATCTGATTCTTTATGATTTTTTTACTAATATTTCAATTTGGTTGTCTTTGTTTATTTCAATATTTCATTATAGTAAATAATTTAACATTCTATTATCTATTTCAAATGTGAATTTAAATTTTTTATATTCTTATAATGAAAATTTACAATCACATTTGAAATAGATAATAGAATGTTAAATTATTTAGATGTCAATATCAAAATAAACAAGGACAACAAGCTGAAACATCATATATAGAAAATCTACATCTAATAGCAATTCATAAAAAAAATCAAAATAACCCTTGGTTTAATAACCAACAGTTTAATATCTTTATTTGTTCTTAGACTAAAAAAAAATTGTTTCTCTCCATCAAAATTGGATGAGGTATATTATGATTAGTATATTACAGTTTAAATTATTACAGGCCACATTCAAAATTTTCCACCCTTATTATTAATCACACTCCATTTTTGATATAAAAAAATAGTAACAAAAAGAAAGTCACAAAATATTTAGCACTACATTCTAGTGAGAATATTAAAGCATGGCTTTATATCATCAAAGTAAAATACAGATCGGATCATTATTATTATGTCACATATACAAACAAGTGATAAGTCTTAGGTAGAAATGGACTAAAAACAGTGAAATGAGGGGAATCATTCTGCAATTCACCACTACTGCCAAAATTAACTGATTGTTTCACAACAGCTTTGCCATATTTCACATTTACCTTTTTCTAGGATGTAATGGTGAAATAGTTTTAAAGAATTAATATATACTTAATTAAAAAAATAATAATAATAATAGGTACAAAATAATCACTAAACATTTTCTCATTTTTAAAATTTCAATATGAAATTAGTAAGTTACTTTTAATGCCTAATATTGTTACTTCAGGTGTAAATTAAATTATTTCACATAAAAAAATTCAATAAAATGTAATGATAAAGGCTACAGAAAACAGAAAAAACACTTGTGATACAATCTAAATTGTTACAGGTTCACACACACAAGTACACACACAGAAAGTAAAATTTCATAATTTCAAAAATTCATGAAAATGTCATTTGTTTGTACAAAGAAATTGTAACAGTAAAATTTTATCATTCATTCTGAATAACAGATTACAACAACAGTTAGGGTAAACTACACAAATATAGTGAAATTATTCATAACGCATAGGGTAGGATAGCATACAGTTGTGAGTGTTCCTACAAAGTGAGAGGTGATAATAAGTGGCTTACATCAATACCACATCTTATGTCTGCATGCCAATTCAGCTTGAACAAAATATTCCTCATGCTGCGCAAAATTTACAGATCATTCTCATTTTTTTAGATTTTCAATATCATGTAGGTTCCGTGTTCTACAAAATTTATACATTTTTGCTATCACTCCCTTTTAAGATACCAAAAGTAAATAAGACACATAAGATTAACTTATTAGACAATTTTTTTTAATATAAAAGATAACTGTAATGTTGGCTTTAACACCCTCAATTGCCCTCATGTCATTTATTTAACTGTTTCATTTTTTTATATAATTCCTGCATAAATTACAAACTGAAGTTAGTAAAAAAAAATTGATTTGAATAAAATTTCTTCTACTGAATAAAACAGTAAATGAAAAATGAATACTCTACTACTTTATACCTCTAACTATACTTTAGTTAAGCGATTTTTACTTTATACCTCTAACTATACTTTAGTTAAGCGATTTTAAACTAACTGATATCTATATTTGTAATAGTTTAAAAGGGTATCAAACATACATGACTGTAGAACTCAATTTCTGTTAGTTAGAAAAGTCATTTTGATTTTTTCATTGAATATAGACCTATTAAAAAAAATAATAAAAATTTTTCTGAAACTTAAATTTTTCATAAATAACCCTTCATAATCCAATTGCATGTGATATTTGATGAAATGACAGAATGATATACCATAGGCTCTGTTGATCATACTCAATTATTCTATAGTAGGACAGAGGCTGGGCTATTACATGTAACAAGATTTCAATTGTGTATAACACACCTATACACAATTCTGATCGAATTATCTAGAAAGAAATATCAAGACTAGAGAAACTAATGACAATTTAAGAAACACACTATCGAAATACATTCTAAAACAGTGTAATCATAACATTAGAGTTATCTTCTGTTAAGAAATACCAGATTAGAAATAAATACAGATTTTTAGTAAGCAATTTACATTAATTGGTTTAGGTAAACTTACCAGACTTTGCCTCCCTTGCATTGCGTGTCTTTATTTGATACATATCCCTACGAGTAGGTCTAGGGCGTTTAACTCGTGAATACATATCTTGAAATGCACCATCTGCCATAGAATCCTGTGCACTATTTTCTACCTGGAAATAATTAGTCAAATTGATACTTTACACTACACCTTGCCAAATAAAAACAAGTCTTTTCAGAACCTCTCTGTCCTCAGTGATGTACTTCAGAAATTAAGTAAATAAATAATTTACATTTATATCACACTCTTCTGACCTTCCTTTGCAAATAAGAATAGCAAAAGTTCTTGTACTTACTTAAGACTATACTGAATTCAACCTAATCAAATGACATTTATTTCATTATTTTTGCAATTTTTAATATAAAATGTATAGGGTACACACATTTTGCTAACAACTTTTCTAACACTATAAGCACACTTCCTATTTTTAGATAAATGAATGGGTAAATCATGAAGTGTAATATTCTATACATTCTGCTATTATGAGGGTGGTTCAAAAATACAACAGCTGTAGTTCAAAAAACTTTATTCTGAATTTGCATTTACATGTTCTTTTTCAAAATAGATTCCTATAAGTGCAACATACTGTGTCCTGTGCTTGAACACTTTCAAACACAAAATCCAGGCCAACTTTCAAACACACTTTACACCATTTTTCCTCCACAGCTTTTGACCTCTACATTTGTCTCAAATTATTGCTCTTTTACATTCTTCACCTCTGGAAACAGCCTGAAATCACATGGAGATAGATCTGTGCTGTATGGTGGATAAGGAATAGTTTTAATTTTTTCCATTCAAAAATTTGTTATGTGAGCGGCAAGTGTCCATTATCGCAATTAAACAGAAATTGCTCAATTTTTTCCCAAGAGCATTTTATTCCAAAGTGAGTCAGCATTATCTACAGCATATTGATGTACGAGGTAGAATTTGCTGCATTCTCTATACTTACCTGATGTTCCTGATGTTAGTAAATGAATCCTAATCAAAAAAGACGATTATCATGATTTGACTCATGCTAAATACAGCTTAATTTCTTTCCACAGATGGTGAAGAAGTTGACTTCCATTGGGAGCTTTGTTATTTCATATTAGGGTCATAGTGAAACATTCACAAATTATCAACAGTTACCAAATTATCCAAAAAACATCTTCCTTCCTTCTTGTAACGAGCCAACAAATCTTTGCCAGATATTAAATACCATTCAACAATGCATAACATGTTTCATAAGCATCCACTCAGAATATTGTGCCCACTGCTTTTTGAGATGTATAGCAGCAGTTCCTCCAATTGCTGTTCACCAATACAACAATCTTCTCGAATAATGTGCTCACTCTGTTCACCACAATGCCATTAATCAACATGTTCAGTCATCCTGCTCTTTCCATATCTTCCATACTCTATCACTGGCCTCTGTTTAAGACGTATACCCCAGAAGCAATGATGAAAAGACATCAAGTATATTGAAAAGGGATAGGGTGGGGGGGAAAAAAGTACAACCTACTCATCAGGGTAGAATCAGGTAGTTTACAACTTGTCCAGGTAAAATATATTCAAAAGTTCAAAATTATTTAATACAGATTGCAAACTGTTTTTTGGATGAAAGCCACTATATTCATGCAAATTATAAATAAATAACTACTTTATTTAGTTCAGTACATAATTATAACTAATTGTTATTCTACAAATAAAGAAGGAACTAGCCAGACATCTGCATAGAAGGATCGAGGTAAACCACTGATGTAAATCAGAGCAAAGCACTAAGCAAAAGAAGTAACAAATAAAAAGTAGAAGTGTTAAAATAAAATTGTCACTTAATAAAATAATTTTAATTCCATAAAATTTAAAATTAATACATAAACAAAACCAGTACTAAATAAAATAAAACTCTGGAAGAGAATTAAAATTACACATATGAGGGTAAGTCAATTATTATCTGCAATTTAGTGATATTTTTGTTTATGCTGGTAGTACTGTCATGTTGTGTAGATGAAGCATGCGTGGTTTAATTGTTGTTATGTCTGTGCAGGTTTGATGCTACTAGGTTAGTTCCATTATCTCTACCCTGCCATTAACCATGGCTGCTCAGCTTTCTGTTTGTACCAAAGAAGAGCAACATTCAGCGATCTGTTTATTGTGGTCGGAAGGTATCAGGGGCCAAAATTCATCGAAGACTTTCGGTAGGGGACAGTACAGGAACAGTGTGTTACCACAACGGAGTGTCTACGAATGGATTGAAAAATTCAAAAAATGGTCACAAAAGTGTTACGCACGACGAAGGAGCCGGACGACTGTTTACTGCCACAAATGAGGAAAACATTGAGCGTGCACATGACATGGTTTTCTTAGACAGACGAGTAACTATCCATGAAGTGGCACATCATGCAAATTAATCATGGTTCTGCCTACAAAATCATCCACAACAGACTTGGGTTTCGTAAAGTCTATGCAAGATGGGTCCCAAAACAACTCATACAGTGGCATAAACAAACGCACTTGGACAACCGCCAAAAACATTTGGATCGCTATGGTAATGAACGGGACATCTTCTTAGACAGAATCATCACTGGTGACGAAACGTGGATTCATCATTACGAACTGGAGAGTAAACGGCAGAGTATGGAATAGAATAATATATGAATAATACATATACATTTTTTACAGAAAAATACATACTTCAAAGTACATATTTCAAAATGTTAAAGGACAATCTTACAAAAAAAGTATCTTGAGATTTCGCCTAATTAAGGTCGTATTTTTCTTAGCCACATTTGTTCAAAATTAAAAAATAACAATATTTGCAAAATTGCACCCCCACCCCAAAAAATGCTCTAAACTAGTGGCTATGTGGGAATACTGCATCAATAGTACCTTCTGTCACCACAAGTAGTGCTAGTGACACAATCTGCCACCTTGGATTTTCCCTTTTTCCCTGTGGGAAATTATTTTTCCTTCGTCCTCTTGGACCAGGAAATTTGAAATTCCACAGGACTGCCAACCAAATTATTTTTTACACTAAAGTATTAATTATTTATTCTATTTCATTTAGTAAATAGTTCAAAAGTTGGTGGCACAGGTGTACAGTTGTAGTCATCTGCTACATTGTGACGTCATAAGGGAAAGGTACAATTAAATAAATGAATCATGTTTAAAGTGTGAAAAAAGTAACTCAGTCTGGCTGGGTCTCATTATCGATTGCCCGATTGCTCAGTACCTGGTGCATTAAGCCTTGCAGCTATCGACCATAAAAGCAAAATTTGTTCTATGTAAGTTGTGAAATTACATAAGTTTAATTAAAGCTGACTGTCACCACCAGTACTGCTACACTTGTGCAAATAAAATACAGTATGCGTGCATGTTTTAGTTACAATCACTGAATTAAATAAACAAAAAAATACTGTATTTAAATAAAATATTTCAAATTAAGTTGTGCATGTAAGCCGTGTATCAGAAACAACCCAGAATTGTAGGGCTTACCTGGAACACAGCTTTAGCAGTATTGGTGACCGGAAAGTCCTACAATTGTTTGGAGTTTTTTTTTTTAGTTTATTTTCACTGTTTTTTATATAATGAACAGCTCTAAATATCATGTTTTTATATGAATTAATTTTTTGTGACCATGGGTGGTTAGAATTTAAATATGTTTTAATATTATTTGTTGTGGGTTTTCTATAAACTCATGTTTCTATTACATTGTTTATGTTTAGTTACATTTCTATACCTAAAAAATGTATTTTTTTTGTTTTTTCTATTTCATTTGTAAATTTTAAATTCTTATTGTAGGTGTTAAATTAATGTAAAGTGATCAAATGTTTGTTATTTATAGTTGCATTATATATGAATAAAACATCATTTACTTATCTTATCTTATCCACAATATTTGGTGTGTATTTAATATGCCACGAACTCTTTTATTTTTAAATTTTTTTATAATTCAGACATAACATCAGAAATAGGTGATCCCATTGGTAAGCCTATTGGAGAATAACAATTATTCTCATACTCATAATATGTGTTAATGTATTCTGGAGTTTCATTTTCTAACTTTTATTATTTCTTCTGTTTTGTCAATTGGTATATTATGGTACATGTTAATGATATTATAAATTACAATTTTTGAGTGTTTACAGTAAAGATTCGTTTTTATTCTAACTATTTTAGCTATGAAATATGCAGGTGCTATTTTTAAATTTATTAAAGGTCAAAAAGAATTTATTGTAATTATCAGTTTATATTTAGATATTAAATGTTTTATAATTCTTAAATATTTGTTTGTTGGGTCTTTTTATTTTTTTTAAATTTTACCTTCAATGATATTACTCATAAGTTCTTTACATTTGTCTTTAAGCATAATAATTGATGTATTAGTTTTTATCTGATTTTTATAATAGTACATTATCATTAAGTTTATTTTTTTAATTTGATAACCTCGTATTTGTAATCATTTGTTTATTATTTATGTTTTGTTTTTTTATTTTATTTTCTATATTATGACTAATTATGTTTCTTATTTGAGTCTTATCAAAATTATCCATTTCATCAATATTGTATTCTATATCAATTGTAATGTTCTTGACGTAATATTCATTACTGTGTTTTGGTGATTTATATTTAGTATATTACTTTTTTTTAAATCCAAATAATTTTGAATTTAATTAGCTGTGCTAATTAAATTCAAAAAGTAACAACTAACCAACAGAACACAGTATCACAAAATCTAAAAAAATTAAAGAACAATTAATTACGGATAACTACATGGAAGAAAATGATTTTAAAGCAAAAAGACTCTACAAACAAATATTTTAAAATTTTAAAGAATTTAATATCTGAATAAAAACCAAAATTTAATTACAATAATAAGTTAGGTTATCACTCAAGATTATATTCCATATGTACAATCACCCCTAAAATTTGCTGGATTACTGAAATTACATAAAATAAATAATCCTACAAGACCATTAATAAATTTTTAAAGCAGCAAATGCACATTTTATAGCTAAAACTCTAAGAACAAAAATGAATCCTGAATATACACATAGGGTAAAATATGGTTATGAAGTTATAAATAAGTTAAATTCTAATAAAGGTAACTCTAACACTAAAATGGTAATTTATGATATCATGAATATGTACCCTAATATACCAGTAGATAAAACAATAGAAATAATATAAAGGAAACCTCAGAATATACTACATTCATTATCATTAATATAAGCAGGTTGCACGCGCAGCATACAGTCCCCACCATAGGATCTCAGTTCAAACACACATAAGCTCTTTCACTCACAGACTGTTTAAAACAGTAAGCAATGTTTTGCACACTGTGCAATTTCTATACAGTTTTTGCAGTATCTGTATACGGTCATGCAAAGTAGGAGAGTTGGGTCACAGTGGGGGTGACAAGGTAAGCAGATGCTACCAATAGGCAGTGTGGAAAACCATCAATATAAATGGTAATTATAATGCATTGATCACCATTACAAGGAGGAATATTTTTTCTCCAAAATTTTTTTGAGTATGAGAACAATTGTTACTCACAAACAGAAGGATTACCAAAGAGATCACCTATATCTGCAATTACTATACAAGTACGTCTCAGATTTTTATACAAGATTTTCGAAGTACTAAAATTCGTGGTATTATGTAAGCACAGAGTACTGTTATGGATAAAATATGCAGATGATATTTTGGTCATTTAAATCCAGTTTTAGAACATTTTATAATTTTAAATAAACTTAATAATTATAAAGAAATTAAAAATTTACGTGTGAAATGAAAAATAATAGAAAAATACATTTTTTTTAGATATTGTAATTGAAATAAGCATAAACAATATTGTACAAGCATCTGTTTATAGAAAACGCACACCGAACAGTATTGCAATAATACATGTAAATTCTAATCATCCATGGTCACAGAAAATTAATACATATAAAAACCTGATGATTAGAGCTATACATTACAACAAAAAAAAAACCAATAAAAATATACTCAAAAAAAGAAATAAAACAAATAGTAGTATTAAATGGTTTTGATGATAAAATTATAGGAAAAAATTTACAAAATACAGAATATAATAATAAAGTACCATGGTAGTTTAACAAAATTACAAGAAAATAACAGAGGTTAATAACAGTTTTTTCTTAGAATATAATTATACAAATAAAATAATTGTAAAGATTAATAATGAATATTATAAACATAAATGAATAAAAGCATATAAACCAATTAACCACATTATAGAATATTTAAGGAATAAAGATGTTGGAGAGGACTTAATGAGAATATATAAAATTAAATGTAATAATGTAATAAAACTTATATTGGAAAACTAACAGATCTTTTAAAAACGGTTTATGGAAAATTACAATGCTTACAGAATCAGAAAGAGAGGTGTGCCCCTAATGTGGCCAACATTTGTTGCAATATAATAATTTTACAGACTGTAAAAATATCTTAGAAATTTTGGAATTTTGTAATAATAAAAAAAGAATATACTTGACAAATGATATATTTATAAATTTAAACAAAAGTATGAAATGTGAACCACCAGGTCGTATTTGAAGATGATGTTTTAATTAAAGACAGTGGGTTGCAGCAGTTGGCAACAATGATTACGAACATAATGTGTGATGTTTTAAATTTACATTATTCCAGCAATGGCAGTGAGTTTGTTATTACAAAGTTTTTGGCTGTTATTGTATATTTTCTAAATTTTTAAGTATTTATTTACTTTTTGTTATTTGTTGTTTGATGTAATTATAGAATTCTGTTCAGACTGATGAAGCAGAATCTGGTAAAAATAGATTATTGGTATATCACATCAAAACATATACATCCAAAACATATCTATACTTTTAACAAATAAAAGTATTGATAAAACAAAATTGATTAAGAGAGCAAAACGAGTAAAAAAAAATACACTATCATGCAGTTGCGGAGAGCATATGCCAACAAAACATAATTAGAATAATATCTTTTGTCAGAACAAAGGTAAGAGTAAGCCTAGTCTGTGTAAACCTATAATTTCTGATAAAATTGACTATATGTCACACACAACTGAGCATACAAATGTTTTAGTATGATAGAGATTTACTAAGTGTCTCAAAAGATATGAACATCATCAAGACTAATCCAGCACGACCTCCAGCACGATATTAAGATGAGTGAAATCACAAAAAAAACAACATAGTTTAAGTATTAAAATTATATAAATATAAAAATAAGATAGCTTTTATATGAGAGTAACTGAAAGGATCTCATTTTCAGTTCACTTATGACATAAAGTCAAAAATAGCAGACTAAAGAAGCTTCTAGCACATTAGCTGCACTACTGCTACATATAATGACAAATTTTTATGGCATAATGTAATGCCATACATAAAGAATCTGATGTAAAAAAAACAAAAATTACCGTAACACCATGTGATCGTGCCTGCACAGGTTTTGATTCTTCCTCACCATCTCCTTCTGTTTCACCTTCTTCTGTTTCATCCCCTCCTTTTTCATCATCATCTTCATCTTCCTCCTCTTTTAATGCACCTTCCCTTGCTAAGAAACAAAACCAAATGCAAAATAATTAAATTACCTCACAGCTCCCATTTCTTACTAAACTGAAAGAATACCAGTTTTTCATCACAATTAATTTAAAATTGTAAAATATAAAACAGTGGTGATGAATTTTTTTATAACTTTTATACAATTCTAGTATGGATACTAGATACATAATGTTAAAGACATAGAAAAAAATACAAGTTCAGTTCTATTTTCCATCTACGTGTAATAAATTTGATCTGTTAGAAAAGCCCACCACAGAAAAGAAAAGGAAAACAAACAGAACATGGGGAGATAATTATAAGTTCATGTAAAATGGATTTTATCAAAATATATACAATTATTTCATTCATTGAGTATAATATAATTTGACATTTATAATATTAAATTAACAACTAAACAATAAATATTATTGCTAAATAATATAAATTAAATAAATGTTAAAAACACTGATGTGTTTTGCAATGTTTAATTTAAGTTAATGGTAGGCAATAAGAGCTGGCTAAATATTTTTTTTTTTTATTTCACAAAGGATATTTTTATTTTGTATTAGAAAAACCAATAATAGAATTCCAATCATTTTTAACCATTCTACAAAATGACAGAAGAGAGGTCTATATACCACATAAATACATTAGTATGTAGAAGAGATTTGTGAGATCAAATGGGATATTAACAGTTATTGTTACCCAGACAAAAAAAAATCATTATAAAAAAAACTATTTGAAAGAAAAATAAATAAACTGAATTGTAACCCTTGTTTTATTTAGCTGTGAAACATCAACAGAACTTTCGGAAAAATGTTTTTTATATATATCTAAAAATATATTATTACAACTAATTACTTATTGAAGAAATTAACGAAAAGAAAATTAAATTACATTATAAATACATTTTTTTTAAATTCTAAAAGTAATTTAAATGTAAGGGGAACACCATAAACTGTGCAATAAAGCAAGAAAATATCATATTAAAATTGATTATACTATGACGGCACATTCTACATCTGCGATTGAGCTGAAATCCCAGTCTTAAATATATATGCGATATAGCATTTACTAATAAATTATTACTACCAATCTAACATTTATTTAAAAAGTTGTAATTGTTTAAAACAATTTATAATTACATAAGCCTGCGATGGTTGTGTTTGTAGTTTTTGATAATTGATTCTTATGCATTTTTTTAGTGCTGAATTTGAAAATAACCTTTCATTTTTTTCATCATGCCAGAATTTTTCACAATCGCAAATTTCATAATTTGTAAAAAGTTGAAAAATTGTAAAAATGTGATATAGAAAAATAGATATAAAACATTTTTTTTTATAAAATTAATATAATATATTCACTGTTTTGGCTTATATTATGTATACTTATAACTAAAACTATATAGCTGAATGGTCTGAAGAGGAGTGCAGGGGGTCATTGACCCCTTAATTTCTAATGAAAACTGCCACAAAATAAGCCTATTTTTAAATTAATATATTTTTATTTATTTAATTAATTTTTTGAGATACATCATAAATGATTCCTTTTGGAAATTCCTGCCTTTGGAAACCACTCCTCCTCTTCACCAACCCTTAATGATGAAATACATAAAATACAATTCTATTCCATGTGTCAAAGTTTCTTGGAAGGCTTATACTCTGCTTTGAGCTTTTCCTTCTATGTTCTCTATAGGGTTCATCTCGATATAACATACAGTAATAATCTGCCACCATTGTAGTAGTCCATTTTCCCTGATACCTCCTTTCCATTTCTTTCATATCCTGATGAAATCTCTCACCCTCTCTTCGCTAACGACACCCAGATTTTCAGGAAAATATTCCACATATGAATTTAGGAAGTGAACCTTCAAGCTCATGGAACAGCCTAAATTTTTATACTTCTGCATCATGTTCTCAACGATTGATTTGAAATTCGGATCCTCCTTATTGCCCAGAAACTTGTCTTTAAAGGCTCCCCAGGATTTTTTTTCTGCAACTTCCATTTGTTTCTCAAAATTACCATCTTTGAGAATTTTTCTAATGTTAGGACTAGTAAAGACACCCTCTTTTAGTTAGACGGTTGATAACAGGAAATTTGTCACAGATGTATTTAAAACATTTACCTTTTTTGGTAAGGTTTGACAAATTGCTTCAACAAGCGTAACTTGATTAGCATAGTTGGAAGGAGAACCTTATTTGGATCTGTGAGAGCTTCTCAAAGCACATTTATGGTTCCAGGTTCTAATGAAGCTCTTTTTGGCCAATGATTCAGGCTTATCCAATGATTTTCTCTGTCTCTCCTATCTCTTGTTTTTTTTTTGAGTGATAAACAAGGAAACTTTGTGTATCTTCCTTGCTGTTCTACGAGCATCGATATAATTTTGAGATTGCCACATGTAATCCACTTAAGATTGTCAAATTAATTTTATTGAGAACAAATTCCAAATTATCATAACCCTCTTTTAAATGTAATGTCCATTTAAATGTAATGGACATTACATTTTAAATGTAATGTCCATTTAAAATGGGTTATTAATGGATATATATTCCCATTGTGAAGATCAACTCTGAGGCTTCTTTTGGATGAATCTATGAACAGTCTCCAATCGGTACTTGCATACAGAATGTTCTTCTGACTTGAATGTTCTTTTGACTTACAGAAGTCTAATTCTCTTTTCAAAAAATATGGAAGAAAATCCCTTTCTCTGTACCTCAACCAGGAAAGTGAGGTGCTAGCTGCTAGCAGGTTCTTCTCTTTAAACCTCAGACCAAGCAATTTCAAATTTTTTTTTTGTCAGATGTAAGTCTCGAACCAAATCATTTAGTTCAGACTGTGAATAAAGCTCTGATGCACAACTATCTCGTTTCATACTTCTGGATGTTATCTTCATTTAAATTCACTTGTGGAACCGTCTATTTTAAGTCAATTTTCTGATGGAATTGTCAATTTTCTAAACCATGAGGAACCAGGTGTAAAGTGGATGGCATATTTGGATAGTCAATTCTTTTTTTTATTCTTCAAATTGAAACTGTGGACTCCAGTTGAACTAATGTATCAATCATTGGTGTGATTTTGTGGTTCTCGTCACACCACTCGAACTCCAAATCTGAACGCTTCTTGTTTACCCTTTGAACACTGTCTAAGTCCTCCAACACATGTGTAGCAAACGTAGTAGGGTGCCCAAGTTTTGTCCTGATCTATTTTGACTCTGAAATTCATGGTATACACTTGTCAAACAAAATCTGTTATATTTATTTTTTCCTTTCCACCATTAACACACCTCAAATGAAACAACAAAAAAAAACAGCAAACTTTTTTAAGCCTCTTAAAACCATTTTGAAAATGGAAAGTTTGCCTTTATGGCTAAAAAATATTTTTTCCAGCCAAAAACGCATCTGATCACATAGAACAGGAAAAAACTTGATTTATGCATGCTGATGGTTGAAACAGCACTGCTAATAGTTACACATTGGATGAGTGCCACAATAGCTGCCAATAAACATGTTACATCATGTTATGTCTTGTCACAACCTGTCGCCCAAGCTCTCCATCGTCTCTTCATCTTCAAACCAAAACACCCCCTGCCCTCTTCTTCAGTCCACTGAACAGTTTAACTATCAGGATGCAAAGTTTAAGCCGAAAAAAGTGAATATATTATATTTTTAAAAAAATGTTTTATATCTATTTTATAGTATAACATTTTTTGCCATTTTTCAACTTTTTACAAACTTTGAAATTTGCAATTTGTGAAAACTCCTTATGCAATGTGAAAAAATGAAGATTATTATCGGATTCAGCATTAAAAAATCATAGGAATCAATTATGAAAAATTAAAAAATATTATACAATCCAAATTTTGCAGGCTTGTTATTGTATGATTTCATCTTCAGAAACTATATCAAAAATACATTTATATATATGTGGTGTGGCTATTAAATAACAAGACTAATGTTGCTACAGAACTCCACATGCACCAAATTCATACGACAGACAGCTGAATAGTGTAAAACCTTCTCTTTCAATTGTTGACACTCCAGTTTCTGTAGACATATTAGTCTGGCCATGGCATTCATCTGGATAACATCTGTTTTTTTTGTTTTGCAGAAAAAATAAATGTTATATTAGAGCAAAGAATTGTCGTGAAATTTCACATGAAACTTAGAAAAATTGCTGCTGATACTTATCTTTTATTAAAAAAAAAGTATATGGCAATAAATGTTTATCACATGTGCAAGTTTTTGAGTGGTTTAAGCATTTCCGAGATGAAGACGCTGAAGATGATGTTCGTCCGGGTCGCCCTTCCACATCAAAAACGGATAAAAATACTGAAAAAATTGGTAATCTGATCCGATCTGACCATCAGTTAACTATTTGTGCAATTGCTGAAACTGTAGGAATTGACAAAGAATGCATGACAAATTTTACATAATTTTAACACGCAAAAAGTGTGTACGAAAATTGTGCCTATAATTCTCACAATTAAACAGAAAGAAGCTTGGGAAAATGTTTGTTCTGACACTTTGAATGCCACTGAAAATGACCCAAACTTGTTGGAAAGAGTGATAACATGTAATCAATCTTGGTTTTTCACCAATGATCCTATGAAACTAAGCGTCAATCCGTGCATTGGAAGGCCCCAACTTCACCAAGAGCTCAAATGAGCTATCAAAATTCAAAGCAATGATGATTGTTTTTTTCAATATTCATGGGATTGTGTACCCCTTCACTGGGTTCCAGAAGGTCAAACTATCAATCAACATTACCTATCTTGAGGTCCTTGCTCAACTCCGTGAAAAAATAAGAAAAAATGACCCCAATTGTGAAAGAACAAGTTATGGATTCTTCATTAGAACAACACACACTCCCACTGCATTGCTGTCAAGACGTTTCTGGCGAAGTATAACACTCCACTTTTAGACCATCTGCGTTAATCGCCTGACCTGGCACCATGTGACTTATCTGTTCCCCAAGGTCAAATCTGCATTAAAAGGAATAAAATGTCAGACCTTTGAAGAAAAAGCCGCATGTATCATGAAAGAAGAAAAGACTTCCAGCACTGTTTCAAACAATGAAAAATTCACATGGAGCACTGTAGGGATACAGGAGGGGGATAATTTTGAAGGGGATAATAACTAAATATATATAAACATGTATAAACTAAGTAAAATATTTTACAGCATTAGTCTCATTATTTAATAGCTACACCTCACACACATGGTTTTGTTATGTACTAAACAATCAACTTCTCGCCTACTGTTATATGGGATTTTAGATTAGATCGAATGTAGATTAAATCAAACTTGGAATACTTTCAAGGAACAGTAAGAAATGTTAACTTAATTACACATAAAAATTTACAATATTGAAAACAATTTTAAGTCCAGAATAAGTAATTTCATTTTATGATTTATCACTATTATCACATAAAAATTGACAATCATTTCTCTAGTAATACTTCGCAGTTATACTATAATACTGTACCTAAGGCAGTATTTACAAGACTAAGGTAGAATCATGTAGGTATGGCTCACTTTGGCAGACTCAAGCCTCTAAATTCTTAATTACATTAAGTATTAAAAAGTACAAGCAACATGTCCGTAACTTCATTAGAAATGTTTACAATCACAGTACAATTATACCAATTAAACTGGCACCTAACATAAACAAATAAGAGTAAAATTATAACACTCAATGTAATACCGTACCAATCTGAGTAAGCACAAAAGAGAAATTGTAACAGCGAAATTAGATTTTATGCTCGTAACAATTCTCTCTCATTTTATTGTCTAAAACAAAACAAAACAAGAAAATACTGCAGTAATGTTGAAGATACACTATTAAATAAAGTAAAAAAAAGTATATTAAGTGAAACCCAAACAGTCTAATTGAATGCTTCAGAGAAATTACCTGAAGTGGACATTTAATAACTTTTAAAGAGCAAAGGAAGACACAGAAGATGAAATGGTAAGTTGATAGTAAGGACAGCCTATCATTTAGCTACCAGACCTTTAACCTCCTATTATCTATTTTTAAAGAACAATCAACTACATGGGTTATTACTACCCATAATTTATGACCAATAAAATTTTGCACTTGAAATGAACTGCAAACAATCCAATTTTTATAAAATGTTTCATAAAATGTTTAACGTAACTGTTGGAAAAGTATAGATCATTTTTTTAAGAACATCATATAGCAAACTCATAATTATCTAAAATATACACATAAAAAACCCCATTAAATCATAAAAATAAAATAAAGTATAACCATATTCATAAAGAATATAATAAAGAATAAAGAATTATGGTTGTTTTCTTATAAATTCTTTATAAGAAAACAACCATAAAACCATTTAAAACAAATAAGAAGTAATACACTTAAATATATGTATGTACACGCACTTGAATGCACGTAGATGTATGTACATAAATACATCAGAATAAGAGTTACATAAAACTTATCAGTAACTTATATAGGCAGATAACGTAATGTGATCAAAAATCAACTAGAAGTCAAACTTTTGGCAGAAGTCTGACAGGTTTAAGTTCATAAATTTCAGCTACATCATTATCTTAAACACCACTAATTATGTGTGCAAGTTTAAACCTATGACAAAATGCCACATAATGTGCATCAATGAGAATGTGATCATCCTGCTTATTAGAACATAATCAGATACCATAGCGAACCCACACAATAAAGAACTACTTTTTCACAGTGACTGTCTAGTCCTAGTGATCTCTTAATAGCAGTTTTCACATGCCATAGCTTATTGTAAACATTAAACCATTCACCCAACTTTATCCTTCAGACTCAGTTTCTGAAGGCATGCATAACTGGAAAATAATAACACTTAACAAATAATATTATTCTTGAAAATTGGTGGAGTGTAAGTTTCCTTAGCAGCTTCATCGGCTCTTTTCTTATCAAGGGTTCCTAAAGTTTAGCAACACAATAGAAACTGAAAGTTTTGTAGTTAATAAAAATATACTGATGAGTAAATGCCCATAATTACTGAATTTATAGTAAATAATATCAGATAGGGCTTGAAGACTACATCACAGTACACCTACATGCGACATTGTGTGTGCATATGCGCAATCTGACCCCATGTTATCAGTAACACATAACATAATTAAAATTTTAAAGAAAAAGTAATCTAAATGTCAGGAAAAGATTTTTGAAAGTGTATGTTTGGAGTGTCGCTTTATATGGAAGTGAAACTTGGACAATCTGAGTATCTGAGAAGAAAAGATTAGAAGCTTTTGAAATGTGGTGCTATAGGAGAATGTTAAAAATCAGATGAGTGGATAAAGTGACAAATGAAGAGGAATTGCGGCAAATAGATGAAGAAAGAAGCATTTGGAAAAATATAGTTAAAAGAAGAGACAGACTTATAGGCCACATACTAAGGCATCCTGGAATAGTCGCTTTAATATTGGAAGGACAGGTAGAAGGGAAAAATTGTGTAGGCAGGCCACGTTTGGAATATGTAAAACAAATTGTTAGGGATGTAGGATGTAGAGGGTATACTGAAATGAAACGACTAGCACTAGATAGGGAATCTTGGAGAGCTGCATCAAACCAGTCAAATGACTGAAGACAAAAAAAAAAAAAAAATGTTTAATTTAAACAAATGTTTAATCCACACCAGTTATTCATCATAATACAAACCACTCAGTGTCTCTAAACTTCTGGGAGTAAGAGAGAGTAGTGACCCCAGGAGCCCAAACCAACTGCAGTCTTTCTTCCAAGCATTCACAAACTACACCAAACACTCTACATTACATTACATTACATTACATAACACTTTTAAAACACTGACATAACCTTACTTTTACATACATCTTCCAAGCATTCACAAACTACACCAAACACATTACATAACACTTTTACAACACTGACATAGCCTTACTTTTACATACATAATTATTCAAAAACAAAACATTTTTTTCCAAAACCATTATATCACTACCATTGTAACATGTTTTGAACACCAATATAATCCAGTAAACCCAGTTGTAGAGTGTCAGTGATTATTGGTGCAAAGCATAACCCGTAGGGGAAGACACTCGCCTTGTGACGCTTCCAGTCGCCAAACCCCTCCCTCGTTCCTAGCCCTGATGGGCTTTAACAGAAGTCGTCTTTCGCACTCTAACTTTTTATCTCATAGTAATAAGCCAGGCCTCATTAGGATGCCACCGATGTAAATGACTACCGAGACAATTACACTGGTGATTTTTAAAACTTAGCTTTTGCCTTCACTGCAGGCCTTGTCCAGACATCTTAAATATCCTACATCATTGCCCTGTGAAGTAGCTAACAAGAGTTCGTTGAAGCACAAACCCCGCACCTAGTTCTACTTTTATTGGGCCAATTTATAGTAAATGTCTCAAAATTTGATGCAAATTTAACAACAATATACCACCAAAAATGTTGTTCGCAACAACAAAATTTAGTCCTAATTCCCTTAGTAAACTTAACTTCAGTTCATACCCCAGACTTAAGGTTAATTAACAGACTCCAGTCTGGTCTACAAGGGAGAGGCGGACAGACCTCCTACTCCCACTCAGCTCCATCGCAGGGTCCCGCATGACATTTATTTGCTTTCAACCATCGTCGAGATGCCACTACAACTCACGGCTGCATGGGATCCATGCCCTCAGTACTGCAGATGCCATCCCGCCAACAGTGTCGTGTGCTGATTCAAAACTGCTCTTGTCAAAATACCGCTACACTTCTCGGCTGCATGGTAACCCCATGCCCTCAGCAGTGCAGACGCCATTCTGCCGACAGCTAAACAGTCAAAATAATCACCACAATTTCTATCTAGCCATGGCTCGATGCCAGCATGCCTATCTTCGGCCAATCAACTGCCCAGGCGGTCCCTAGCCACCTGGGGTGCTACTCTAAATCTCTTCGGCCATCCTGCTCAGGGCGAGGAAGCAAAGGAAGCCAGTCACAATTGTCCATTCTCTATGAGTCTTCCAGTTGACCCACAGATCAAAGTAGGAATCCACTCTCTCAAGTTCCCTAACAACTCTGGTACATTCAGCTTCGTATCAGGGACAAACATAGAAGACATAGTCCACAGTATCATCGACCCTACAGGCCGGAGTCAACCAAACCTAACCAAACTATTCCTAAAGGCACCATGTCCTGAAAGGAATTGAGTTGTATTCTTATTGGGAGAGACCCAACTAATTGCTCACAGCTCCCTAACATTTGGAAAGATACCATGCATATATCGACCATTAGAAGAATCATCCCACCTAACTTGCCAAGAGTCAAAACCTTGGTCTTAAATTTCTCGCATATGCCCAGAAGGAATACCCTTCTTGCAAACGTACCACTTGCTACGTTCCACAGCTAGAATATCAAGGGGTTTAATGCCGGCGATTATAGAAGCTGCCTCTCTTGAGACTGTTCTGTAGCCATTGATAACAGCTAACAGTAGAAGATGCTAAGACAAAAGAATATCCCTATAATGTTGGAATTGTAAACGTACATTATGGCCTAACAGACGCTTTGTAACGAATACACATGATATAAAAATTCAATTGGAATGGATTACTCTACAAACACCAAAGAAGGCATCAATGGCTTTCTTCGCAACAAACTGAAGGTGCTCCTTGAGTTGAAGCCTCTCATCAAGAATAACACCCAGATACTTCTGAATGGTAACATACCTAATCGAAAGGCCATACATCACAACCTGTGGGTGACTGGTTGCAGCTAGACGACCTTTAAGAAACATCATAGTGGTTTTCTCCGCACTGTAAACCATCTTATAATAAAGATATAAACCTTATATAAAGATTATAATAAAGTACAACCTTAGAACCTTGCATAACCCCAGTAGAAATACACTGTTGAAGTATTCCTTATTTCACTGGTAATGATAAGATCAAATATCATGAGAAAAAAATTATTAATGCAGCCCATGGACCTCTTGAAAAAGTCATTGAAGCCAAAAGACCCTATGATTGGTAAAAGGGCCTGGTAAGGAACAGATGTCAAATAAGTTCTTCCAGTAAATGCTAGTTTACTACTGAATGACACTGATACTGTCAAATAAGATAGTCATCTACTTACATAGTTAATCAGGTCTCCCATAAATTCTACTTCCATAAGTCCTTGTCCTAGCCTGGTTCTCATCATCTTAAACCAAAGGTGGGTTCTCATCTTAAACCGCAGACATTTGGCTAAGTAATGAAGTCTTAACAGACGGGTTTCTAGACCCCCAGACTGGGAGTTGAAGTTATGGGTTTGCAGCCCATTCTCTATAAACAAAATCTTTAGCGGCAAAAAAATTTACACAAAAACCTCAGCATCAGCAAGGACACAGCAACTAGGACAGAAACAGAATGATTTTATGAATTTGAATTTTTGAATATTCAAGGGATATCCACAAAGGAGCAAGAGTTGTTTACTGGACTTTAAAACTGATATCATCTTGAGTGAAACAAAGAAAGGAGAACAGGAAATTAAATAAAAGGAAACTATGTGCATTTGTCTAGTATTGTTAATAAAGATAGGCAAAAAAAGGCAAGAAATCTGTTGCAACAGAAGACTAGAAAGAAAAGTTATGAGTATTAAATCAGGAGATTATGACTTTGAATGTGAAGCACTCAGGAAGGCCTGTGTACTCCAAATGATAATGGGTAATGTTTGATTGGGTGTATTCAATATAAAACAAATCATCAAATTCTTGTGTTACAATTATAGAGAAATATGAATTAAAGTATAAGAGGGTCGACTGTTCAGGCACAACCCACCGAGTTGGTCTAGTGGTCAATACGTCTTTGCAAATCAGGTGATTTCGAAGTCGAGAGTTCCAACGTTCAAATCCTAGTAAAGGCAGTTACTTTTATATAGATCTGAATACTACAATGTGGTGTTCTTTGGTAGTTGGGTTCCAATTAACCACACATCTCAGAAATGGTTGACCTGAGACTGTACAAGACACTCATACAGTTACACTGTACACAAGACTGTACACAAGACTTCAGTTACACTCATACATATCACCCTCATTCATCCTTTGAAGAAATACCTGACAGTGATTTCTGGAGGCTAAACAGAAAAAAATAAAGTCTGTTCAGGCACAATTTAAATGCAAGAGCTGAGATTATGTTTGAAATGGAGGAACACGATTTAATTTCTGTGTAAGTCTATTAAATAAAGAAACTGCAGCAAAGAAGGAATATCATTTTTAATTTTAGATTCAAAAAAGGCCTAGGATAGTGTCCCTTTAAATATGATCATCTCAGAAGCTCTTACGAAAACCTTTATGAGAAAATCTAAAAAAAACTAGAATTATAAATTATATAAAATTAAGGAAGGGGAATAATTTAAAAGACTTTTTTTTATGGTGAACAAAGGTTTGAGGCAAGAATGTTCTTTAACACACATACTTTTTAAAATTTCTGAAAAATTAAGCTTTATATTATTGATATTTTGAAAAAGTAAACTCAAAAATGTAAAAGTATTGGTAAAATTTGGAGAATGCATAATACATTACTGTCTGTCAATGATCAAGTTTTACTTCCTGAATAATGATATAGTGCACAAGGCACTAAAGTTAACTGAAAAGTATGTAACTGTGATCTTGAAATTAACATGACAAAGTCCCAATAAGTGATTATTAGAGCTCAGGTAATGGTTTTAAATACACATGGGAAGTTTGGTGAAAGTTAAGAAATACCACTGTTCAAGAGTAAATTTACTTTCTGACAGTAAGGATAGGAATCGAGAGTTCCAGCGTTCAAGTCCTAGTACAGTCAGTTATTTTTACACGGATTTGAATACTAGATCATGGATGCTGGTGTTCTTTGATGATTGGGTTTCAATTAACCACACATCTCAGGAATGGTCGAACTGAGACTGTGCAAGACTACACTTCATTTACACTCATACATATCAACCTCATTCATCCTCTTAAGTAATATCTGAACGGTAATTCCCAGAGGCTAAACAAGAAAAAGAAGAAGTAAGGATAAGAAGGATATGAATCCACAATTAGTAATGAACATTTTACAAGAAACATCCATTTGTTATTATGGACATGACATCTCACCAAAAATCAAGACAGATCTGCTTCTGACTCTCAATAATAGAAGTCTATGATTGAAAGCTATGTAACATTTAAAGCAGAACTATGAATGTTAAACAGAAAACTGCAACATCCCAGAAGATTTTTAGGGACTGGAAGGAACAGAAAATGGACTGTGTAGGGTGTGAGGAAATGGTTGTTTATTTCTGTTGTAAATACCTACCAATGAACCAGCAAATGTTCAGACCAATGAACCAATATAAATGGTTTTATGATCATAAACGGGCAACCTTAAGTTCTTCAGCATGAAAATTTATCCTACATTTTCAAAACAAACAATGCCATTTTTAAAATTTTAACTCCACACATAACATTTAGTTGGTAAACTTCTCTGTGGATCTAAGCAGCAAATTTATATTTCTATGTAAGGAAACTAATTACTACTTGAACCACACATACATTTTATGGGACTATTTATTTTTATACTAATTTCAATTAGATTGCTGCCAACAAATACATTGCTACAAATAAACTTGCTGCATAAGCATTATCAGTTGCAAGTATAAATTAGCTGTAAGCTGAAATGGCTCTTACTTAAACATAATATCCTGCAAACAACAAACCCAACAGGATATTCCACCATGGCATAAGTGTTGCCTGTCATCCACCAAAGGTCAAGTACTGTCTCTTGGAATTTAAAGATTAACATACGCTGCCAATGGGGGCAAAGGAATTCTTTTAACATTCATCGTCCACTATTAATGTACAAAAATTTTGAAACCACTTTTAACAGTCATATAGCTGCATAGCACCAAAAGCTGATCACCAAATGCTTGTTTAAGCATGTTTACTTTTATAGCACAATTTCCTAGTTTAAAAAATAATTATTGGATACGGTATACCCATGTCACCCAGTTTCAAAACCATAAAAAACAGGTGTAAACAAAATGTCAAAAACACATATAAATCATACTAAAGACCAAAAGAGTCTTCTTAACCATTATGGTAGACAACAGCCTACCATAATGGTTAAGATACAATACACTGGACCTGCCAATTCTGACAAAGTGCTTTCATTTCCTAACTATTTTAACTACCATTACAACTTTCCAAAATAAAGTCCGTTTGTTTATTCCAATAGATATCAAAATCAGTTTGTACCAAGAGCAAAAACATGAAGGTAAGATGAATAATGTAAATAAAATTAAACACCTTGGTTTGGTTAACAAAAAACAAACATTAAAGTGTACCCAGAAAATACAATGTGTAAAAATATATGAGGATAAAAATAATCATGAAGAAATTTACAATAGAATGAATTAAAAATAGTTCATTAAACATTACATACTGCAAACAGCCCTACTGTGATTTTTTTATAAATCAGAAGAAGCAGTAAAAGTACGAACAGAGCAACAAAGCAACAGATTTCTAGTAAATTCTTAAATAACAGAACACACTTGGATATCAATTTTACATGCAACATTTATCACAGTATATCAAAATAAAATTTGTTCCTTGTTTTCTTTACCTCCTTTACTTGAATAAGAATTTCCATACATAGGATACCCGACAAGAGTTTGGGCACCAACAATCCAACTATCACTGTAGTTTTCATATCTTAGTTTTCTCTGCCTTGTACTTCTACGAATACCTATTTAAAAACAATAAACAGTCAAACAAATTTATCATAAAATTGTTTATTTAGTAATATAGGAATATAACAAATTGCTGTCAAATGGTGGTTATTTGTATACCACTTATAAAACAATAAAAATTACACATAAAAACCACTAAACACTACAGAAAGAAACAAGGAACTGCAAAGAAAAATAACACAAACTTAAAAAGATGTTCAACTTTTCACACATACTTTCTTATAACTATTCTCTTGTGTCAAGTTTTAATTGTGAAAATAAATATAAACAAACATCCTAAAAATTTGCACAAAATTTTCATACTAAGGCCTTTAATATAATATAATTATATATGAGGCGCACTAATATAAAAAATTGTGTGAGATAAAGAATAAATAAATAGTTAAATTTACTTTGAAACAAAACTGAATAATCAAAGTAATAAAATAATTAATTACAAAATATTAAATTATACAATTCAATCCAAAATAAAAACTTGATTCACATAGATTAACATTTAAATAAAACTTTCATGGAGCAGGTAATAACACAGTGACCAATTTAACAGACTGATTAATGGCATTTATCATTTTTGCTTAAGTAAGAGTATTTTTTTTTTCATCTTTTATGACCACAAAGGATCACTTTAGTCAATCCCACTATCCAAATTTCTTGAAAGAACAGTTCATGCCTTGGGGCACTCCCAGTACTTTTTCATACGTTCCAATCTCTGTGCCGTTTCTGGTGTTGAAAATGTTCATGTTGTATTTCTTTCTTGCGAGTCTGAAGCAAGTGGTTTTGGTCTTGATTCTTTTTGTTTAATAATATGAATACTTATCAATTCATTGATAAAAATGCCTTCATTAAAGACTGTTAGATTAGAGGTCCAATATTACAGTGTAAAATGCGTAAGTTGCATAGTTTCATGGAATATATATATAATCTATCACAAGTAAGATTAACTAATTTAAAAAATATTGTAATATCTGATTTTGACTAACAGATTTTAACATTCAATATGTAATTTAAAATCTAATTCTTTTTTAATAGTCAAATAATTAAGCTGCTGCATGACATATTGTAATTAATTAGTTACCAAAGAATACCTTTTTTTTCAGCAAATATTTATAAACAGTTCTTTAACAGCAACATATTTAACATAATTTAAAGAGAAAAATAAAAGATTGTGCTAGTGAGTAACAAGCTACAGTTCTAATATGGTGTCATAGCATGAACCACTTGATATTTATATTAGTCTGAGATTTACTATGCCTAACAAAGACTGGACTGAAGTACCAAGTGCTTTTCCCTACTGATACCACATAAAGATATTTAAAGAATAATCCTAATAATTCTACACCCACACCAACACCACTTCGTAATGCAATAGCTGATATTTGTCTTTTGACAATGCTGTGAATAATGTAAATGATCCATTACAATGAAAACAATACAGAAATTGTTATATTAATGGTTAAACAATCTTGTACATTTTACCACCCTTTCCTTTATTAAACTGTAAATATGAAAGTAAAAAATTTATAAGTTTAAAATAAAAATTAATAACTTAGTTACGGAACAAAAATATTTTTATTAAAAATCAGTATATTAATATAACTGTATCTAAACCACATGTTTAAGATAACAAAATATATTAATATATAATATGTACACATTTGTTATGCAAACAACCACACAATAATTTCCTTTACACATTCTTCAATTAATATGCCTGCTTGCTAACTGATAATATCTAGTTTATACGGCCATATTCAAAAACTGCAACGCCAAATTAGTACACATCGTTAAGTAGATAATAATTCATTTCAAAAATAAGCTATTAAGCATTAAGATATACTTTAACCAAAATCCTGGAATAATGAATAAATTAGCTAAATAAAAACTTATTTTGCTATCCTGTTTCTGTGATTAGTGTTGTTAATAAAATAAAATTATCTCTGCTACCTCCTTTTTTCTGAAATAAAATAATATACTGCTCTATTGTATTGTGGGTTTTTATTACCTGAAATAAAAGTTCTGCAATACTGAAAAAAAAAAATGAATTTAAATAATCTTAAAAGATTCCTATAAAGTGTTTGGCAGATTTCTTATTGGACAGACACAGTTACCAATTTTATTGTAACCAAATTAGTTAAAAGTGGTTGAATATAAATATCATCATAAACCTTCTTCTGTATAAGCCAACCTCTATACTTTGTTAATGTTACAAACTCAATACTTCTCAGGAATAAAATCACCTGCCTTGATTATAATTTGTTAACAGATCAGTTTATTAGCACTTTACCTGCTTAGGAGATAACTCATTCACCTTTTAAAGAAATAAAACTGAAATATTGTTCATAAACTATATTTGAGAATAATCTCACAACCTCATAAAAAAAAAATTCTTAACTGTGACCATACAGTGATCACATAATTTAATATTTATATTTACTTGTTTTAGGACACTTTCATCTTTCTTCGCCAAAGGTGACACAATTTCCTACTATTAAAAACTGATAGTTCAGTAATAATAAAATTCTTGAAGTATGATACACAATCTCTCTTTTTCTATTTAGCCTCCAGAACCATTGTAAAGTATTACTTCAAAGGATGAGTGAAGATGATATGTTTGAATGTAAATAAAGTGTAGTCTTGTACAGTCTCAGGTCAACCATTCCTGAGATATGTGGTTAATTGAAACCCAACCACCAAAGAACACTGATATCTACAATTAGTATTCAAATCCATATAAAAGTAGCTTGCCTTTACTAGGATTTAAACTTTAGAACTCTTGATTTCAAAATCAACTGATTTGTGATGACGAGTTTAACCACTAGACCAATCCCATCGCTTATGATATGCAATCTAGATAGCATAAACTAAACTCTGCTATTCTAAAATTTAATGTCTAGAAATATCACAGATCATAATTCAAAAATAACAAATTACAAAAAATGTTTAAAGAATTATCTAAAGTGCACGCATGGTAATGTAAATACAACAAAGACTCTGATTAACCAAGCAACCTGGTGTAGGAAGAGTTACTGATAAATATAGCAAGATCTGTAACAGATACTGAAGAACTGGAAAACCAAACTGCCAACTGCAGTTATGGGTAAATCTATGCTGAAAGTTATATTTCTCAGATTGTGAATAGATTGTGTTAATTTTATTATGTAATAGTTAATATTTATTGACAATAATATCTCTACCTATAGTTAATAATTTATTTTTCATCCATAAATCTAATAGGACTGTAATGATGAGAAGCAGCATAATATTACACAGACAAACAAGTATAACGTAAAACTAGTAAGTTTTCATTTTTTAATAATTTGCAAAATAAATCACCAGTTATACAAAAATAAAAATTACTCGATTTTAAAAAATTGTAATGCAAAGTTATTATAGAAAAAACATTTTACTGAAACTAGATACCAAAGTGAAAAGCCGTAAAATAATCCAAATGGGAAACAGCAGCCAACCAATCTACGAATTGAGGATCAAAACAAGAAAACTATTTGTTATCACTATCAGTGCCAAAATTGAAGAATTTATAACTGAAATCAACACTTCAAAACATAACCTATTCTTTTGACACAATTCTATTTAAGTGCTTGATAACTTCTTTCAATCCATAAATATTTATAAGTCACATGCTACCCAAGGATTCCAACATTTTTAAGACATAAAATCTCTTGAAACTGTCGTGGAAGGTTGTGCAGTAGGCGATTTAAAATATCACAAGAATTTTTCAATAAATTATTTCTCAGTTGTACAATCAGACAAGCATTTTAATGCAACTATATCACCTACTTTTTAAGAAATGAAACTACAGAGGACTCTTTAGAAATAAAATAAATAGATATCTTAAAACAGAAAAGGTGTATTATATGAAGACCATTTTGGTTTCAGAGATATCATAGCTACAACAGAACACATTCTGGTTCTAGATTACTTTTATACACCAGGTTGAAAAATAATATTTGCCTGCTTGGCATTTTAGATGTGGAGAAGGTAATAATTTAGAATTGAAAAAATTTTTAAATTGTAAAAAAATTGGACAGTTTAGGGAAACGACATACAGATGTATGTCGTTTAAGAATATAAGAATTAGGTAGCAGTGATAAGATTAACGGATGAAAGGAAAGCTTTAATTCAGAAAGGAATGAGACAAGGATGTAGATTGTTCCTGTTGCTTTTCAACTTGTATACACAACAAGCAATATATGAATTAAAAGAAACATTTGAAAATGGAGCAATAATTATCAAAGGAGAAAATAAAAATTAAGTTTTATTGATTACAATTTCTTTTGACTAATAATGAACCAGAAGAAATATTAAATGGCTTTATTGCTAGGTCACAAAAATTTGTAAATAAAATAACACTACAAAGGTAATGAAATGTGACAGAAGAGCAGATAATGTTAAAGTAAATATTAAGGTAAAACACGATATAGCAAGAATGCAGTTTTTTGCTACTAAGGTGGTTAAAAAAATGTTAAAGAATGAATGAACTTAGAGAATTAAAGCAAATCGACACCAACAACCAGAGGTTTTAAAAAAATAAGAAATTTGCTAGAATCTGTATAGTTTGACGGATTAAAAACACTTTCATAAAAATTTAAGTGATACCACTTTATGGTAATAAAACATAACAATAAGAAAAACAGAAAGAAATGAATGAGGTATTTGAAATTCAGTTACAGAACAAGTTGAAAATTAAGTAGGTTAATTAAGTTACAAAATGAAAAGATGTTAAGATGAATACAAAAGAGATCTATGCTGGAATCTTATAAAAAAGATGAAATAGGTGGGTTGGCTACAAAATTACAATAAATGGATTTATATAATTTGGTGATATAAAATTTGTAGATGGTACACTAAATAAAAATACAAAGACTGGAATTTATAAAACAGACACCTGAGGACCCAGAATATAATAATTATACTTACTATAACAGACTTCATTTAACTAAAAGTTTAATGATTAGCATGCAACAAAAGAAATAGAGAATAATATAAAAACTCAAATGATTTACTCCAATAAAAAAACTTTCACAACCATCCCAGTCAACTATTTCTAATAACACAGTGTAATTTTTTTTAGTATTACAACAGGCTTGCATAGCCGATAACTGTCCCATATTGTACAAAGTAAATCGACACAGAATACATTTACTATTATCATCACTTTTAAAGGCAAGTTTTCTTGACTCTTGATGACCCCCCCCTCCAATGATTATCATTTATTAGATATTTAGTAGTACAATCTTAGTAAAAAACAAAATTTTACATTCCACCTCTCTGAAATGTAATAACCTTTTATTTCTTTGAACAATTTAAGGATATATCTTTTGTCCTAAATGCAAGCAATGCAGCACAACCAGGGATAAACCAAATCTATTTAAATTCACACTTGTTTTTCATGTTTTTCACTTCACATGTTTTTCAATAAAAAATTACAAATGGCAAAAACCTTGCAATTTTATTGAGATAATATAATAATGGTATGACTAACGACTTAGTGAAATAATTTAAGTTTTTTAATATTAACATAAATACAATAAAAAGGTTAAAAAGAGGTTACAAATCTAGTATTACAGGTGAGAAATAAAATTATTCATATAAAACAGAACAATTTTTTAAATCTATTAAATAACCTAGTCTTTATAACATTCTTACAAGTATTACAGCAAAATTAGAATTACCTCATTCATTAGCTTTCCATGCTAAAAGATTTGGGCAAAATCTTAAAGAAAACAAGAAATAAAGCACTGTTATCAAACATATTTTTGTTGTGATTTTCCTTTATTTCATTGGCAGACAATATTCTTAAAACAATTTCATTACTTTACAAAGTATCCTATGTGCCCCACAAATACCCTTAAATGCTCACACACACACACACACGCGCGCACGCACACACACACACACACGCACACACACACACACACACACACACACACACATTTAAATTAAATATTTATTCATAATTAGTTTCTGTAATAGCTAATTTTTTTTTACAGGATAAGGTCATCAACCTCATACCAGACCCCACCCCCTGACGTGGAGTATCACAATATTTATTAGTGAATGTTTCAAGTTTTCAGCTTTTTAGACTTGGAAGAAATAAAAAAGGGTCCCTTTTCAATTCCACTTTAATATAACTTCTGAAAAATTATTAAATAAAATAATTTTTCCTTTTTTTTACACTTCCTTCAATGCCAATTTCCTTCCAAATTACATTCAGGAAATGGCAGAATAAATTATCTACAAGTGAGAGGTTTCTTGTTAGTTCAGTCATCAATTAAGGTCCCTTTTAGTCCCCTCCTCCCACCAGATGTTATGTTAAAAAAAATCACTTAATTGTAATAGCTTAAGTAAATTCTAAAAGAGCATCTCAGCCAAGCTTCAAATTTCTGGGTCTTCTTGTCTCAGCATCCCCTTTAATTCATTATCACTAGTTAATATAAATAACCTTTGCTTGTATTTCCCAAAGACCGCACTAAGAATAATTATGCCATATTTTAACTTCTAGCTGTCTGAAAAATGGAATAATTTATAATAGCTGAATCAGTAAGAGTTTTCCCATTTATAAACAAACTGATTGTTTTAGAATTCATCAAAGTAATCATTACTATTACAAATAAAATCATGGGAAAACCTATATAAATAAATATACCTCAGTAAAATTGGGGACCACAAATTAAATATCAACAAACATCAATATGATACTGTTACATATAGAATAAAATAAATACACAGTTAAAACAAAAGTACTGGCTGAAGAATTATTAAATACTGGATTATGGAAGACTACATGACTACATGTGCCACACACAACCCAAAGATCTGATAAACAGTTCCAGCTAAAAAATCACATACGCTTTTGCAACATTTGGGGGTTAACATCAAAATTTTAAACATTAACTTGATATACAAAACTCACAAACATAGATTAAGAGTGAGCAATTATGCAATGCTTATATAGCTTGTCCAAGCCGAATTGGCACAGATCTGATGAACATCATAGCTGTATATCTTGCTACCTAACAAGCACAAGTTTATAATACTACTCGATTACAGACAGTATGTATATGGTAAGACTATTATTTATTCCAATCAATGAACAAATTCACTCTTGTATTTATTAGTTACTTATTTAATCCTGGGTTTATATATTATTAAATTAATAATTTATTTCTATATTAAATAATGAAATAGATATGTTATGCTATAATAGGCAGACTAATCGGCTGTTACTGATTAGTGTTTAACCCTATATATATTTATTTATAGTTTTATAACTGAATAAAATATCCAACCCAAACACAAGATTGATTAATGTCTACCATTTATATTGCGCTCTTCACCCTTTCTTCTGGGAGGTATGGGGTGCACACGCCCCACTCTTTAGGCCATTCATCACACATATGAAAAACTGGCAAAAATATCAAATTTTTAATTTAAAGCTATGACTTTCACATAATCTTACATATCACCATCAAAGCTTGTCATCAAATCCCTTCTGATATACTGCCCTAAAATTACTTTTACCTTTTAGTGCATTTAATTTAAGAATGGTCTTTTAAAGATTTGTTTATATATTTTTTTTATTTCCTACTTTTTAGTCTTCATAAGTTTATACTTTATAGCTGCACTAGCGCACAGGTTTGAGCATATTTAGCAAAAGATCGGATCAGTATGTTTTACAGTGGGTGAGTGCAATCAAAACATATGACTAAAAAATTTAATTTCCAAATAACCAAGATCCGGTCAATCAAGGGTGTACCCAATGCATTAAACAGTTAGCGCTTGATTTGCTGATACATACACCATTTGAATCATGAAAATCAGGCAAGTGATTGCTGAGATATTATGGTGACACCTCACCACACCCCCTCCCCCTCTGCAATTTCCAAACTGTGCCCTGGGGCACTTGAAGATATTATTACCCAACGGGTACCACTAGGAGCAGATAGGGTTATCTTCTGGGGGGGTCGAATAAATTTTTCAGAGCACTAGGACTGACTGTTTTCAAAATATTTGCAATTTTCGTCCAAAAATTCAGATTCAGTTAAAAAAGTAGTAAATTTTCACAACACTTAAGTCACAAATTTTAGATTCAAACTTACTTAAACAGGCTAGGTTATCCTTCACTAAGAAAGTATACATGTAAATGAGGTTTTATAAGTTCAAGGGGCATTATTTTCACTTAACAAATTAGCATCTTAGCTACTTCGAAATGCTGCTAAAATGTGTTGTCATCAGGAGCAAACCTGTATGTAAAATTTTAGAGCGTATGCAAAATCCCGTATCACGCATCATCATGACTAATGATGCGGGATCCACAAAAGTACTTTCATAGTAAAATTAAGGTAAGATATCTTACCTCAATATTCTGTACTTGGTGGTTTATATTAATATATTTTAAAATATAATTTAACAGTACAAAGAAATAACATAAATCTTGAATAAAGAGATTAATTTCAGTAAAATAAATATATATATATATATATATATATATATTTATAAACACTATGACACGATTAAAAAAACACGTATATTATGGGATTTAATAAAAAAAAAATTTAAACACTTAATAATGATACTGGATAAGTTATTAGCTAACAAAGTGCTTTTTCAAAATTACCTGCTCTAAAATTATATATATACATTTATATAAATACAAGACATGACTTGTCAAGTGATTTTATTTTCAATGTTAACTCAAATAAAAATACAACATTTCACTGTCTGAAAAATAAGGATTAGCACATCACAATTAATGGATTAATAATTAAAAATAAAAATTGCTGATAACTTCTGTGTCCAGTATTTACAAAACCACTAAAAAAAAAAAAAAGAAAATAAAAAACAACTGCAGATAAAACCAGTGAGCATATTTTATAATTAAAAATGCAATTCTACAAATGACAGAACCAAGAAATGAACCAGCAAAACCACTATCAATATCACAACTTAAAAAATTTTACCATCAACAGCAAGTTCATGATCCCTTTGCTCTTCCTCTGCCTTATCAATAATGCCATTCATCTGCCTACGTCGAAGATAATGATGTCGACGAGGAGTATTATCTTCTTTAACAGACTGATTTACAACAGACATAGGATTAGGATGGATCCTTCTCTTTCCCATTCTATGTTTTAGTCTGTAGAAAAAAAAAAAATAATAATTAAATATAATTAATTCACAACTATAATACCGATAAAATAAAGTAATTTAATTCATACTCATAATCAGTACACAATCAAAAATTTAATGATCATAAAACTTCTAAAACAAGCAATTCAAGATTAAAAAATAATGTATCCATTCTTAATGATAATTTTCACAATAATTTTTTTGTCTACAAAATTAAATGAAAAATAAAATTTTTCAAATTATATAAACAAAACCAAAGAAATTTAATAAAACAAAAAAAAATGAATTGCAGAAAAGGTAGGAACGCATTCAAAACAAAAACATCTGTTGCTAACCTCTTCGATGAACTACGTGGTGAAAATATTCTATCATCATCATCATCATCATCATCACTTTGGCTTAAACTGAAATGCTGGCGAGATGTCAGTGCCATACGACAACTTCTCAACCCACGACCTGACCTAACTACTAACAAAACAAATAAGAAAAAAATTATAAATATTCACAGTATATGCTTGGAGATATGTTTACGTCAATAAGATCTACCTAGATAATTTAAATACAAAATCTTTTAAAATTAAATAGTAAAAAAAGCACAAAAAAATATTTTATTAGCTATATGATTTATCATGGGACCATGAGTTCTTTCCAAAATCACCGGACATATATTTTAGGCACATATTATAACACTTCAAACTTTCATTAAAAGAATTTTTAAAAAATTATATATATATATAATATGGAAGAAATGATTCCGGAACCGATTTTAAACTTTTCTCCATACTTAAAATCTCAATTAAGAAAATCAGTTTTCGCCTCCAGATTGGTTTGTCTGGATAGCCAATTAGAAAGTTGTTGATTACTGGTGAACTAAATCGGAATCACCTCTCTGGATCACATCCAGAGTTGTAACTCGGGAATTTATTCCCACCCAAGGCTAACTGCCTTTGAAAGTCAAATATGGAAGGTCTTTTAAGAAAAAAATCCACCGTCTGGTAAATACCAGAGAAGGCTCTACTCGGATCCGGTGGGCAGCTGTTTAAAAGATAACAACGAATCGGAGCGTTTGGAAACACCCAAAAACAAACAACTTCAAAATTGAGGATAAAACACAAGAAAATAAACTACATTGCCACTCGCAACATTAATTCTCTAACTCAACGCGGCAAACTAAAAACTCTAACAGACATAATGGACAAACAAAAAAATCCTAATCGCAGGACTTCAAGAAATAAGAAACACCAATCAAGAGCCGTTTGAATCACAGGGTTACAGAATTTACAAAGGAATCCCCGGGAAACGTGTGATGAAGAAATGCCCACAGTTCGGAACAGAATTTGCAATCATTCTTAAAATAATTGACTCAGTCGTAGAATTTAAGTCTTACTCCCCCAGGATTTCAACCTTAATCCTAAAATCAGCCAATAAATACTACACCATAATAAATGTCCATGCTGTCACCAATGACAAAAACAACCTTAAAAAAGATAGAGAAAAGATGGACAAATTCTGGGAACTTCTTGACCAAACTGCAAACAACAGAAATAAGACCCACACCAAGATTGTAATAGGGGACTTCAATGCCCAACTTGATAAACAACGAAGATATCGTGATATTATCGGAAAATGGCCTGCCTAGAAGAAAACTAACAAGAATGGCCAAGAACCTGTCGAATTTTGCAGAAACCATAATATGATCTCAAAATCCACCTATTTTATGAGAAAACCAAACAAATTGAAGACTTGGAAACACCCGAATTGGAAAAAAGGGGAATGGCAACTCGATCATGTTTATATGCACCAGAATTATCACAAGGAGATTTATAATGTTAAAGTCTTGAGAGCAACAGATGCTGGATCGGACCATTACTTAATTAAAGTTAAAATAAAATTCACCCCACATAAAAAGAAAAAATCCCAACCTAAAAACAAAAGAGCTTATGATCCACATAAATTAATAAACAATGCCATCTTTGAAGAAACAAATAAAAAAATCAAATTAACTAATAATTTAAAAGAATTGACATCCCAACTGAAAGAAATAGCTGAAGAACTAGCCCCTATAAACCCAAGAAAAAACACCAATGGTGGAATGAAGAATGTGACAAAGCATTCAAAGACTGACACCAGGCTTGGATCAACCACAAAACCAGGAAAACTGAAGAATCTAACCACGAATTCACCAAACAAAGGAAAATAACTCAGAAAATTATAAGAGGAACCAAACAACAAGCCCAAAAAAAGTTGATTCAACAAATAGAAGAAAGTTCCAAGAAAACTAACTCCCAAGACTATTATAAAATTTTTGGTCAGACTCTTCAAAGATATAAACCACCCACCCTTATGCTGAAAGGAAAAAAAGGAAATATGGCCCACACCAATAAAGAAAACGCTGAAATGTTGGCAGAAACCTTCAATAGACTCCTCAACTGTGACGACTCCCAGAGCTTTTTGAGATTGACACTGAAACTCTAGTTAACACTTCACTGGTAAATATCAACCCGCCAACAATTCAAGAAGTTCTCGCAGCCTTAAATGAAATAAAAAATTACAAAGCAAGCGGAGAAGACCAGCTTTTCGCAGAACTCTGGAAACACTCATCAGTTTATTCAGTCAAAACTTCCCTACTTCTATGCTTTGTGAAAATATGGAACGAAGAAAAACTTCCAGAACACTGGACCACATCCCTAATTCATCATTACATAAAAAAGGGGACAAAACTAATCCGGAAAACTACAGAGGCATATCTCTCCTGGATTGCACATACAAAATCCTGTTGAGAATCATATACAACCGATGCAAAGATCAACTTGAACTGGAACTTGGGGAGTACCAAGGAGGATTTAGGCCATGGAGAAGTTGCCCGGAGCAAATAATATCCCTAAAACTTATGATGGACTTATACAAAAGACGAAAAAAACAACTAATAATAACCTTCGCCGACTTTAAAAGGACCTATGATTGTATACACCGACCAATCATGCTGAATATTCTGAGAAACCTGGGCCTTCACCCTAAACTCGTAAACATGATAAAATTAACTTTAACCAATACCCAGTCCAGAGTGAAATTCAGAGGTGAACTCTCTCAACCCTTCTCCATAAAAACTGGATTGAGTCAAGGAGACGGCCTCTACCACTCCTTTTTAACTGTGCCCTCGAATTTGTCATGAGAAAATGGTATGAAATAAATCCCAAAAATATAAAAATGGATTCTAAGAAAAACTCCATTACACTAAATTGCCTGGGATTTGCAGATGACCTCGCTCTTTTAGCAAATAATATTCAAGAAGCCAAAACACAAATCATGAGCCTTCAAAACCTAGCACAAAAGATAGGGCTTCATATCTCTTTCGAAAAAACTGAACTAACGGCCATAGATCCTCTGGTAATAGAGCACATTACGGTAAACAATCAGAAAATTAAAATAGTAAAACAATTTAAATATCTAGGGGAAATAATAACTTATAATTTAAATGAAAAAGTGACATGACAAAACAGGACAAATAAAATGATTAAATCCCAAAAATTATCTTGGTCAACATATAACAAAAAATGCCTTTCAGCTAAAACAAAACTTAAACATTATAAAACTGTAGTACAGCCAGAAGTCACCTACGGAAGCGAGATCCTTTTCAAAATCACTCAGAAAAACCAAATTGATAAAATTCTGAAAATAGAGAGGAGAATTGTGAGAACTTGTATCAATAAAAAACACCAAAAAGAAGGCCAATGGTGGATTGTGCAAAATGAGGTAGTGTATCGAGAAATAGAGCCTGTTACTGATACTATGAGGAAAAAATGAATCTCTTTCTTTGGTCCTCTCATAAGGACATCGGAAACAAGACTGTCAAGAAATATCATTGAAAAGCTCTGGTTCCAAAAGCTAGAAGTAGGATGGATCAAAGAAATTAGAGAAGATATGAAAGAATTGGGAATTTCCCTGACTGACCTACAGAATAAAACTGAAAAAATTACAAAGCTAAAAGACAAAAACATTAGATTTAAACAAAAGACAGACAAAATACAACGAAGAGGGTGTTTACAGATGAAAAAAAGAAAGCAAGATCTGAACGGATAAAGAAATACTGGGTAGCTCGGAAAGTAAAATAACACGCTTTTCTCAGAGAAGATCTAACTAAAATTGACTTAAGTGGTCCCATGTTGGCCGTAAAAGCATAATAATAAAAAATAATAATAATAAAAAATGTATATATATATATATATATATATATATATATATATACATTTTTTCTTTTTTTTCTCAAGTCGATACTTATGATCCATATTTCTCTGTACCAATATATTGTATTTTTTATAATCAAAAACCAACTTGAATAACCCAAGTACAGAATTACAAAATAAATGGAATGACACTTACCTTCTTTTCTTTTCTTTATTTCAGTAGCACTTTCGCAGGATCCTGCATCATCAGTTGTATATAAATCATAAAATATATATCAAGACATAACAATTTTTTTAGAAAAAATTAAAATTACTATCATATATAGTAAACATGAAGTCAAATAAAATAATTACATATATTTAAATATATCAGTTAAGAATTAAAAATTAAAGTGTTACATGTTTACATTATTCAGTAACACTGGCTGGCCAGGTTACATGTAATAAATCGTTCAATTATTTTATTTTTAAAGTAAATTTTAATTTTTAATTCTTAATTGATGTCATATTTAAATATATGTAATTAATTTATTTAATTGACTTCATGTTTTCTATATATGATAGTAATTTTAATTTTAATACTTTAAAAAAATTATGTTTTGATATGTAATTTTACATAATTTATATACACCTGATGATGTGGGATCCCGCAAAAGTGCTATTGGAATACAGAATAGAAAAATACGGTGTCATTTCATTTACTTTGTAATTCTGTACTCGTTCAAGTTGGTTTCTGATTATACAAAATACAATATATATATAAAATAAAATATATATATATATATATATACACACACCACAAAAACATCTAATTATTTATTAACTTGACCCATGAACTCCTCACAGTTTAAAATATTGTTTACCCATTCAGACCTAACTTTGGTAAAGAGGTAGTAGCTGTAGACGATGGTCAAGAATCTCCCACATTAACTACTCAAGTTTGCACAACCAGCCAGTAAGGCTGCTCATTTTCATGCAATAAACAATACCATTCCTGAGAATCCCACATAATTTGTTTTGAAATATTGATCGCACAAAATCTACCATCAAATCTGTGAAGTTTACAGATTGAATATGATTAGTGAAATAACAGAATGGTGAAAAAGTGAATTAGGATGTTTTAATGAAGGAAGAAGAATGTATATTAGTAGGTACACGGGGACCACCTACTCTAGTCAATTAAGATTTTTGTACACAGTATTGAAGAGAAGACTCATTTTTTTTAAAAATCTCTTGAAATTGTGACAGAACACTTTCAATAAAAAAAAAAAAAAAAAATAGGTTTTGATACCTAACAAAAATGCTAACTTCATAAATGCAAATTCATGAATATAACAAAAATTTTTGCAACGTTATGAAAAAAACAGGAAACTATTTTTTAAAGGCCTTTCACCAGTGACAGAATGTGAATTTGCTATATACCACAAAAAAACCAATCACTGCAATGACAGCTACTGGTTCTCCAAAAGTGAAGATTTTCAAGAGCTCTTTCTCTAACAAAAATAATGCACCATTTTCTAGGATTATTAAGACAACTTAATAATTGGAATTCATTCCATAAGACACAACATTGGAGAAGTGAATTGTCTAACGCTAAAAAAGTTATAATATACATCACAGAACAAACGGCAAGGCTAATCAGTTCTACTTTTGTAATATTCTGTCTTTTCCTATTTCGCCTCTGAAACCACCATAAGATATTACTTCAGAGGATGATATGTATGAATGTAAATGAAGTGTAGTCTTGTACAGTTTCAGGGCGATCATTCCTGAGATGTGTGATTAATTGAAACCCAACCACCAAATAACACCAGTATCCATGATCTAGTATTCACATGCATATAAAAACTGCCACTTTTAGGATTTGAACCTTAGAACTCTCAACTTTGAAATCAGCTGATTTGCAATGATGAGTTAACCACTACACCCCACTGGGCTGGTGGTATATGTCATGTGCGTGTATGAGCCACTCGCATGCGATCATGGTTGGCAATGATTATTTTAAGTAGCCTGTTTTTCATTTCAACAGATACTTTTAGTTTAATGAAATTATTTATTACATATTCATTAATATACAACTATAGTACCCAGTGCATGCAAATAACCATACTCAAAAATTACTCTGTTATGGTTTTGAATTTATAACAATCTGTGATCTGCATTTCTGGTATAATTTTTTTACAATCTGTTAGCAGTCCAGATATTTCACATCACTCTATAAGAGATGCTTATTTTGTATACATCTAATAAGAACCTACACCAAACAAAACTAGTGCTACTCTTAAAAAAGTATTTCTGTCATTGCTTATTTGTCATTCAATAGTATTGTATTATAAGATCAAAATAAAGGCATATTTTTACATTTTTGAAATATTTTACTTCTCCAATCTTTCAGTTCCTTTTAAATCAGGAGTTTATATTTTATACATTTATTTTTATATTTTATATGTTTTTTTTTTTTATAATTTATATGTTTATATTTTATTTGGAACAAAATATACAAGTTTTTTTTTTACTCATAAATACACAACACAGCAAATAGTCTTATTGGAAACTAATAATAAATCAATTTACTGATTTATATATTTTTAAGTTCTTTCGTATTAAATTTTTTGCTTATATATTTGCTATTAAAATAGATACAACTTTGTTTTAAACTTTACTCAATTTCTACGTTGAAGTACTACTACTACTACTACTTCATACAAATCTTTAAAAATCATCATTTAAAAGAAGACATATAGAACAAATGTAATTGGGTTTCAGTCAGCAGTCACAGTAAAGAATGATTAAAAGTAAATAAAAATATACATGTACAAGTAATGGTAAACTTGGAGTAGTGACGATTACTACTCAGTGTAAAAACGCGTTCTTCGCTCTTGGTAATCCCCTTACCAAATAACTGTTCTATTTTTAAGAAATGAATGCAACAATTTTGAAATGAATACAGTCTGCTAATTCTGTACTACACATTGTAAAATGTAATAACGGATGACAAAATATTATCTATTACTAATTACAAGGTAAATATTGTGATAGATAACTTTAATATTGTGATTAGTATAACTTTAATTGTTTACTGAAAAATGAATTATCTGTTTAATTCCTCAGCTGGAACGCTCTCCTCGCTGTCATCACTATCTTCAGTGTAATTGTCACTATTTTCACTATCATTACAAAGAGACAATGAAAGTTCTGTCAGAGATTTAACAATTCTTGGCTCCAATATTTACCTTCGATTTTTTTTAACCTTTTCAAAGTAAAATTTCCAGAGTCTGTCACTCATTGAATTCATTTTATCTTCACACAGTTTTTGAACTTTGACATCTTAAACATTGTGTTGTGGCTTGCAACATGTCGTTTTACCTCTGACCATACCATCTCAACTAGATTTAAATTAGGATGGTAAGGTGGAAGCTGCAGAATTTGATGTCCACTTCTTTCAAACAATTCTTCAAATTGGTATAGTTTACTATAACTTTTGTTCAACTTATTTGGTTCATGCAATCGTGGTTAAGCATTTGAGAAGAAAATTGAATATGATGTTTCTGTAACCAAACAGTTATCTTGTTTTTTGCTTGATAATGCAGACTCAGGAGGAAGGTTAGTAACTAATTTTTCTTCAGCCAATTTTAAAAAAATTTTAGTATTCATGCTATCATGGTAACTGCCACTTTTTGATTTGGCTGTCCAAGATAACATTGCATTTAGAATAAAGCCCATTTCACCTCCGACGTGAATTATAATTAAGCATTCACCTTTATTTGTCGGTAAATGAAGTCCTGCATGGCTGGCGTCAGCTCATGATTTTGCCGTTAAATGAGATCATAAAACATAGGATTCATCTAAGTATACGATTGCCGGGTTAAATTTTCTAAAATCACTGATTGCCTACAAATATGAAATTCTTTTCTGCCTAATATCATGTTTTTTAACTAATATTTTCCTTTTTTTCTGAATTATACCACTTAAAAACTAATTCTTTTAAAATTCTTCTTAATCTAGTTCCACAGCCATTTAAATGAATTTTAATTTTCAATTCTTTACAGTTTTTAATTGTTGGAAGCTCCCCTATCCTGAGTGAAATTCATTCACAGTTCGCCTAACCACATCTTTATCAAAATCACCTAATCCAGTAACTGGTTTAGAATGTTTCTTTTCCTTCTGTAAAAAAAACTCATGCACACACACACACACACACACGCACACACACACACACACACACACACATCTCTTAATAGCATAAACATGATTCAACTGTTGTTTATAAAACAATGTATTTTTGTGTGTATAAAACATTAAGAAAGTGACACCATGTTGCAAATATAAAACAATTATTTTAATTTTATTTATGTTTCTTTTTTTGTTTTCCACGTATATAACGTTAAATTCTGTGGTTCTGTCTCTTGGTATGGTTCTTTTTGGTATGGTTCTTTTGTCAATTAATGAATGATACAATGTTTTGTAAAATGTTTTTATCATGGTTTTTATTGTAAAAGGTTTTATCGTGGTCAAACTTTTTAAAGTAGTTTGTTTACATGCATTATGGCTGAATTTAAGTCTGTTGTGAAAGGTAAAAGATTTTGACAACAGGCATGCAAAATTGTAAACAATGTGTATGATTTCATGAAGAAAGTATCTTTAGCTATAGGAAAATTAAAATATGACAAAATAGTGACACATATGATAAATATTATTAATAATATTACATGGTAATTCCATTGAAAAAAGTGGCTAGAAAAAACATAAATTTATAATTAAGAAATTTATTTACACAACTTATTAACAGAACCTTTTGTAGAACAAACCTTTAAAGTTTCTTCAGATTATTATCATCTTCAGATTTAAAAATTTAAACTAGAAACAAAATATTATATTTTGTTCATATATTTTGTAATATATTATTTTGTTCATTTATAAAATATGAAAATAACATTAAATAAAAATACTTGTAAGAGATCAAAAATTGTTTTTTGAAAAATTAATTTTTTATCCATTAGAAATTTTGAGAAAAAGTGATTGTTTTATTGTTTGTTTCAATTATTTGATACAATTTATTGTTTATGAATTATATTGATAATATTAATGTATTTTCATATAAAAGTAGAATTTTTAAATCTATTTGAATTCAGGAAACACTTGTGTTTGTTTAATAACACTTCTGCTACAACCTATTTGAAAAGAATCTGTAAGTGGTCATAACCTGAAACTCCTACACTAATATTCTTCTCAATTGCTTTTAACGTAATTGTTCTCCATCTGAATTTCATTATGGTGAAGATGTATTTACGTAATGCATAAGAAGTGTGTATTAATAAAAGAATCCTATCACACTTTTAGATATAATTCAATTTTATTATTCTGATAAATACAAGCTTTACATTTTCTACGTCGCAATAATTAAAATGTGAACACACACATTTTTGTTGTGGGAAGAATAGAGTGCCAAACTTTATTCAAAAGGAATTTCAGCCAAGGCATTTTATAAGCCTCAGACAAAACAAGAGATCGAGAGTCAGTACACAGGCAGTCCCCTACCAGATACCAAGATACACTGACTCTTCAGGTTCTAGCATCCTCAGCTCAGAAACTCTCTCAGGACTTCAAAATCAAAAATGGAGACGAAGGAATCAAGGATAAGGAGAAAGTACGAGTAAATTATGTTTGTCCCATGGCCAAAAAGAAGTTCACCTGTTTATTTACAATCATAAAAAATATTCCAGAATAGGGTTTTAAAGATGAAGTTGTAACAAATGCTGATGTATACATGATATTAATTAATAACAATTAGATCTCTAATATTCAATTACAATCCAAATCGAAGCTCTGAATTTGACAACAGTTCCTGGTAACTTACCTATATCAGAAATATGTACTTACATCAGAAAAATATTAAAAATAATAACTAATTAAGAGAACATTACATCAGTAAAATTAATCAATCAATAAACATAAATGTAAATTTAATAATACATAAGTTAAGCTCCTTGATTAATATAAAATATATTTTTTTTAAGGTAGATCAGTAATAAACAGCAGATAAAAACTCAAGAGTGAGAAGATTATATTAAAAAAAATACAATATGCAAGAAAAGCAAAAATAATTATGCCTCTATTTCTAACCAGACCAAAAACTTAATTTCCTTTTCTACCCCCTCTGCCAATCCTTCATCTATCACTCACGCTGTATACATATATACAATACTAATATTAATTTATTTTATTAGAGTGCTAAATAAACAGATTTTCATATCTACTATTGTAGAATTTACTATTGTTGTAGATTTCTCAGATATAAAGTATGAAAAATATTAAAATAAGGGTATTATTATTTTTGTAAAACTGTTATTTTTAATTGTTTTAATGTTTTTTTTAATTCACTATATAAACTGTGCTTGGAAATGGTTACAACATTTTGTATCATATGAAAAATATAAGGATAAGGCACAAACACAAGATCTTTGAAATGAAAGACTGAGGTTCTACAACTCCACCATATAGATTCAAATTATTCTCTTCACTCCAGAGAAAATCTGCAAATTTTTAATTAAGTGAATGCATGAACATTTCAGATTTTTACTTTCCTGGCTAGTGCAATATATGCTTCAATAGCAGCCGTAGAAAGTATAAAAAAAGATTTAAATAAATTGTAAATAATCTATAAAAAAAAAATCATTTTCCAATGCTCCCAAATCTAAAAATCTATTTTTGTCAAGAGTGACGTATGTATGTTGGCCTGTATTTGATCTTATAACTCTGGATGCCGTAGACCAATTTTCTTCAAACTAAAAGGTAGACAGGTATACCTTCAGGGGGAAAGAATGTATTAAATTTTTGCAGAAACTGGATAAAGGGGAAAGGTTGTTCTGGCCGAAATAAAATTTTAAATCATTACTGGGGCACACACAAAATAATTTTCTTACAAAAAAGTTTTTTTTTTAGGTATTTCTTGCCTCAGAAAAGGAGTTAATGGGGATAGTTTTTTGCATCTATATTTTATATATCAATAGACCTTCAAAGCACTATTAAGTTTTGCCTATCGCACTCCAATAGTCTGTGGTAACAAAAGATATTTTTTTAATTAATTTTTTATTTTAAATCCATCTAGCAAGTTACCTTGCTATATGAATGAACTCTTTAAAAAAAAAAAAAAAAATCAGCAAAACATTTTCATCTTCATAGAAAATGATAACTTTGTTTACTTAGAATTTTGGTTGTATCTTTATATTTTTTAAACCTCCCTCTACGAATCACGAGACCTTGCTGTTGGTGAGGGAGCTTGAGTGCTCAGTGATACAGAGTAGCTGGACCGAAGGTGCAACCATATCAGGGAGATATCTGTTGAGAGCCAGATTAAGGAACGATTCCTGAAAGGGGACAGCAGCTCTTTCAATAGTTGTTAAGGGCATAGGTCAAGACGAAATGGCCATATCAACATCACTCAGTCCTCTGAGTACTGCACAGCTGAAAGCAATGGAAAACTACAGCTGCTTTTTTTCCAAGAAAATGTAGCTCTCTGCATTTTCATGCAGAGAGCTTCCTTGGTAAAATATTCTGGAGGTAAACTAGTCCCTCGTTTGGATCTCCGGTTGGGGATTACTAAGGATGGGGTCACCAGAAAATTAAAAAATAACATTCTACAAGTCGGAGCGTGGAATGTTAGAAGTCTAAAAAAGGTTGGTAGGTTAGAAAATGTAAAGAGGGAAATGGATAGTATAAATGTAGATGTGGTAGGAATTAGCAAGGTTCGGTGGGAACAGGAAAACGACTTTTGGTCAGGTGATTTTAGAATAATTAACTCAACTCAGCTTCAAATAATGGGCAGGTTGGAGTAGATTTCATAATGAACAAGAAGATAGGGAAGAGAGTAGAGTATTTCAAAATGCATAGCGATAGAATCATTGTAATAACGATAAAATTGAAACCTAAACCAATAACAATTGTTAACGTTTATATGCCTACAAGCACCCATGATGATTATGATGAGGTATACAAAGAAATTGACGAAGCAATTAAACACATAAAAGGAGAAGAAAATTTAATAATAGTTGGAGATTGGAATGCAAGCATTGGAAAAGGCAAGGAAGGAAATATAGTAAGTGAATACGGTCTGGGCAAAAGGAATGAAAGAGGAGACTGACTTATAGAGTTTTGCACAAAATATAATTTAGTAATTGCCAACACCCAGTTTAAAAATCATAATAGACGAATGTACACATGGAAAAAGCCAGGTGATACTGCAAGGTATCAGATAGATTATATATCGTTAAGCAAAGATTTAGAAATCAACTCATCGACTGCAAAACTTACCCTGCAGCAGAAATTGATAGTGACCATAATTTAGTGATAATGAAATGTAGATTGGGGTTTAAAAACCTGAGTCTGAATAAAAAAGATAAAGTAGAAAATGTAGAAGAATGGGAGAATGTTAAAAAGGAGATTCTTAAATCAACAGAAGCAAACTAAGACGGAACAAAGAAAACTGGTACAAAACCTTGGATTTCAAAGGATATATTGCAGCTGATGGACGAACGTAGAAAATTTAAGAATGCTAGTGATGAAGAGTAAAAAGATCTATAGACAATTAAGAAATAATACAAACAGGAAGTGCAAACTAGCGAAAGAAGAGTGGATTAAAGAAACGTGTTCAGAAGTGGAAAGAGAACATTGGTAAAATGGACAGAGCATACAGGAAAGTTAAGAAAAATTTTGGGGTACATAAATTAAAATCTCATAATGTGTTAAATAAAGATTGTACACTGATTTATAATACGAAAGGCAAAGTCGATAGGTGGGTGGAATATATTGAAGAGTTATATGGAGGAAATGAATTAGAAAACGATGTTATAGAGGAAGAAGAGGATGAAAGGGGAGAAACAATACTGAGATCTGAATTTAAGAGAGCATTAAAAGATTTGAATGGCAGAAAGGCTCCTGGAATAGACGGAATACCTGTAGAATTACTGCGCAGTGCAGGTGAGGAAGTGATTGATAGATTATACAAACTGGTGTGTAATATTTAAGAAAAAGGGGAAGTTCTGTCAGACATCAAAAAGAGTGTTATAGTCATGTTACCAAAGAAAGCACGAGCAGATAAATGTGAAGAATACAGAACAATTAGCTTAACTGGCCATGCATCAAAAATCTTAACTAGAATTCTGTACAGAAGAATTGAGAGGAGAGTGGAAGAAGTGTTAAGAGAAGACCAATTTGGTTTCAGAAAAAGTATAGGGACAAGGGAAGCAATTTTAGGCCTCAGATTAATAGTAGAAAAAAGATTAAAGAAAAACAAACCAACATACTTGGCATTTATAGACCTACAAAAAGGCATTTGATAACGTAGACTGGAATAAAATGTTAGCATTTTAAAAAAATTAGGGTTAAAGTACAGAAACCCACCGGGTTGGTCTAGTGGTTAACGCATCTTCCCAAAACAGCTGATTTGGAAGTCGAGAGTTACAGCGTTCAAGTCCTAGTAAAGCCAGTTATTTTTACACGGATTTGAATACTAGATCATGGATACCGGTGTTCTTTGGTGGTTGGGTTTCAATTAACCACACATCTCAGGAATGGTCGAACTGAGAATGTACAAGACTACACTTCATTTACACTCATACATATCATCCTCATTCATCCTCTGAAGAATTATCTAAATGGTAGTTACCGGAGGCTAAACAGGAAAAAGAAGAAGGGTTCAAGTACAGATACAGAAGAACAATTGCTAACATTTAAAGGAACCATACAGCAACAGTAATAACTGAAGAACATAAGAAGCCGTAATAAGAAAGGGAGTCTGACAAGGATGTTCCCTATCCCCGTTACTTTTTAATCTTTACAAAGAACTAGCAGTTAATAATGTTAAAGAACAATTTAGATCCGGAGTAACAGTACAAGGTGAAAAGATAAAGATGCTACGATTTGCTGATGATATAGTAATTCTAACTCAGAGTAAAAAGGATTTGGAAGAAACAATGAACGGCATGGATGAAGTCCTATGCAAGAACTACTGCATGAAAATAAACAAGAACAAAACAAAAGTAATGAAATGTAATAGAAATAATGAAGATGGACCACTGAATGTGAAAATAGGAAGAGAAAAGATTATGGAGGTAGAAGAATTTTGTTGTTTGGGAAGTAGAATTACTAAAGATGGACAAAGCATGAGTGATATAAAATGCTGAATAGCACAGGCGAAATGAGCTTTCAGTCAGAAATATAATTTGTTTGCATCAAAAATTAATTTAAATGTCAGGAAAAGATTTTTGAAAGTATAAGTTTGGAGGTCACTTTATATGGAAGTGAAACATGGACGATCAGAGTACCTGAGAAGAAAAGATTAGAAGCTTTTGAAATGTAGTGCTATAGGAGAATTTTAAAAATCATATGAGTGGATAAAGTGACAAATAAAGAGGTGTTGCAGCAAATCAATGAAGAAAGACGCATTTTGAAAAATATAGTTAAAAGAAGAGACAGACTTATAGGCCACATATTAAGGCATCCTGGAGTATTAAGTCGTCTTAATATTAAATGTTCAGGTATAAGGAAAAAATTGTGCAGGCAGGCAATGTTTGGAATATGTAAAACAAATTGTTAGGAATGTAGGATGTAGAGGGTATTCCAAAATGAAATGACTAGCACTAGATAGGGAATCTTGGAGTGCTGCATCAAACCAGTTAAATGACTGAATACAAAAAAAAATTGTTTAAACAATTTTATAAAGTTCTTTTTTTAAATTTATTATCACCACATGATAATAAAATTAATTTTATTCGGTTGCTTAGTATGGAACTCCCAAAATGAAAACATTTCTTTTTTTCAATTTGAAATTTTTAATGCTTTAAACTTATTTTTGTTAAATGTTCAGTCACTGAAAAATAACTTAATGCATCTCTCCCCTGATAGAGGAGATGTAATATATATATATATATATATATATAGTAATTACTTTATCAAAAAGATACAAACAGAGCTTAATATTATAGCCAAAAAGTTTTTTAAAAACTAATTACATAATAACTTGATTGGTACAGCCAGGAAAGTAATGAAATTTCATATTTTAGGTTTTTTATATTTCCATCATCAAAATCTACATACAAGAGAAAATAAAATCCATATTTACAAAATTGTTATTTCTCTTAACAATTCAATACTTTTATAAATTGGATATTTTCAAAATTTATTATAAAATTTTAACCTGTAAAAAAACTTTGATGACAGAAAAATATTTGAAATCTTCTCATCTCTAATTACTGAACTACATCTTTTTATGAATCCTAACCAATTGTAATTCATTATATAAAAATTGCTCAACTTGCAGTAATTTTATGTAAAAATGTTTTGTGTTCAGGATTATTTTCCAGTGCGGGAGAACAATAATGTCTTTAATTTTTCCCCCAGTAAAAGGATTTCCCTGAACTATACGACAAAAAAAATAATATTGCTTTTCAATCCCCGTAAAGAAATTCTTGATTGATCTGAAATTTTTGAGCTTCCATACATCAAAAGGGGGTCTAGATAGAAATAACAAAGCTTGCAATGATGAACCACTGCAAGGTTACTGATCCCTAAAAGTTTAATCTGATAACGATAGTTCTCAGTACAATACAACATCTTAACCTTAAATATATTTAAAAAACCAGTTATATTTTGCTTCAAAGGGCAAATATATTTTAGTTTTTCAGGCAACATGCAATTCAATATAACAAATATAATTTTAAATAATAAAATATTATTTTAAGGCAATCATATCCAATTAAAACTATTTGGGTTTTGAGATTACTTTTATTTACTTTACTTTCTAAATGAGTTTTTCATTTGCATGTATAAACACGCATTTTAATAAACATGATACGGCATCACAATTTTGTCATGTTGTAATAGATATGAAGGCTTGGACCTAAGTAAAATTCTGATAAAACTATAATTTTCTGTCAACCTATCCTAGTATATTAAGAAGTGAAGCTCAGAAAACTATTGAGTTTTCTGTATTTAATATTTATTAAACTTTTGTAGGTCTTGTGTTTTAACAATATAGTGGCGGCGTATTGCTGTGCACATAGGCTCGACGACTGGCTTACCACACTTACCATAATGATAAGACGTAATTCTAAAATAAAAAAATAAATAGTTTTATGGTTTTGAAACATGTAGGAAACAAGTAGGTAAGTTTCATTTTTTTTCATTCATTTTTTTTTGAATTGGTCATGCAGCCACCCTTGGGTCATTTCAAATGGATTAACTTGTTACCATTTACGTTAGTTTTTTCTCACTAGTGTAAGTATACAAACTTAGAATATACTTAGAAATTATACAAGAAACATTTTTATTTGCCATAAAAATTACAAAAACACTGTAAGTTGTATAAATTTGAAATTTTTATCACCAGTCCCATCAGAGTTATTTGAAGCCAAAATTTGATTTTTAAAAAAATTATTTTCAAAAATTCAAAAAAATGTAGGGGTAAGTATACCACCATTAATATTATTTACAGTAAAACTACTAACATATAACTATATATTAAAAAAATAATTCAAACTGAGTATGCCGTCCCTGCCTCTTGAAAAAAATTACCAAAGTGAAATTATTTCATAGTTTTTCATGTTGAACTTCATTGGTAATTTTCTCATAGAAAGAAGAGAGACAGGTAAATAAACCACTGGACCAATCTTTTACCTTGAAAAAATATGAATAAACTTGTTTTGTTTCATCCTTCCAGGACCAATAGTTTTTTAGTTATGATTTTTTCCATAAATCCTTACAATCATAAAAATAGGTGTGCGCACCAAAACAAAAATGGCTGCCATAGGTAAACTGCTTAAAAAAATATATAAAAGGTATAGTTTTAAGGCCCTGAAACACGTAGGAAACAAATGTGTAAGTTTCAATTTTTTTTTTTTGAATTGGTCATGCAACCAGCTTTTTTTTTTGGGGGACACTTCAAATGGATTGACCCTAATGTGTAATCTGTCACATAACGATGGCCTCACTGGCACTAATAGAACAATGTATAAAAGTAGGACTGGCAGACTATATTCACATGAGAGAAGAGAAGGTGGTGTTGGAAGTGGTGATACCGTCATCCTCCAAACTGCTTTTTGAGGCCAGTTTTTGTTGGGAGAGTATTTTGAGACTACATCTTACCAATATAGGGTCAAAAACAACTTTCTTTTCTAGTAATATCTCAACAGGAAAGAAATTTAAGAGGAAAAATATATCATGTAGTGTTTACTCTTAAGTCCCTCACTAAATAAAAAAACCTGTTATTAGCCTTTATATAAAACTTCACACAATATTAACAAAAGTATATTTGACAGTATATTACACAATATTAACAAGAGTATATCAGTACATCATAATCTCCCTATAACATTCCATCTTTTATACAATGAAAGTGAATACTAAATATACTTAAAAAATTAACTAGTACGTAACCTCCAACTGGTTAGGTGTTATAAACTATATTCTACAGAAATTAAACTTGCAAACTTAAAAGGCAATAAGCAATACAATCTTCTGATAAAATAATCTTGATACTTTTATTTCCTACTTCAAAAGTATGTAACTTCAAAAGTTACATACACACAAATCTATTCTTTCAAAACACTACTGGAGTGTTACACAGTGAAATACATCTGTATGCAGTCACATGATAATTTAAATATAGTATTAAGTTTACTCTATTGATGAAAAATAAATAAAGCTGTAACTACAAAAAAAAAAATAATGAAGTGCAATAACTTTGATAAATTACTTCAAAATAGAGAACAACAAATTAAAACAATATACTAACATTACAGTTTAATATACATGTAAAGCAATAATACAAGAGGTAATCCAAAGGATTAAAACACAAGTTAAACAAATATTTAATTAAATTCTCGATAGGACTAAACAGAATAACTCACCATCATTAGTAAAACGAATACTTCTCTTTTCACTCGAAATCACAAAACGATTCCTTAGCTCCCTGCTCCATACTTTAGGGGCTTTGGATGAAAAGTCTGAATTATCTTTTTCAGACATACAGGCACTATCAAGTTCCTAAAAATAAACGCTAACATTAGTAGAGTAAACATACAAATTTTACATTCAAATGAAAAACAATTACAAAAGGAAGCTTGACAAGTCAAGCCACATAGTAGCTTACCTCACGGGATTCTTCTTTTAACGTGTCCTTGACGGGCATTTTTGATTCTGAATCAGCTGTAAATCTCGTTTTAACCATCGTATAATAAGAATTATAAAATAATTTAGTTTTATTTCACATTTTCAGAACTAATTCACAGAACTAAAACCTACAAAACACGAACAAGACCAACCGACATTCGCCATTTTAATAAACTCTAGTGACTCCAACGCCTTCTCTATCGAAAGATCGCGCGCTTTCCTGTACGTATTTGCTTACGCAACTCACGACGTTTAAAAAATATTAATAGATTACAACAAACGAAATGTAGCGGCGGCATTTGACTAGCGTGGCCTGCATTTAGAAAATTAATTTTTAGGTATCGTAGAAGTAAATTCTATTTCTGTGACATAACTTCACTATACAAATTATATACTATAGAAATTATTAGGTATGGTTTAACAAAAAACATATTAAATAATTTTTGAGTTGTTTATTGTAAGCTAAAATATTACTTCTGTTAAAAAAAAATTTATTCAAATTAGGAAAGTGCTTTAAGGAGCTAACAATAAAAAAGTGATATTGTTATAGTGTTTGTTCATTATAATCTATAGAAGTTGTTACTTTATGAGTAGACAGGGTATTGTGTGGGTTCTTTGTATTTTGTTTAAGTATCAATGACAAAGTCATTTTGTCACAATTAAACAATCTTCACAAAGAAAGACTGTACAACATTGTTTAATATTGGTGGTGTACAGGAACCAGTTAATTAAAACATATTATTTTAGCTTTATTTTTCACCTTTTCATTTTTTTGTAGAATGTTATTCCCAGGAATGTTCTGAGAAATACCAGGGCCCATGGACCGCAAATTTGTGAGGAATTCATTTTACTACCTTCCCCAAAGCCATAATAGGAAAAATAATTTTAACTAAAATGGTAGAAAATGAACATGCAATAAATTTTTGTATTTTTAGATTTGAACTTTATTTTAGATTAAATCCACACCAGTATTGCATTTATTTCCGTATAAGTGTAATCTAAACAAAGGTACTTATACTTCACTTTCCAAGTATATAAATGTGTGTACCTACTTACATTAATTATATATTGGTACCTTTAAGAATTAATGCCATACCTTATTACTGACAACACATAAGTAAAGTATATTAACACCACTTCTTTACTGATCATAAAAATTAATATTTACAGACTTTGTTTTACCTGTGAGTGCCATGTCTTCATGTACAACACTATTAATAGACACATTATTCATATTAATAACAACATTTTCTAATATTCTAAAAATAAAATATAAGTAAAAGACTATAAAATGTTAAATTCTATATGTTAAATTGTGTATGTTACAGTAACATTTACTGTAACATATTAAATAAGTTACACATTTAATGTAACTAGCACATCTTTGTTGATCATTCATAAAAATTAAAAACAATAATGCACTTAACATGGACTCTTGAGATATGCCCACAAATTCTGGAATCCTAAGCAATACACATAATCTATTAAATTATTGTTACGGACAAACAACTCTACAAATTGAAATGCATCTATACAGTATGATTTGAAAAGCTGAAGGTTTAAATATAAATCACTTGTATGATTAAGTATGCTCTATTAGTATGATCAAGTTCATATTAAGTGATTTTCTTAAGTTTATAAAAAATCCAATTAATATCCTGTGATGTTTATTAAGCTAATATTTACTACTAGTGAATGATCGAGCACATTCACTATTAATTTTTTTATTCTGGAAACCAAAATGGGTTTCTGAAATAATTCTCTTGATATTTAGGTGTTCTTTTATATAACCTTAAGCAAGTTTCTCTAAAATGTTTGGAAAAAATGAGAGCAATGAGATTTTGAGGCCTGAAATTTTCCACTGACTCACACAACCACTTTTTATGTATCAACCTAATCTACTTTTAATGAAATTTGGAAATTATGAAATTATGTTAGAGAAATTCGGAAAAATACCTATTTTAAATTATTCATTTCATAAGCAATTGGAAATGTCCTCAATATGTGAATAAAAATAGTTTAAAAAAGCACATTGAATTACAACATTCCAGTAACAGGTCAACTAGCTGTTTTTTTTCTTTTTTACTTTTAAGACCATAATGAATCACTTTAGTTCATTTTTTTGGCAAGTTCTTTCTTTTCTTGCTGATTTGTTGTTTTTCAGCTTTTCTTTTTTGCCAGTAATTTCTAAGGGTTTCAGATCTTCTTGCCCTTTCTTGTTCAGAGTACACCTGGCTTATTGTTTTCTTGGGTTTTGACAGGAATCTTGTTTCTTTATTTTTTAATTTCTCATAGTTTCTGGTTTTCGTTTTTTAAGTTTTCATGGGTTTTTAAGTTTTCTAATTCCTCCATGTCTTTCTGTACTTCGTATAACCAGTTCGGTCTGCTTTTCTTGTTCCAGAAAAGTTTGATTATCCGTCTGATAAGTCTGGTCTCTTCCATTCTGAAAATATGTCAAAGAAAGGAAATTCTCTTCTTTCTAAATGTATTAGTTATCGAGATGATCGTTTTGTAAATCTCTTCGTTTGGAATAATTCTCCAAATCCCATCTTTTTTAATGTTTTTCCCGATGTATCGTCGTAGAATCTGTCTTTCAATCTTTTCCAGTTTGTTGGTAAACCTTGTCTGGTACGGTCCAAATATGGTTTCGCATCCGTAAAGTATTTCTGGTTGGATAACTGAGTTATAATGTCTTATTTTTGTTTATGGACATGCTTTTTTTGTTATAGATGTTCTGTGTTTTTATTGTGGCTTTGATTTATTTTTTATTTATTCTTTCATTCCAGTTTGGATTTTTCTTGGAGGTTGTGTGTGATATTTTCTCCCAAATATTTAAAGTTTTCTACTAGTTCTATGTCATTATTGTTTATTTTTACTTTGCTTATGCATAGTGGGTCTCTCACCATAATTTTGGTTTTTTCGTATGAAATTTTTAGACCAATTTTTCCTGCAATCTCTTCCAGTGTTGACAGTTGGTATCTGGCCTCTTCTATATTTTGGACTAGTAGTGCTAAATTGTCCGCAAAGCCTAGGCAATTTACTGAGATAGGTTTTTCTATTTTAGCGTTATCTTTTTTTAATTTTTTCCAATCCCGTATTATAAATTCAAGGGCACAGTTGAATAAAAGCGGTGACAGTCCAACTCCTTGTCTCAGTCCTGTTTTGATGTCGAATGGGTCAGATATTTCCCCCCTGAATTTAACCTTGGATTTGTTATCCATTAGTGTTAGTCTGATGATTTTGACTAGTTTTGGGTGAAGTCCTAAATTTCTCAGGATTTTTAGCAGGGATTCTCGATGTACACAATCATATGCTTTCTTGAAATCAATAAAAGTCACTACCAGTTGTTTATTCCTTAGTTTATCATAACCTATAATTAATTTTAAATTTAGAATTTGTTCTGGGCAGCCTTGCCATGGTCTAAATCCCCCTTGGTATTCCTCTAGTTCTTGTTCCAGTTGGTCTTTGATTCTGTTGTAAATTATTCTTGATAGAATTTTGTAAGTGCAATCTAGTAAGGAAATTCCCCTATAGTTGTCAGGGTTGGTTTTATCACCTTTTTTATGTAAAGGGTGGATTATTGCAGTTTTCCATTCTTCCGGAAATTCCTCTTTGTGCCATATTTTTACCATTTCTTTGTGGAGATTTCTGTGTATTTTTTCTGATGCGTTCTTCCATAATTCTGCAGTCAGGAAATTGTCTCCACTTGCTTTGTTGTTTTTCATTTGCTTCAGAGCTATCTTTACTTCTGCTAATGTTGGTGGAAGGATGTTTTCTCTTGGTGTTTTAATCTGGGTATTTGTGTTTATTTCCAGAAGTTCTTTTGGTTCTTCACAATTCAGAAGTTTTCTAAAGCTTTCTCTCATGATGTTGGCATTTTCTTTATCAGTGTGTGCCAGATTTCCTTCTGAATTTCTTAACATTATTGTTGGGGCATTAAATTTAGTGTTCATCAGTTTAAAGTTTTTGTAGTATTGTCTTGTATTATTTTTATGGAAGTCTTCCTCAATCTGTTCTAGTAATTTCTTGTGATACTCTCTCTTTTGATTTCAGATTATTTTTTGTGCGAGTTTTCTTTGCATTCTTAGTTTTTGTTCGTTCTCTCCTGTTTTTTTTGATTGGAAGATCAACCAAGCCTAGTGTCTGTTTGCCAGTGCTTGATCACAGGTAATGTTCCACCACTGGTGTTTCGTTTTTTTATCTGGCAGTGCAATTTCTGATACTATTTCTTTTAGTTTTTCCACCAGGGCTTCTAGTTTGTTTTCCGTCCCTAGTTGGTCTGTTTTTTCAGTGTATGTGACATTTCCTGTAATTTTATTCTGGTCATATTGCTTTTTAAATCTTTTGTCACAATTAAGTGCACAATAAAAATTGTGAAGTGCTTTATACATTTGGCGAACTGAACACTGATTTTGGAAATATATTTCCACAATTCATAAACATTGTTCCGGCATCAGTTTTTCCATGAGCATTTGCCAATGCTCACTGATCTGAAATGTCATCAAAACAAAACAAATGACAACTATATCTATCAAAAGTTCTATCACTCTAAAAAAAACACCCATTGCATGTGAATCTTAAATTAATCAATCTACTTCAATAGGAAATGCCTCAGTATATATATATATTAGCTTATCTTCTATAATGGCTTCCTGTACTGCTGCAATTTTGTTTATAGCCTTAATTTAATTCTCAAAATATGATATTTTTGGCTGGTGTTTTCCTTTGAGTCATCAGACATTCAACTAGTTTAATGATTCTCTCCAGTAAATTCTACCTTACTTGAGTTTTTATTTTTTGCTTCATGATTTTAAGTTTATTTTAAAAACAGTTTTATTCAGGAACCTTCTTAAGTTACTTGGAGATGCAATTGTTTGTTACATAAATCTTTCCATAATTCCTCACCAACACTGGAGATATCAAATTATGAGCTTGTATTAAATTCTTAAGGAAAAGTTGAACAAATGCTCATGAATACTGTTTTAAAAAGTATCACAATTTGTGTTAACTTATTTTTATTTAGTAACAGCATTCTAATTAGTTAACTGGGAGTAAATTTATTGTCATACCGTCTTTTAAAAACAAAATTCATGATTTTATTACCATATTCATTATAATTTGTACCTTATGACACATTATAGGTAAATAGGTGATCAATAAATGAAGTGGCAAAACTTGTTATTACTGTTATAAGGGTGACTAACCTATATGAGCATACAAGCATAGCTGTTTTTTGTAGTTCAATCCTTTAAAAACTCAAATTGAAGATTGAAGCCAAAATCGTACTAAATCTGCTAATACTTGTGGAGAGAAATTCATCAATATTATCACAAAAGGAAATGAAATCATTGCACAAGGTTGATAAATGTATAATATGATAATTTTTGCACTATCTAAATAAAGGGCAGCTACTTTAAAATCCACATCGGTGACCTCAGTAATTTAGTGAACTAACACTGGACCTCTTAAATGTAAAATCAGCCAGCTACCTCTCACTTGCTTTCTTGTAAAGGAAAATTACATCATAATTGTGCATATTAGTTTCATTATCAGAATTTCCAGTGAACATTAGAAATCTTGATCGTATATAATTTCTCACTTCATATTTGGTGTATAATACTAAATTTGTTATTACGCTATATATATACCAGGTGGGTGGGAATTAACTCCCTATTGAAAATTGTTTATAACTTCTTTAATAATTAACTAATTTTCATGGAACAAAAAACAATTTTTCCTTACAATAGTAGAAGTGTACACTTTGCTGAAATTTCACATAAGCACCACCATTATCCACCAGTTTCCATAAATGGATGGGAATGTTTGTAACAGACTTCTGCAGATAATCCAGCGGTACATTTATGTTAATTTGGTGAATTTGCTCCTCCAATTCATCAAGAGTTTTTGGTTTTATGCGGTAAACTTCCTCATTTGCCCACACCAGAGGAAGAAGTGGTGGGCATTAGGTCAGGACTCCTTGCTGGCCAATGGGCATCGAGCCACACATGGACAGAACTTGCGAAGTGAAGCAGGGCCCCATCTTGCATAAAGATTAGGTCATTGTAATTGTCCCATGTGGATACAACACCGTGAACATAATCTTCAAGCACATTAAGGTACCGTTCTGCATTCATTGTGTTCTGAATGAGATATGGACAAACAACATTTGTGGATGTCATGCCACACCACACTGTGACCTTTGGGCAATGTTAGCTTTTTTTCAACAACCACACTTGAACCCTCTGTTGCTCAATAATAACAATTATGCCGGTTAACAAACCCCATGAAACAAGGCTTCATCTGACCACAGGATATTATTGAAAATATTGGACTAGTCTTCATACCAAGCAAGTATCATCTCCCCATATTCCAACTGCAGTCTTCCAGTGATAATTCCTGGTAGAAATATGGTTTCCATGGACAAAAATTCAATTCTTACCACAGAACAGTTTGGATTGTGTATTGGGTTAAACCACTTTTGCGAGATGCCTGTCTTTGTGATTTCTGAGGACTCCGAGTGAATATTTCCTGAACCACTTCCACATTTTCCTCCATCCTGGATGTTGAGAGGCGACTGTATCTTCTAACATCTGATACAGAAACTGCGCTAATTAGCTTCAAGTGGCAATTCCTTATTGTCTTTGCATCTACTGAGGCACGAGGTCCTTTCACACTTCGCAATGATCTCTATACTTGTACCACGGACTGCCATACCAGATGTCAGCTGAGCCTGCTCTTGCAAGGTTAGACATTGCACCATGGTCCGCCACTGATACCTGCAGTGACATACATGAAATATTGTGTAATAAATTCTACCACTGTAAGGAAGAAAATGCTTTACGTTTCATGAAAATTGGTTAAGTATTAAAAAAGTTATAAACAATTTTCAAGAGGGAGTTAATTCCCACCCAACCGGTAGTAATGAATTAACCTACATCTCTTTTCATGAAATTTATTAACTCCACTGAATGTAAAGGAAGCTAGTAGGTACATAGATTTGACGGGCAAGGGTCATTATAATACTGGCGAAGAAAGAAAAACTAATTTTAAAAAAAAGGGCTCATCTCTCTGTAAAATGAGTCACTCTGGTCCATTTAGACTTCCCAGTCATATTGCTACAGCTTTTTTCCCTGGATTCCACAGTGAATTACCATGTGAGACTAAAACAGTAGAATGGCAACTTATTGAAATACCACTTCAGCATCTTTGACCTGTAAGATATTTATAGTGGTTGAGGAGAAAGATAAAAATTATTTTCATATAAACTCATCACTGCATAAAGTTTTTGCATCTATTATCAGCTCTAAACAGTTTTTTAAGATAATGAAATGGCATCTAATTTAAATCTATTTATTAGTCAGCTGACTTATTTATTCTTTGCATGGTTTTTTATTTATTTATTTATTTGCCCTTTCAAACTCATGAAAACATTTTGTATCAGCAAATCAATGTACAATATATAATATTGCAATCAAATAAATTTGAAATTTCATCATTGAATAGAATACATTAATTATTTGATGTTTGGGTTTTATCTTTCTGATCATGCTTTTGTTAGATGTTACAGTACGTAAAAAATATAAGCTGGAAATAAAAAATCACTGTTTTCAGGAGCATTATCTTAAGTATGCTTTAAGGAAAAATAGCAAAATATTTACAGGAATTCATGCTTTTATATTATCCTTTTTTCATATACAGCTTCCTTCTTCCAGATATCTGTTAAGTTCGAAATGCCTCAAAATTAACTATATGTTTATTACCTGTTAATTTTGTTACAACTATATAATTTTTGTTGTGATTCAGTCACTCTTGTAATATTCTCTCCTTACCAGATATGTTTACTTTAAGGTATATGTTTTTAATAAACTCTAAGCTGCTTTCTGTATTTGAAAATCACATTATATAAGGCTCAATCTGAAAGTTCTCAGCGGAATAAGAATACAAAAGATTTTTCAAAATATTTCTTTCATTTGCAACATAAACCTTGCAATTTGATACTTTCAGACCAACAACTTTCCAATTTTTTAATACTCTCAGTATAATGCAATTTGCCCAACTCCACAAAATAAGTGATTGTCTCAGCTTTGACCTCATCATTTGAAGTGAATTTTTGTCCAGCAAGCCATTTCTTCAGATTTGGGAAGAGGAAGTAATTACTTGTATGGTGCATGTGAAAGCACTTCTAAGCATAGATCATGAAGTTTTATAGCAGCAACCTGAGAGATGTGTGCAGGCACATTATAGTGGTGAAAAAGCACTTCTTTTTGCGAAGATGTGGACATTAGCCTTAATAGCACCCTTCAATTGGTTCAGTAGTGACGTGTATTATTACCTGGTGGTGTATTACACCTGGAAAAAGCCAGGACCAACAGTCCTGCCTCTTTCCAGGTAGTCATGAGCACCAAACCACAAGGATCTCAAAAACCATGCCATGATTTTTCCTACAGATGGAACCATTTTTGCTTCCTTTGGTGCACTTTCACCTCCCCCTACTTACTGTTTGTTGTTGTAGTGTAAAATGTAGTGAACACAGTCTGTTGAGATGTTGCAATACCAACAGCTTTGTACTATTTGCTCTGTTTGCTGCAGAAAAAGAGGTTATTTTATAATTATTATATATAGGCTGTAACCAAATTAAAAAAAAAAAATAGATTACTATAACACTAAACATTCCTGACATATTTTATTACTTCATCTCTACAGGAACTACATAACCTGTTTAGGAAAAATTAGTTTGCATTTTTTTTATATCCTTAGGAATCACTGAAAAAAAAAAATCCATTTTAGCGGTACCTTACTCTCTGAGCAGTTCTACAGGATTCCATAATATTTGGCAAGTATTTGTTATTGATTAGGTTTTAAATATTCAGTGTTATAGTCTTACATCTCAACACTATTATTTCTTTTAATTTACCTTGTCAGGGTGGTTAATAAAAATCAATTTTATTAATTTTCCTAAGAATTAAATAATAATACTTTTATTCCTTTTTTGAAATCAACATACCATATCTATGTTTGGAAAATAATGTCAGTAAGATAATGTCATTCTTGTCGGATGCAAAGTTGGAGTCTCTCCTCAAAGCTCTCCACGGCTTTCTCCAACATTTCATTCAACACAGCTTTAATTTCTTGAAAATGTCAATTTTCAGGTCCTCAATTGTGTGTGGCTTGTTCACATATACTCTTGATTTCAGGTAGCCCCACAAAAATAAAGCACAAATCGATAAATCAGGAGAGGATGGGGGTCAAGAAACATTGCCGAATTATGAAATGACATGTCCAGGAAACATTTGTCAAACAACTTCAATCAATGCTCTTACCGTGTAAGCTGTGGCACCATCCTGTTATAAACACATTTTTCTCATGTTCATTCGATGCCTTTCCAATTCTGAATGCAGGAATTTGTTTGATGTAACGTGCTGATGTCACTGTAACTGCGGTTTCCCCTCTTCAAAAAAGTAAGGACCAACAATCCCTAACTTTGTGACACCATACCACAATGTTATTTTTGAGCTGTGGAGAGGTTTTTGGTGTAGTTCATGAGGGTTCTCTGACACGCAGTACCAACAGTTCTGTACATTAATATAGCCATCCAGATGGAAATGGGCTTCGTTATTCATCATTATTAGGGTGTTAGTATTTTCCATAAAAATGGTGTTCATTATGCCACAAAATTCTTTGCATTGAAAAAAATCCCTTTCAGTTAGCTGCTTGACGATCATTATTTTGTATGGGTGAAATTTGAGATCACCATGTAAAATGCGATGAAGCAGATGACGTGACATGTGACATACTCACCGCTACAGCCTGTCGCTCAGCAGATCGTTTTGGACTAGCAAGGACTGCTCTTCTCACTCTGTCTACGTTTTCTAGAGTTTGGACTGAACGAGGAAGGCCAGGTGGTTTTTTCTTCATCACAGTTCCAGTACTTCTAAACGCCTCAACCCATCAGAATATAGTGTTTCAATCTGGAACTGCACCTCGATGTTCAACATAAAATTTCAATGGAAAAGATGTTGAACCGGTACCACAGAGTCTTTGTTTCTAAAATCCTACTTGACAGCTAAAAAAAATGTTCTATGCTTCATAGCAACTAAAACCGAGTAGTCTGAGCATCCACCAGAAGTCAACAAAGGTCAATACCCCCACTTGCCACTGAGTACTAGCGGTTTAAAAAACATGCAACCTCTGCTCCACTCTGTACATATTCAATGTTTTCTGCCGAGGCAATTTCTATTTAATGTAAATTACAATGTTTAGCATCAGTTTTCGGAAATTTTTATTATCTTTTTAAATTGAATAGTATTAAGTTCAGATATGATAACTGACTTATTATATCAACTGCACTTTTCAAGGGAAAGAAACTTTTGTAATTATAATATTCATATTTTGACCTGAGTGGAATTTAAAGAAACTTTTGGTAAAAGTATCTCCATTTTTTTCTATATTTTTTCTTGTGATTATGTTAATGATAAAAATTGTTCAAAACAGTGAACTGTTTAACTAACCAAAACCAAATAAATAAATGTGTTCAAAACTTATTAAATTTCAATCACTGTAGTGGCCATTTTCAGTGAAGGTGAGAGCATCAGTATTTCTGGCTTTTTTTTAGTCGGACAGGCGTGTATTTGGAATATAGTTGAAAGCTGTACGGAATTTGATCAATACAAATCATTATACAGTCAGATTAGTTCAGTTTATGTATTCTTTGGGGACTACAAGTGTGATGATTATATTCTGTGGGTAATGGTTTATTTGTTTATTGTTCTGAAACCCATACATCATTCAGATTTTTTTAAGTTTGGGAACTACTTTGTCAGTCCTACTACTAATTGTGTATGTTAATGTAATGTATTTTTTGTTCTGTTTATCTTTGTTATTTATTTTATGTACAAGTACGTCAATGAGTGAGCTAAATATTTTGTAGTCTTGAGTTCTTCTATTCATTCATTCATTCCACTGAGTCTGCACATAAGTGTACTATATATTTTGTGGATCATACTTCTACAGCAGATTGTTTATGTGAGATTGGACAGATGGAGATGTTGTAAATTAGTGTGTTTCTTGCTTTTGTGACATGGAGGTCAAAAAATTTGTTTTAGAAAATATGAGGTCATCTGTAACAAATAATTTGTTGGATAATTTGTTTATGCATGTTAGTTGTTTACATTGTCTTATGTTGGCTCAGTACAAGATGATATCAACATATCTGTGCCACTACACTATTTTGTGAGCATGTTATTTGGTGATTATGAGTTTTGTTATGCTTTGCAGAAAAGAGTTCTGCCAGGATGTTTGAAATAGGAAAGCCCTTAGGAAGGCTATCATTTCAGTCAATAATGAAATATAAAGAATATTTTTGGTAATAATTAGAATTTTCCTTACACAAAGAAAGCCTCTTAACATCACTAATGATCTTTACTTCTAGTGTTAGATGGGTAAATTATTGCAACTCATGTTCAAGGACATTGACTAGCTTGTTAAAAGGCACTGGAAATAATGCCTTTTCTTATTCTTCACCATTGATTGTCTAATCCATGGAATTATGCCAAGAAATATTGGAAGAATGAAATACTGAAGAAAACATTAAAGAAACATTGAAAATGTTGAAGAAACAGAACATGAGGAAGAGAACAATTTTTAAGCAAGTAAGATAGCTTACTTTCATCTATCACCATTTTAGGTATTCAGAAGCTACATACATTTTGGCAACAGAAATAGTTATTCTTGAAACAAAGAAATTTTTTACATCTTTTACTAATTACAATAACCAACAAAGAGAAAACTTCAAGTGAAATATATAATTAGATAAGTAAAATGTACATGTATTTAATTGTATGGTGGACTGGATGAGTTATAAAAAAATTATTTCAGTGATGAAGTACAAATAATTTTGCTCCTGCAGCCCAATTTTCTTCAGTGAAAAATTAGATAATTCTAAATTTAACAGTTAACTAAGTACTCACTTAACAGTTAACTAAGTACTGCAAAAGAAACTGAAGTACTTTCATTTCATTATCGTAAAAAGTAGAAGTATTAATAAATTATTTGAAAAGGTTAAAAAATAATGTCAAAGTATGTTATTGATTTGTAATAATTAACTTTTATAAATTAATCTTCTTTATAAGTAAATTTCTTTGTGTTTTTTAAGGTGTTATATTTGTTTAAACTTGCATTTGCTAGACCAAATGTATTTATTTAGTTCTGAATAACTTCTGAATGGTGAAATCTGGTGAATAAAATGTAAATATTGATTTTTTTTAAATACACAATAACCAAGTCCCTCCTCTGAAATTCCTTATTTATATATTTTTAAAATAATAGAAGATAAATTTATTCTACATATATTTATTTATTTATAAAAGAAAGTACAAGATATAATTTATATGCATATGAAACTTGGTAATATATATAAAATATAATAATAATATTAATAATAAAATATTAATTAATATAATTAATACATTATAATTATAATTAGTTAATATTAATATTAATTAATAATAATAATATTACATATATATATATATAACTAGCAGACCTGGCAATGCTTCGCTATTGCTGAAGAGTGGGAGAGAAAGAGTATAAATGAACACAATTTAAAATTTGATAAAAAAATTAAAAAACTGAACTTCACAAATTTTACCTTTTACTTATTCTCCTTCCCCTTTTCCCTTTCCAACTTCTCCGTTTCACCCTTCTCCCTCACTCCTCTCCAAGTTTCCTTTTTACCCTTTCCTGTTTTCTCCTTTTCCCTGTTTTCCATTTTCCCCTTTTTCTCTTTTGCCCATGCGTAAATTGGTCCATTAGTTTTTTGGTCTTTAGTGGACACACATATGAACATGCCTTTTTTTATATATATATATATATATATATATGTATATTTGTTTTGTTTTGTAAATATCTCGACACCAGCCCCACCTAGCGGGTATAGTTTTTGCAAAAATATTTCTTTTCACGTAACTAATATTCATATTCTGAATATGAACCAAATCGATCCATAAATATAATTTTTCTAAACATCTCAACCCCAGCGCCATCTAGCGGGTTCATTTTTTTTTTTAGAGATAATTCTTTCCATGTAAGTAACATGTATTCTGAATATGAGGCAAATCGGACCATAAATACAATTTTTTCTAAATATCTTGAAGCCAACGCCACCTAGCGGGTCCAAACTAATTCAGAAACCTTCCCTGGCATGCGTCCAACCATTCCTCAAAGTTTCATCGCTATCAGATGAATGGTTTAGGAAGACATAAGAGACATACAAACAGACAAACATTCATTTTTATATATATAGATAAAAACATATATAAAAATAGATAAAGTGAATTCTGTGTCTAACAATTTGGTCTTTACATACCAAAATTTGAATGTGGAATGTGGCAAGATTGGCTGTTACAAAATTGTATAATATATATAGAATCATTTATGGCACAAACTTTAAAAATGGAATCCACAGACTCAAAAGTGAAAACAAAATTTACAGAAACTTAGATGAAATTTACAGCGTAATAAAAAAAGAAGGTTACAATTTTATGGCTACTTGCACAGAATGGATCCACAAAGACTTACAAAACAAATCTTTGATAGATATAATGAAGCAAGAACTAAACTCACATGGTTCTCAGAAGTCGATAGATATTAAAAATTTAAGCATAACAAAAACACAATGCAAGACCGAGATCAATTTCGAAAAATTATAAAAAATGGTAGACTTCCAGAGAAAGCCAAAAGACCATACATAATATGAACTGAAGAAAGAAAACAAGAACAAAGTAACAGAATGAGAGAATACTGGAAGAATAATTCGGTTTGACTTTGTATGCGTGGTCCCCCTATAGGCCTAATCAAAAAAAAATTGATAATTGTTGATATGCTTTATATTAAGTATCATTACTATGGCTTGTTAAGTTATATTTTCATTAAAAATAAATATTAGATATAAATGAATTAAATATATATATTGTAAAATTATATATAATATGTTTTAAAATGGAAGCATGTTTTAAAATTTTGTAACAGCCAATCTTGCCACATACCATCTCATCCTCTGAAGAATGCCTAACGGTGGATCCAGAGGTTAAAAAAAAGAGAGAACTTTAATATATAATGTGTCACAATAAAGGATTTTATATAAGCTATAAAATTAATCAAAATTCAACATCCTAGTCCAATTACGATAAGAGAAAAAAGTTTTAAAATTCATGAAAAATGTTCACTTTTTTTCAGTGTTTATCTCCTGATAAAAAGTTAACCACACAAATTAGAAATTTTTATTCTACTTGGTTTAGTAATTATTGTATTGTTCCTCCCAAATTTTGTTCAAATCCATTAGATTGAGTTAAAAGTGACATTTTTATGATGATTTTACATGGAATGATCCATGTAAATCATTACTTAATTAAACGGTGAACGTTTATGTAACGTAGGAACAATATGAAATAGTATTCGTAGAAATAATTATTATTTTTTTTTTAATTTGGCTTAGTAGAATAAATTTTAATAATTAAAGAGATCAAGGACAACAACATTATAAATTATGTATGCACGAATCAATTAGTTAATTATGAGTTGTTTGTATTTAAGTTAATCATTGGAATTTAAACGAAAGAGTAGAAATAAACTTCTTACATTTTAGTTTTTCTTTTACACATTTTTTTATAATTATAAATATTCGTTGATAACTAATTCGATAAGAGCATAGAACATGAAGTTTCTTAAACCCTGGTACTAATGACCGCCAAATTAACGATTTTGCGAATCGCCATGAGATGGCGTAGTGTTAGCTGTCCGCCATGCAGTCTGGTGCGATCTGATGTGCTACTTTAATCAAATATTGGTTGTATTTGTTCAGGTAGAATAAAATACTTGTTTATACTAAGAAATCAGCTTCTAAAATAATATACGTTTTATTTTTGTAATAAAACCAATTTTTGAAAACGTACGTTGTTACCTCTTAATTTTATATGATTTTTCGTGTGTTCACATTGCGTGAGTCAACTGTATATTTGGTGGTGTGTATGCGTGTGTGTAGTCTGCTGTCAGTGGGTGATAACAGTGTTTTTATTGAAAGTACTAAGTTGTTACAGTTAATCTGTATAATTTTTCGAAAATTTTTGAAACTGCGTTATTGAGATATGATATGTAAAGAGTATTGAGGTAAGCGAGTTTGTTTTTTGTTTAGTAAGCTTGTATTTATTATGAAGTAGGTAGGTCATTAGGCGTGATGTTTGTGTTGGGTAGTCAGGCTTTTTTCAATGGGGAGGTAAAAGAAAAAAGGTACTGAAAACCGTAATTTTCAAGAATTTAGAATTTTAACTTATTTTTAAAGTGGACAAGAGTACATTTTTAGTATTAAAAAAAAATTCTTATATGATTGAATTATGTTAAATGTAATATTTTACAAAAATCTTTTCATGATGGTTATGAAGGATGTGTTTGGTTGAATGCAGTTTTTATGGCCTTAAAGTTTTATCCATCATTTTAACTTAAAATTTTGCTACCTGTTGACTGTATAGCCACCTAGCAGTATTGTGTTTATTTGTGATTAATGATAGAGTTAATTTTTAACCTAAAAGATAGGTGTTAATGAAGATTCTTAAGTTTATCAGTTTTTAAAGCTATATCAGCAACTATGGTTATAATATTATATTATTTAGAAAAAGTACACTAATTATTATTCGTTTAATCTTTTAAATTAAAAAAAAAAAAAAAAACATTAACATGGTATGGATGCTACTGCAACAGTTATGCAACATAACTGTTGCATGGAATTCAATGATTTATTTATTAATCATAACTTGTGGATTATATATCCATACACCAGCTTATTAACTAGCTGTATTATGACATTAACATAAATTGTTCTATTTACACTTATAGTGTTATTTAGATGTATATCTTTTCAAGGATTTTTGATTTATGACTTCAAGTTGTACTTGAAGATTATAATCATACAATTTTTTAAGGGATTGATTTAGTATCTATACCAAGTATTAATTGATTAAGAGCAGATATAGCTCTTGTAATTTTACTTACTTTATTAGCTCTTCTAATTTTACTAAATTGATTAATAGCAGACGTAGCCCTTAATCAATATTATAAATACATATATATTATAAATTGGTAATAATAAGTTACTGTAAATCCTGGCATACAAGTTGACCTAGCCTAGTCAAATTTCATTTTAATGGAAGGATTTTGAATGATTAATAAGAGAATTGTCATATAAGATGACTGTGAATTATTGTACAGATAAGAAAACTTACCACTTATTTCACTGATGTGGCAGTAGCAGTAGGAAGCTACAGATACATCGTAAATATGTTTGAAAGTTAAGTCATTGTTAAAATCCCTTTTGTAAACCAATACTTAGTACTGTTAAATTCTGATCTTATTTTTCAGTTAGTATGTATAATACTTACTTTACAATAAATTCTTCAAAACGAAGAGAATTCATTTCTGTTTTATATATTTTATTTTAATATTGAGTGTTCTATAAAATGCAATTATTTATTTGTATTGAAAATTATAGGTTTTACAAATATTTCAAGTAATAGTAAGACAAGAGGTTTGAGTTTAGTGACTGGGAGAAAAATTGAAGCGTTATTTTTAAAACTCTTAATCAAGATAATCTATCCAATCATACAGACCGTATTGCCCTGAATTAGAGAACCAGATAGGCAAATAGATAAAAGAAAATTGAAAAAACTGATTGAATGGGTACTTAAAGCAAAATTCTTGATTCTCTGCACTTATGTTCATTTCACAATTAGCCTGTTTAGAAGTCTACTAATGTTATTTTACTCAAGATTAAATTGGTAAATCAGGATTTTATGCAAGTATAACTTAGTTACTTTGGAAACACCAAAAACTGTGATGTTTCTCAATTCTGTGCATTTAGAAACAAACTGTGATACATGTCGTGTTGTTCCTCTGTATTTGTTAAAAATGGAAAAAGATAATCAATTTTGAGACTTAGTTAACGCATTATAGACATTAATGAACAATGATTTTTTAGGTATAAATAATAATAATAATAATTGTAGTAGTATGTTACGAATAATTTGTATGAGTATATATATATATATATATATATACTTTCATTACTTTTATATATATATATAAATTTTGTTATTTGGGAAGTAGAATTATTAAAGATGGACAAAACATAAAAATGCTGAATAGCACAAGCGAAACGAGCCTTTAGTCAAAAATATAATTTGTTTACATCAGAAATTAATTTAAACGTCAGGAAAAGATTTTTGAAAGTATATGTTTGGAGCGTAGCTTTATATGGAAGTGAAACTTGGACGATTGGAGTACTTTAGAAGAAAAGATTAGAAGCTTTTAAAATGTGGTGCTATAGGAGAATGTTAAAAATCAAATGGGTGGATAAAGTGTCAAATGAAGAGGTGTTGCAGCAAATTGATGAAGAAAGAAGCATTTGGAAAAATATAGTTAAAAGAAGAGACAGACTTATAGGCCACATATTAAGGCATCCTGGAATAGTTGCTTTAATATTGGAGGGACATGTAGAAGAAAAAAATTGTGCAGGCAGACAACATTTGGAATATGTAAAACAAATTTTTAGGGATATAAGATGTGTAGGAGGTATACCGAAATGAAACGACTAGCACTAGATAGGGAATCTTGGAGAGCTGCATAAACCAGTCAAATGACTGAAGACAAAAATAAAAAAAATATATTTATATATTGCTACATTTTTTGTTTTAATTATTCCACTTTTGTCAGTATATAGTACTGTATTTAGTTTTACTCTAATTTTAATGCATTAATTTAGGAAAATTTGTTCATTTTAATTTAACCCCTAGAATATAAGTTCACCACTTTTTTAATATTATTTTATATTAAAAAAAAACCAAGATTTGTGGAAAATTAACAAACTGTAAAATGAGGTCTTTGTTTGGCATAATACTTTGGTTGAAAAGATAATATGCCTTCTATAAGAAACAGATTTACAAAAACAGTATTGGGGTGAAGTATTCAGTACAACAAATTATTATTTAAAAAATATACTGAGCATAACAATAATAGGAATGATTTTAGAGAAGCCTGGAGCAGAAAAATCAGTAACCTTACATGTGTAAAAAATTTTGGATTAAAGCTTTTGTCAAGGTACTGAACAAAATAAGGAAGAAATTAAATATCAAAACTAAGCAATATTTTTTGTTGGGTACTCTGAAGGTAAGAAAGGTTACTAATTGATCAGTCCGAATGACCTATGTGGTATCTTAATTATTCATGATATTTATGAATAAGAAAGAATTACGTGTGAAAATGAAAATAGAAATTGTAAGCAAGACAAAATATTAAATGACTCAGATTATCAGTATGAGTGTTAATACCACTGTTGGAGTTAATGTAAAAAGTTGTTTTAAGGTTATGTTAGTGTGGATGTGTGTGCTTTTTTATCATAATTCTGGAGCGATTTGATGCTGCTCCTCGTTTCTTTAATATCAGAATATTTGTTAGATCTGTTAACTGAATTGTCTTGTATTCATTCTAATATTGTTTTCCTGTTTAGTTATTATCATTACAATTTTGTTATCAAATTATTTAACCTTGTATTTAACGTAATCGCACTCTACCAATCTAGTTCTTTGCAGAATTATTTGCTAACCTTGAATATTTAGCATTAAATAAATGACTGACTTAAGTTTAACCAGTGTGTCTTCCAGTTGTAACTAAAAATCATTTATGCCATGTCATTACAAATAATATTAAGTTAATTATGAAATGTTTTATACTTATCTTGTATGTTGATAAATGATTGATTTAATAATTCCAAGAGAACTGTTTGTATGAGGGTAAGTTAAAAAGTAAAGGGAAATTTTAATTTTCTCTCCCAATCACATGTATGGCAGCAATGATTGTTCTGCTGTAACTCTTAACCTCTATCAGCTGTTCATTGAAAGTATTATTTCATTGTTAGCTATTTGTAATTCTGTTTAAAATGATTCTCCTTTGTCTGATTGCACCAAGAAGAAATGCGAAAATGGTATGTTTCCTCAGTTCAGGTGGGGTGAAACCGGCAGAGATTATTCATTGAATGCAGCAGCAATATGGAGAAAGTTGTTTGGAAGTAAGATCTATGATTTCTTTAAAAATGGTAGGATTTCTCTGTGTGATGAACAGCAGCAAGGTAGGCTTTCTACTTCAAAAACTCATGACAATATTGAAGTGGTTAAACAAATGATTCTTGGTAATCGACAAATTACAGTTGATGACATTGCAAGTGAGTTGAATATAAGCCATAGCTCAATATTTTCAATTGTCTATGATTCTTTAAACTTTTGAAAAATATGTGCGCGCTGGGTTCCACATCAATTGACCAGCATCCAGAAAGAGAATCATTTGAAAATTTCCCAGAAGCTTTTGAAACATTACGAAGATGAAGGAAACTCATTTCTTAAGCGAGTAATAACTGTTGATGAGACATGGGTCCATCACTTGAACCTGAGAGTAAGCAACAAAGTTTTGTGTGGAAATATACTTCATCTCCCACAGCAAAAAAGTTCAAAACTCAGATTTCTGCAGGAAAGGTGATTATGATGATACTCTGGGATATGGAAGGTTCGCTTTTGGTTTACTTCACACCTAAGTCAATCAGTAAACAGTGACAACTACTGTGAGATACTGTGTTTACTGAAGCAAAAAATCAAATTCAAATGACTGTAAACTTTCTAAAGGCGTGATTGTACTTCAGGAAAACGTTCGGGCTCATACAGCAAAAAAAACCAAAAAAAAAACAGTTCTTTGCCTTCAAGATCTCGATTTTGAGCTCTTGGACCACCTTCCAAACAGTTTGGACCGGGCTCCAATTTTCATCTTTTTGGCCCATTGAAAGAAAAGTTGTAAGGGAATCATTATTGATGTGATGAGGCCATAGAAGTGGTGAAACATTTTCTGCACATAGACCAAAACTTTCTTCCAGTTAGGAATTCAAAAGCTTGTTAAAGATGGACTAAGTGCATAGAAGTAGGAGGGGATCATGTTGAAAAATAATGTGTGTATCATTTATGTAAGTACAAATAAAAATATTGATTTTTTTGTATTTCATGTTAATTTTTGACTTGCCCTTGTACTAAAGAAACCTGATGTTGCTGCCCAATTAGCAGGTCTGGTAGTAAATATTGTACATATTCAGATAAATCAGGCGTATGTCGTATTGTTTATTGTAATTATGATAATCCTATGGCAAGCTATATATCAGTATCATAGTCTAGTGCATTCCTTAAAGAATTTTAGAAATGGAAACGGCCCTTACAGCTGCTGTTTTATTTCTTTCTGAGACAATATTGCATTCTTTCATTGTTTGTTTTAACTTTGGAAACAGAAGATATCAATGGAGGCTAGATCTAATAAATGGCTGAAAAAGATCTAATAAAGCTAAAAATTCTATTACACAGTGGTTTGTCAGCAAGTTCAATGGATCACCATGCAAGATTGATATGTTACACTAAAAATTTAAGATTATTTTTATGTACCTTTTTATTTTATAACCTTTCAATTAATTCAAACAAGTTTGCCTGATTGATTGCTCTAGTTGAAATAAATTCATGGTGAACAATTGCTTTGTATAAAAAAAAATATGTTTTCTATGTTGTTTTGACAGTAGATTTAGACATTAAAAAACTGTTGGCTGTGGAGTATTGGGAATCTTCCTTTATGCACTTTGTTTAAGGTACAATAAACTTTTATATATTCTTATATGTTGAATTTGGTTAATGATTTCTGGTCTTTTATTTTATTATTATTGAATAAGACTGTCTCTTGCTTTAAAAAATGTTTTATCTGCTTGTTAATTGATGTTTTCTTCTTTATATTATGCCTTTTAACTGGTCCAGAATCATCTATTCCCACTTTTACAAGTTGAATCTCAAATTTAGTATCCGTTATTCTAATTTGAGAACATTTGTGTGATAGCACATGTAGACATTATGTAAGTATGTCAAAATGACACACTTATGAAATTTTAAACCTCAATTTAATTACATAAGAACGCTATTTAATTTCAGCATTGTGCTGTATTTGGTAACAAATTCATGAACTTTATTGTAATTTTATAGATATACTTTTACTGTGATTATAGTAATGTTTGTTAATCAATCGATATGTCTGGTGTAATTTAATATTATTTTTACTATTGTCAGCTGGCACCAACTTGTGTGTACTTAAGAGCTTTGTGTTCTGTTAAATCCTGAATTGTTGACCAGAATCTTTATTAGATTTCAAGCGATGAATTATGGTTTTGAAGCTACATTGAAATCTCAGTAGGATTAAATTAATTAACCTATTATTTATTCATTCATAGTTTGATACATATTAGCATTACTGTTATCAAAATTTATTGGTTCTCAGTTTTTTCTGTTATTCTATGTCAAATATTATACTGAAAAAAAATTATTGTCTTTAATTAAAATTATTAACCACCTAAAATTGGTTTTATGTCATATCAAGCAGTAGTAATGCTTGGTAGGTTTATTTGCCAGTAATAATCAATAACCATTTGCCATTTCATTTTGTTTGAAATGACTTCTGTTTATAGTTGGTACAACTGAATTACTTAAACATATAAATAAGACAATGTTATAAATTATAAATAATTATTAAATACTAAAATTGTAAGATGATTTGAAAATGAATAAAACTGTTAGATTGTGAAAAATATATAGTTAGCTTGTAAATTTGTGGGACTGGAACATTCTTTTTAATCAAACCAAGAGGATAGCAGGTTCTTGCTTTTCCCTATGTTAGGGTGGACCCAAAAAAGATTTTTTTTCCCAAATTGTTTATTATTCAATAGGTTTGTTGCAGTTAACATTGGTATTCTTTAAAAGCACTACTTGACATTTGACTTTATACACTTATTTCAACTTTGTTCCCAGTGCTGGAATGTTTCTGGGTGTAATTAATGTTGAATATAATATGAGGCCCTCAAATTATAAGGAGAAAAAAATTTATTTGTTTTTGTCAAGAACAGCTGCATTTTCATGACTGCGTAAGCAGGGGTTTTTTCATGATATATGATGCAGATGAACTGTTGCTCCATATGTTTAGTCATTTTCTTTGGACATTATCAAGTTATATTTCTAATGTCGTAAACAGTTTCAAAATGAAATTGTTGATTCAACCTCTATTTTATTTGAAGAAGAAAAATTGTGTAAGTTTAGAGGAACAGATTCTTATAAAATAAATTCAACATTTTCTTTACATTGGTTCAGAAATTTCAGGCATGACCTAGTTATGAAACAGGGTTTAAAATTTTTCTTGACTTTATTTTATTCTTTGGAGTAAAATGTAGCATAGTTTGTCATTTATGGTTATAAATTTATAAAGAAACAAGAGTATTTTTTTTTTCAAATTATGATTAGTTAAAATGATTGTGAATCTGCCAACAAATGGAGAAAGAAGTTTGACTCTCACTGAATCATTAACTCTCACTGAAATGAATTTCAAGAATGACTAGATCTTGGAAATTTTATCAATGACCTGACATTGTTCTTCTATGATAACCTTGAAAACTTTTCAAGATTTTGTCATTTTGGTTGTTCAGCCAATTCATTCTTGGTTGGTGATCTTCAATGACATTATAGCTTATTTGAAACTTGAACATCACTCATGCATTTTGTGTTTTACTTAAAGTCTCTTCCTTAAAAATGTTTTGAAGTTTTAAACAATTTCACCAGCAGATTTTCCTAAAAGAAAAGAAAATGTTACATTATCAATTCTTACTCTTGAAACCAAGCTTCTATAAATCAATCCATGTGACAACTGCTTTGCATCTATGTTGATTGCAATAATCTTAGTTTGCATGTTACATTCATGTGTTTGGTTCCCATTGTACAAGCTCTTTCTTTAAATAGTGAGATACTATATTTATGTTTATACTGTACTATACAATACTATACTATATTTATGTCTAAATTAACATTTTTCACTGTCAGAAAGGCAAGGACACCATGGAAAGCCCTTCTGTGGAATCTTTAAGATGACTTTGTTAAATATTTTCTGTTGTACTAACATTACATCTGAAAAAATATGTTTATTGAAACAAGTAAAGTGTATTACTAACTAACTGTAGGGGCTTTCAGTCCTCTGACTATCAATTCTTGTATTTTTTTTAAAGGGATCCTAAGCCAAAATGCTAATATATATGTTTTCTACAAAAATTTTAAATATTTTCCTTGATTTAATTTAATTTATTAATTGACTTTTGTGCTATAATTCTTCCTTAATGATTCATTTTAAAAAATAAGGATGCATTGAAAAAAAAGATAGTTTCGCCAGGAATGGGGCTAAAAATTTAACTGTTTATAATTACAAAAATAATTGTTTCCAGTGATGATTGTTTAGTTTATTCTCAATGATTTTTGTCCGCTTGAAATAATTTGCAACACCTTTTGAAATTTTCAAAAAAGATTTCTTTTAATATTAATGACTTTGTGAAGCTCAGTTTCATACTATGCTGGAAAAACCCCTATCTTTTCACAACATATATGTTTTTTAATGTTTTTTGTTATGACTGTTTGTCAGCTGTAATCTATTTCTTCAAATTTACATGAGTATAGTGTAAAAAAAAAAAATTATTAAATTAGGTTTAGTCAATTCATTATGTGGCTTCCCCAACTGTCTGGTTTTAGTATTCAGCTTCTGTTGTTACAAAAGTTATTTTAATAATAATAGTATTGTACTTTGGTTCTTCTCTGAATAACCATAGATCATTAGGCAAATGAAATGGTGTTATTTGCATTGTTTGAAGTTTAGTACTAAATTTATTGGATCACAGCTCTTGTGGCACTATCTAATTGAGAAAACCACTAAACCAGGAACCAGAATTAGTTCTCTGCTTAGTCATTCAGCATTTATCTTTTATCAATTTACAACTCAATTTGTTTTACCATTTGGTTTCAATAACCAACAGATCTTTTGTTTTTGTAATTAAATTAGGAGAACATTCAAAGTTAATTATTTAATTCTGTTTGTCATACAAGTCATTTATAAAGACTTGTACACTACTGTAATCAACCAAAGCAGCAAAATCAGGATAACTAGGTTATCAAAGTTTAAATTCATACCAGGTTTTAATTTAAACATTTATTTAAAACAAATGTACCATGTTCATTGTAGAGTTGAAGTTGTCGCTTTCTGAAAACATTAATTGCAAGTAAACATTAATCCCTGATTATTCAGTATACGGATAAAAAATTACCCTCTTCATATCAGATTAATGTATAAACATTTATTGAACATTTATCTTCTATAATGAAGTATTTATAAGAAACGAGTTAATTTATATATCTTTTATTTTCTTTTAGAGTTAGTATTTTAAATAATATAATGAAATAAAATACTTTTATTTTTTCTTAGCAGTTTTAGCATGTTAAACCTAGATGTTAAACTAATATCATTTATGGAAGACTCCCTGTTACAAGCAAGTTCATTTATCAAAAATAAAATGTGTGTAATTAATTACTCAGCTGCCTGTAATTGAATGATTGTAGGCAACTGGACATGAACCACAAATCACTTTTTAAAATGACAAAGTAATTGTCAAGAATAATATGCACCACATGCCAGATTTTTTATGAAGAATACAGAATAAAGTGACTTCTTTACTAAGTCAGATTTTTGTTGCACATTGAACATGGAAAACTACCAAAATGTAGAGGGTGTAACATTCTATACTCTATGAGTGTCAAGAGTGAGCAGAGAACACTTTTTTATTTCCCCTATACCTTCACTGAGGAAGAATAGTTAATTTATACTGTTTACTTTTCTCTCCTCTCTATCACTCTGGAAGTGGAGTTATTTGTGTATTATACAGTTTATTTTGTTTTTTGTGCAGTTTACATTTATTTATAATGCTCAAACATTGGCAAGGAGATAAAGCAACCCAAAGCATCCAAAACTAAATAATAGATCTGTAAAGTGATAAATTTTTTAATGAACATCATTAGATTGTTCTTATGCCATAACGATGTGTTCATGGGTTGAATTATTTTACTAGAATTTTGTACATGTACATAAACACAGCCACACTGATATGAGATAATATCTTTTATTAGATTTTATATAAATGTATTATGTGTTATTGATCGACTTGTTTTATGTTGTGTGTTATAGTGCATTTCATTTGCAACAAAACATAGCTGAGATGCTGTATTACAGGTTGTAGAATGGTGAGTATGCTCATTTAGTGTATTACTGTTTTTATTTAACATTTTTCTTTTAGTACTTAGGCTAGACAGGTATCAGTTAATTTAAAAAAAAAAAAGTAGTTATGATTTTTAATTATTACTGTTAATTTTGTAAAAATATTTAATGTAAAAAGAAAATTTGATAAGATACTGTGTGATAGATGAAGTATTTTATTTTTTCATTAAATATTATCATTTCTGCCTTTATAATACAATTATAAAATACTTTTTTCATCATCAATCATTACATATCCACAAAATGTGTAAATATAGATCTGGAAATGCTTTGTTTTTGAGTTATGGCTAATGAAAGATTTCACCCAGATTTCTACTCTAGTATGTAATAAAGCTATACTAAAACTCTACAGACACATATTATTGAGCGAAATTATTGGTTTTGTATTCAAAATTGAAAAAAAAAAAATGGATTCCAATACTGTATCCAGTACCCTGTAGAACAAAAAAATACTGTAGTAGTTGAGAAAATTATTGTAAAACCTAATGCACATTTTTTAGATTTGTTCTTGTCAATAATCAAATAAAATTTCAAGACAAAATTTATAGAGAATTTAATTCAGGGAAAATTGATGTAATTAAAGTCAATCAAAACTGTTAAATTATGTATGGGAAGTTCTGCTAACTGGAGTTAAGTTAAAATTTACATTTCTTCGGTAAAATTCTTGTCATATTCCATTAGTTCTTCTAAATAAGTACATACATGATTTCACTTTGTTTAAGAATGTCATACTATATTATAAGTGTTTCTAGTATTTTGAGTAATGATCCTTATTAAAAAAAAAAAAAAAAAAAAAAAAAAAAAAAATGACTTCATCAAATTGCTTTTGATTGTGTACATTAACAAATTTATGAGAATTTAACCTGCATAGAGTGCAGATTATTTGGTATTCTAGGTGATGATATGGCAAAATAGATATTTTTTAAATTTCTAAAAGCTGTAGGACTTGTTGAATTTTTTTTTTACTGTATTGTTTTTCTTCAGTTCAAAATTGGCTCCTTTAGACTCCTGTCTAGATTAATTTCAATATATAGTACTGCTTATTTATTAATATTTTTTTTGTATTTGTATTGGATTTTCTGAGCAATAGATGTTGTGTAAGCACTAATACTTTTTTTTGTAAATTTTTTCCAAATTTTTTTTGTTAGTTTTCTTTTTCAGTTCCTTATTTTTATTCTTTTTTCTTTGTACATTGATAATTGTAAAGTTTTTTGTATCATGGTTATTTCTTGTTTGATGTTTCTTCAAAATTAGATGTGTTTTTTTAGTTAATCTTTATTTACGTTATTTTTTTTTTTTTACCCTTTTTCTATCATATATGGTGATTGAAATGTAATGCATAGTCCCTCATAACTCTTAAATGAAAAGAGAGTCAAATGAAGTAAATGTGACAAAGATACATTTTACTTCCTATAAAGAATTACATTTAATTTTCCAAGTAAAGTTACTTATTTTTCCCGATGGTGAAATAGTTTTCTCATTCCGTCAATGCAGAATGCTAGTGATATTTCCTTGGTCTTTTTGCCATCCATGTTGAAATGAATACCCTTAATATCCTTCTTTATTTACGGAACAAAGTGAAAATAATAAGACACTAAATCTGGTGAATATGGACAATGTAGAATAGGTTCAAATTTCAACTTCATAAGAGCATTGGCAGTTTTACATGGTTTGTGTAGCTGAACACTGTTGTGTAGAATTATCGGCTCCATGGATGTTGAACATTACACACTTCTCACGTAAGGTGTTTTAAAGTCTACTTATCACATAGAATTTACATTCGATCCAGCTTCCAAGTAGTTAGTCACATGCCTGTGTGTGGAATTCCAGAACACTGTCAAGAGTGCAGTTTTTCCTAAGGGTTGTGTTTTAAATTTTTTTTATTGTGGTGAACCACAGAGCTGATACTCTCATGTACTGCCCTTTTTTTTCTAGTTGTAATGATGTACAAAAGTTTCATCTCCCATGACAATATTGAAAAAGAATTGTTGTCTCCCGTGTCATGACAACATTTCAGAGACTGTTATATAAGGCACTACATGCCTTTTGTTGTTTGTTCTTTTTGTTGCAAATTTTTTGAACAAATTTTATGATAGTCCTGTTGTTAAATAATTTGTCCTGCTCATTAGTTTGATATGCCTGTCTGAGTGGCATGTGGCATTTGATGCAACGATCATTTTGAATTAATTCATCCACCTATTTTTTGTGTTTCTCATCAGCCACAGAAACAGTGAACCACTTTGAGGTTGACAAACATTGACAATTGACATATTTGCTTTACCATCTTCTGATGCACAAAAATTTTTTTTGCCCACCTACTCTCAGTACTTCAATCAACACAGAGGGTCGGATGGACATGTAAAATTTAAAGATTTCTCTCCCCAAGACGAAGTTTATGCTTCTCAAGGGTACAGACAAATTATCATACAGTCGTAACCCCCACATTAAGTTGAAGGCTGTGTAATCAGCTGAGCTAAAGTTCATAAGTACCTAGGTGTTTTGTTTGATGAGAAGTTGCTGTTTAGCAACCACATTAGGCAAGTAGCGGTGGATGCCATCTCTGTGATACACAAGCTTAGGAGGATTGCTTGGAAGGTTAACGGGCTGTCGGGCCGTCATTTGTACATGGTATACTGAGGTGTGTTCGAAAGTATGGCCTCTTATGCTGCGTCCGTTTGGGTGCATATGTTGGACAGAAGTAGAGCACTTATTCAGTATTTAAGGAGTGCCCAGCGCAGAGTATTTATAGTATGCCAATTAAAACTCCAAGCGCTTTAATATTGGTGAACAGGTACTTGCTGGCATTCAGCGACCTAGGTGTGGCAGGAAATTGCTGTCTTGACGAGATAAATTTAATTTATTGAATGCCATATTTTAGTAGTTAACGGGGTGCACCTATCCATTTTAGAATATATGGCAGCTGAGCGGTGGGACACAAAACAAGTGGTGTGTAGCACCATGCTTAGTTTGTTCACGCCATTAGGTTAGCTCTAGGAGTTAGTAGGACACTGGTCGCTAAACTGATACGAAGCTCAGTAGCTGTTTGTGGCATGGACATTCAGTCTTATGCTTTAGGGTGATCGAATGGGGTGGTGGCAGCAGAAATGCCATGCACATCCAAATAGCAGGCATACTTGACTTCATTAAAATGGTGATTGAAAGAAAATAAAATGGAGTGGCTCAACAAATTTTAGATGTTAGTAGTAGGAGAATGAAACTACAAAATGACAGGGTGTGCTGTTGTCACTTAGTGTAACATTTTGTTCTGTGTTATGTTCCATTAAATGTACATAATGTACATTAAATTTCAGTACATTGTACTGACATCTATGTACATTACCATTACATTTTAGATTTGCTTTGTGCATAATTAATTAAAAAGTTTGGAGAAGAAAGAATGTGAATTCATGTTAGTAACTATCACTAGACTTCAAAGCTAGATACTTATGTTACTTTCTTTGCTCATTCCTGATACAGTCTTGTAAATTTTCATCTAAATTTAAATTGTTTACTGTTAGTTATTACTTAATTGTATTCTAGTCCTTATTAATTGCTTTATACTTTGTGTTACAGATTTTCATTGTCCGTATTGCCTTTTTCTTCCTTCTTATTATTGAATTATTTGAGGGCATTTTATGTTTCTTTCCATTTTATTCTTATATGAGGATGCTTTTATTCTTTAGAATTGTAGAATTATTTTCCTAATTGATAAAAAAATGTATGTTAATGAAGAAGTTAAAAGGTTAAACATTTTGAAAATCAAGCTTACTTTTTTTTATGGCAGATAATTTGTAATTGTGCTGATAACCTGTACATTATGGGTTTTAGAACTGTATGAGTGTATTTCATTCATCGTACTTGATGTGAAAGTAAATGTCTTAGGAGAGGATATGTTGTAGAGTAATAATTACATGTCGATTGATAGTGTTATTCCTGTTACAATACAGATTTATATAATGAAATAAGATAAAAGACTGCTCTACAAAAGTATTTTCACCTATTTTTTTATAAAACTGGAAAATATATTACATAATTACTGTTATGCTCATAAAATAGGATTTGTTTGTTTTGTCAGTGAGTCATTTTAAATTATCTGGGTTACTAATAATCCACTTTTTTGTATTAATCTTATCAAATATTGTGAAGTGTAACTTTTAAATAAAATATATTATAGAATAAATTGTGTCATGTTAAATAAAAGTATATCTTTGCTTGGCATTTTTTAATTTTTAGTAGTCATCTAATTTCTTATTTTATGTTATTTTTTAGTTTTAAAAAGGTAAGTGGTGAGTTAATTCTTCATTGATATAGTATAATATCAAAATGGATGAAAATCCATGTCATTTACAAAATTATAACTGTTTTTGTAGGTTTTTTGAAAGATTAAGATTTTTTTTTAGTAAAATTACTTAATTAGTGCTGTTCAATACTAATTTCTTTTTATTGCATATTACAGCTATGAAACAATGTTATTGATTTTATGTTATTTCATATAATATTGTTAAATAATATGATAACTGGATATGCTGTCTTCTGTTATATATGTAATTAAACTTAGTAAGGTGAAAATAAAGTAATGTTTAAGTATAGTTAGCTGAACTGAAGTTACAAAATTTGGGATTAAAGCAATTTGGTTACATTTTAAAATAATTTTTTACTTTATTTTTTCAGCATTAGTAAAATTTAAAACATTAAAAATATTGCTAATCACAAACAGTTAAATTATTTTATGTAACGATTCATCCTCAACATAATCACTGGTACGATTGATGATTTCACCTCACTGAAAATATCTTGCAAACAGTATTTTCATAGAAACACAAGAAATGTAATAGCACTAGATTATGAAAATTCAGCCGTACTTATTCACATTGGTTGTATATTAAATACTGTATTGCTTTATTCTTACAAGTTATTGAAAAATATTAATGTATTAGTTCATTACACTTTGCATGTCACATTTAAGAATTTAAATTTGGTTGTTTGTTGCTACAACTTCATTTTAATGATGAAAAGGGAATACGCATAGCACTTGGTGAACTTTTGATTTATTTGATGTATGAATCATTGATCTGCTCTGCATCAAGATAAAATAATCCCTCTATTCAATATGAACTTTTTTGAATGAAAGGATGTTTTTACAAAATGTTAACTTTTAATTTAAAAATCGGTTTTTATATTTCCCGTTTACTTATTAAAAATAAGTTTCCAATTGTGTAAAATTTCAAAAGAAATAGTAAAAAATATAAATACAGATAGAATTAAATAATGATTGAACATTATTAGTATACAATTTATAATTCATTATTTTGTATGTTTAAAGGGTGTACAATAAAAGTATATCAGGGTTTTAAGTTATTTAATATCTCTTTAACTTTGATTTACAGTAATAAATCAAAAATGAAATGAAAGAGTAACACTTACAGTTTTTCTCTACAACTGTTCAATGTGAGCACCTTTCATAATGTGGCACACATCCGACCAATAGAAGAGTTCATTTCATACTTCAACTAGCATGTCTGAAGTAATGGAAATAACAGCGCTTCAATCCTGTCCCTCAAATCGGGTAGATAAATAGGTACTTAAGGCATGTATGCGAGATCCTTTACAAAATTCCAAGGGAAAAAATCTAATTGGTCAGATCGGGTGACCTTAGAGGGCACTCCAAACAAGCTCTGTCACTGGGTCTATGTTGACCGATCCAGTGGTTGGGGAAATAGTCATTCGACTGATCCCGAACAGAATTATGCCAGTAAGTAGGTATGCCATCTTGTCAAATAAAATTCTCTGCTCAGCAAAGAACATTGAACTGTGTAATGAAGAGCAATCAAGAAGTAGCCTAGAAAAAATCTATTGTTCCATTACAGTAGTTGCTAGAGTTGAATCGAAACAAAATTGAATATTTTGTTTTTCATAAAAAATTCATTTGGTGTGCATTATTGTTTAGTATTAAACAACTGGAGGAAAGAAAACAAAAAATCAGGAAATCTCTTTGAAGGTGGACAACAATGGTCTATTGATAAGATGAAGTCTGGCATTTAGCCAGTTAATGTTGGAAACACTCGAAGATCAAAAAAACTTTTAAAGGTGTAGATAGTTAAGTTAACTGTTATAATTTGTATTTGAGAAATGTGTTAGAGCCAGTTGTTATAATCACAGAGAAGTTATTTAGCATGATGGGTTGAAAAATTTACTGTAAAATTATTCACATCAAAATCCAGAAAGTTAGGTATGTGCATGATTTTCATTGATGCTAGAGTTAACAGTTAAACATGCCTTAAACTTTTAAGGGGGAACAGTTTAGTTGTGGACAAGGGGTTCCATTGTAGATGAAATTATTCTTAAGCAAATAAAAATAGAAAAACAGAAATTCAAATTTTTGAATCCATTTAGCATTTGGTCACTTTCAAAAAGATTGATGCACAGGAAGCAAAACATTACAGTATGCACTTACTCTACTGTGATTGTTGTAGCACCCAATAAATTTTTTTATAGTTTTTATGTTAGTGCAGAAATAATTATTGACATAGAACTTACAGTGTCTGATTTAAATTTGAAGAAATATTTCTATAAATTTGAATTTGTACAACAAGCCATGTGGTCTCTTACATAATTATTTATACATTTTGTTTTACTTAATGATGTCACATTTCCACTTTTTTTGCACCCAGTTTTGAAAGCTAAAAGTAAAATTGAGTATAAAATTTAACTAATTATTCTGTTAATTGTTTAATTATTTACAGGAGTTCTTTTCAAACTCTACACAATTACCACTGTTAAGTTAATTTTAAAAATATGAAATAACCCCAAAAAAGTACTGTTTTTTTAGTAGAAAGAACCTAGATATAAGTAAAATATACGTTTTATATATCAAAATAATATCTTAGAACAGAGAGTAAATAAGTCAGATTTGCACTATCTTTTATGTTATATCAGTTATAATTAGAACTGAAAATCTTATTACAAAATTGAAAGGTTTTTGCTGAGTTATGGTATCATCCTTACTTAAGTTGAAATTTAAATTGTGATTCAATTACATCTACTTGTGGACTGGCTTTCATTGAGCTCATACAATTATTTTCTGTTTTGATAAAGTATGATCAGATCTGGGTTAAAAGTTGAAATTTAATATTTATTCTTCTTTCACATTTTTCTATTAATTTTATTTGTAAATATTCGTATTTTTCAGTTAGTGAGATTTGCGTTTAAAATGGTCTGGATTTTATTGCTAAAGTACTTTATAATTCCATCATAGGTGCCATATATTTTTTTTCTGATCTTAAGTGTAATAATTTAGTTTTTCATTTTGTCAACATATTAAACTGAAGTACTTGAATTAAAAGGTTTCTGATCTGAAGGGAACTTGGGGAAAGAAACTTTGCCACCAACAACCTTGGTGTGGTGAAGATGATAAAGGAAATCTATTCTTGCAAGAGAGTTGTGTAGATGTCTTTGGACAACAAAAAATACCAGTTTGCTTAAGGGTGCTAACAAAATCTGGTTGCAGAAGCTTCCATCAGTTGTCAAACCAGTGTAAGTTCACAATATTTGGTTGTGACTACATTTCCTGTAAGTTCAGGTTCTGAATTTGCAAATAGTCATACTACATTATTAATAGTCATACTACATCTACAAAGTGTCAGTATCAGATTGCTGCTTCTAACCCAATATTAATATCTTCTTTTTTTTTTGCAAAAAAGGAGGAAACCCCTGAGATGACAACTCCTTTATTGTTGAGTCAAGGAAATGAAGTTGCAGGAGTACTTAGTCCTATAAAACCTTAGTCCTGTTTGTGTTGGTGATAACTTTGGAGAGACTTATTCGGCCTTATGTGCATTGTTTTGGGCCAGATTATTGAGTAACTTTGTTGGTGAGATAGTGGTGCTTGCTCTTTGTACTATGAGGTACAGCCTGTAGCTAAGGATTTTTCTTCTGATGACCATGTTGGTGTTATCATCTGTGATATGAATGCCATGGATAGATCATCAGCATACCTCCCCTCTATTTTGTTAAAAATTGGAAAGTTTGACTGAACACGACGAGTTCACGCTTCAATATTTTTCTCAGATTTGATCCTTTGAAACAAATCAACAAAAAGTGAGTTGTCACGTAACCAGGCATTTTGGTATAGTCTACATCATTGCCCTTTTTTATGGATTCAAATGGGGAATCTCATGTGCCATATTTATATACATCATGAATTGCATTTAAATTTAGGTGGCAAAGCAGTTCTGAAATAAGTTTTTTGGAAATTCTGAAGAAAGATAATTTTTTTAAATGATGAACAGATCCTTTTCTGACATTGAAACCATTCCCCTTGTAAATTCTTCTTTTTTTTAGAACTGTGGAACCGTACCCACTAGCCAAACTAGTGACTGAAGTACTTCCTGGTTATGTTAGGCTTTCCCCTTCTATTAAAATTCTAAAATTGCCTTAATTTTAGTATTTTTGAATTAACGTAAGTCAGTTACTGAATTTTTAGATATATATATTTTGTTAATTTTTAATTATTTATTAAACCAATTAAGTTGTATTATTATTGAAAACAAATCATGACTTCCTTTGAAATGAGATTTAAGAAAATATTTTGAAGGTTTTGAATTAGCCTAAATATCAGTGCTAAATTATGACAATGCAGCATCATACTGACATAATTCATTAATCTCACTAATAAGATGTTAATGATAGAAAACTTTTAAAACTAGTAGTGTTCGGTTCAGCTGCCTCAGTTACATACCTTATTTTAACCGTAGTAAATTAAAATGTCCAAATATTAACATGTATTGTTATATATGATTATAATCCCAGGTTAAAGATAATTTAGGCGATTTTTAGGTTAATTTTAAGGCATCAAAAGTTATTTCTCTCATCCTACACTTGATCAGTAGGCACTTTAGCACTTAATGCCATTTAATGTTAAAAAAAATTTTGTGTTGAGAGATGTCATGTCATTCATTAGTGAAGTAATTTTTTTATTTGGACAGTAAACATAAATTTATTATTAATAATGACTTAATAGACTTGTTGAGGCTAAGGGTGATAGGGTGTACGGTGTGACGACGTACGTGAGAGGATATCAACGAAATGTCTGTTGTCTACAAAACTTCTAATGACAATATATATATATATATATATATATTGACAATAAAAGTGCCTGAAACAACTATAGTAATATGTATAAGCCTTCTAACATCCAATGACCATACACCATGCTTCCCAGTTTTAAACATCCTGTCTTTTTTGTCAGAACTTCAATAGTCATCATAGTTCGTGGGGTTACTCGTCCGATGGTGATAATCGTAGAAGCTTAACCAGCGGGGTCAGAAACTGCTATTTATTATTATTATTTGATGCAAGTACTTTCTACTCTGTTTGATGGCATCGTGATTACTCACCACATTTGTGCTTCTTTAAACCCATGGCAGTGGATGAGAGAGTTCATGATGCCTTCCTCCAGCCCCAGGATAGGCCTATCTTGATTACCATTTATAATTGGAATCCAAATACCTCTGGTCTGATTTTTTTCTCGGCTGAGGTGATTGTGAGAAAGCTGATTGGGAGGCCTTTACCACTCCGGCGAAGCTAAGAACCAGGACCGATATTGTACAGCATCTCGCTGGATCAACTCGGGGATGCAGCGCTAAAGTCCTGTGTAGTGAAGCATTGTCCTTTGTTTATTCTTTCGCTGAATACTGCTTTCCCGTGTGGCTAAATAGTGCTCATGTTAGAGAGATCGAACATGAATAGGGTCATGAGACAATTAGTGGCACCCTCATGGCAACAACTCTTCCATGGCTCCCAGTGTTGTGTAACATAGCTCTCCGTGAAATTCGACGCAAAGAGGCACTTCTCAGAGAGTACAATAAAATCAAATGTTCTCCGCATCTCCCCATCCTGCAGGATATCCCTCTCAGAGAAAGGTAGCTCGCTTCAAGAAACCCACCCTTGAGTTCAGTTTCTAAGTTGATTGAACAGAATTCTTCGCCTAAAACCTGGATTTCATTCTGGGATATGTTCGATGGACGAAATAATTTTTTTAGTCCCTGACCCGTCTAATTAAATAGTTGAATGAACCTTCCTGGACTGTTTTGAATTGTTTCCGAACCGGAGTGGGCAGGTGCAGTTATTGGAAGTTTAAATGGGTACTGATGTCTGATCATTCATATGATTGCGGAGTTGATACTCAAACTACGGAACACACAGTTATTGACTGCTCTTTGCATGCCCTGGCTGGTTTGAACGGTGTGAGTCGGGGTATGAATATTTAAAGTAGTTGGATTTAGCTTTGTGACAGGAGATCGTCATTCTTTTTAGATTTGCCTTTTTTATATTAGTATTATTTAATGACTCAGGTAGTTGCCACCGATATATATATATATATCCGCACCCTATTATCTGCAGTAGTTATGTCGTGTAAAAGTACGTAGTACGTGCATTTGAGCGAATTCTGGTGTACTCCTAACAGTGTGCTTTTAGTTTGTTCACACATACACTCGGGCGAGTATGTGAGTGGCAGTTAGTCGTAGTTTGTAATTAGGCACAGTTACGAACTTTCGGGTAAAGGTCACTTTACATGATTGAAGGATGTATTTTTTTGCTTCGCCCTGTAGAAAATCAAAAGTCTATTTTTTAATGCAGCCAAAATTTAAATATTAAAAAAAATTGTTTTATTTCTGTAATGACAGGTATTTGCGTGGTTTTATATGTATATATTGTTGCAGTTCTTGATCCAGGACAATTTTCTAATGTAGCCTACGTTGTATTATTATAGTTGTAGCATTTAATATAAGTAAATATGAATAATTTTGTCACTTTAATAGTAAATTGTGAAATACTCTGTATGAAATTTGGTTTTCTGTTGTGCTAAAAATTTTCGCTATTAAATATTCCTACTTTTTTTCAAAAACGATGAACTATTTTCTTTGTTAGTCACGCAAGGGATTTAAGTAAGTTTAAAATTTAAAATAAATGTATTTTTTTCTTATGGATTTTTAAAAATAAAATAATTGCACGTTTTCTTGCTCTCAGATAAATTTCGTGGATGTTTCTAATATTACAGTAGTTTAGCTGACCTTCCGCTTCCAACAGATGTCTTTTATCTTATAAATTATGAAACCATATTTCTTCGTTAAGTTGTTATGAAATGCATATTTATTTGTACGGCGCTCAGGGCGATAGACTTAGCAGTAATAAAAGAAATATTTTTTATCCACAAAATAGGTATCGATGTTAACAGTATATGAGTAAACGGTTAATTTGTGTCACTCGTAAATAATTTTTTTCATGAATTTGCCTTGAGTTCGTAAATTAAAAAAGAAACGTATTTAGTTTCTTAAAATTTAAATAGAAATACAGCAATACCTATATAAAAGTAAAACAGTTCCACGTGTTTTTGGTATTTTTTTCCATAAAACACTTCTTACCTAGTTCCTTGGCTCGAAGAAAAACGATTGAATTATATTTGCTTTATTTGTAAATAAGTGCGCGTAACGGGTTTAGTTTTAAGTATACTTTAATTGTTTATATTATTTTATTTTATTTAAATATTGTTTATATTTATGTGGGGCTTGTGAATAATGACTCCGCTTAATACACTTGTTTGTTGATAAAATGGAATGTTATTGATTTTGAAAATTTTATTTAAAGCGCATGCTTTTACCGCAGTTACAGTGTTGCTGCACTTTGGAAAATTCCCTCATAGTGTGAGAATTCCCACCGTTTTGATTTATATAGTTATATCGGCCGCTGTGTTTGTTATTTTAAAAGAATTTGAATCTGTCTGCAAATTTTTGCTTGTAAATCTATTATTTAAAGTTTTATTCTGTCATACGATGGCTCTCTCTAGAATTTTTTGTATCGGGAATTTTTATTATTTAGTTAAAACGTTTTTAGTGTTTTTAGATCTTATTACATCTGTAGGTTTTGTTTTTACAGTTGTGGCAGAAGCTTAGCTTTTAGTCGTTCAGCGTTGACTATTGGAAGTATGAGCTGAATGGTAGTGGGGTTTAAGGGACGTCAGTGGTATTGCGACATATTCGTTGATTTGTATTGTGTTTTGTTATCGACTGAGGGAGAGTTTAACCCCTTTCGCATTATAGTAGGCGTATGCGAGAATACGTTTATTATGCTGCTGCATACTACACGTACTCTTTCAGTTAACTCGCTAACGAGGCACGATTCTTCTTGTTGACTTACCCTAACATGTCCTTTTACTAATTGTACTTTTGAATATTTTAAACTTTCTGGAGCGTAAGCTTAAATAGAGAGAAACCTATTATGTTTTTTCTTTGTATACAGTTTGACTAAAGTTATACAAAAGATCATAGCGTTTCTGCCACGTGAACTGAACTAAAAAGGGATGGTACGGGATCGATAATACGTATCGGGTATCCGGTTACTAAATCTGCAGTTTTTTACTACTTTTTTCCAGGTTTGATTCTTACGAGAATAAGTTTAGGCTTCATTAGTCTCTCACCCTTGAAGTCCGTACTGTATTCTGTGAACGGTTGATCTCGCTCGTTTTGATTTGAATTTAAATAACTGAGCTCTACAAAAAAATTAAATTAATAAAGTGAAAATTAAAATAATTTATTAAACGGAGTTGTCGATTCTAATTGATCGTGAAAGGTTTCGGCATTATCAAAAAGTATCTTATTGTATTTGTAATGTTGTAAGAATTATTTTCAGGGACATCGATCATCACTGACCAGATGACTGTCGGCAAGATACCTGTACTATGTTTTTTTTTTTTTTTTGAGTTAATTAAGTTATCTGTAGTTTCGACAGTAGATATTTGGGAAAGTTGATACTAAGAAGTTATATGGGCTAGAGTTGTACTGGGATCCAGTTTGAAATGAAAACTTTTATGAAAAATCGATTCATACATATATGTTGTTCGCCGTAATAGTAAGGAACAAGTGCAAAATTTCATTAAAATTGGTAAATACATTTGGCCGTAACTTTTACAATCGCTATAGACAAACGTCAAATAATCGATTAAATAAGATTTTGCTTCCTTCGGTCTGTTATTGTTAACTCAAACCTGTTTTCTGGAGTATTATTTCTGTAATACTGATATATTAAATATGATAAAATTTAATTGTTAGTTTAACTGTATAATTGCAACATCAAATGAGATCGGACAGAATTAACGTGAGGATTTATTTATAAATTATTTATTAAATACTGTGTGAAATTTATAAACGAAAACTGTGTTAAGTGAAATTTGTAAATTGTGCTTTTGTACCCTCGCAGAAGGTATATCGGTAGATTTTTATGGTAAAATATGAGTTAAAATTCGTGTTAGTCCAGCGTGTATCGGAATGGTGCAGAGTAGCCCATCTTTCCCGTGCGGTAGGGTGACGGTTCGATACTCTGCTTGATTGTTATATTTTAATGATAACGGGTCTGCAGAACTTTCCCAGTCGCTGTTCTATTGTTGGGTTCTAATTAACTACACTTCTTGGTCTGATCACCCAGAGACGTAACGATTAATATGCGGTCCATCAGGACTTCCTATTGTAGTCAGTTGGGCCATAACCAGATCTGTTGTGTTGATTACATTTACTTGAATGTAAATTTTTTCAAATTCTTATTCTCAGCAACATTCGGGTTCAGGAAAGTACGGAACCGTGTTACAGAATTTATTTTTATTTGATCATGTTTACGGTCGAATAGAAGATTAGTTTAAGAATTTTTATTGGGGTTCGTGAATTCTTACGTCTTTCACTCATCGCTCAAGAAAAATTAAACAATGAAAGCCTAGTCTTCGGATTCGCCAGTTGAAGGCTTAATTAATAACAAATTAATGAACACATTAATTGAAGCGCTTTTTGTGTACGTTACTGAAAGACTTGAATAATTCTGCTCTATTGCGTGACATAACCCATTCGAATGTTTTGTTATATTACTTATGTTATCTTGAAACGTTTTCGTGTTCTTGGGAAATAGTATAATTTTGCTTAACAGGAAATTTAATTTTGATTTGTTTATGTAATAAAGTTAATCATCATTTTCATTCAACCACTTTTTGTATACAACATATTTGTGAATAAAATAATCGGGTTAAATTACCGATGTAGTTATGAAGCTGTTGTTTGACCGTCATATCATAATAGTTTTATTTACTGTTCATGTATAGCGTCCGAATAAAAATCAAGAGCGATTTTATGTTATTATTTTTGATCTTTTATAATAAAAGTAGTGAAACTTCCCTTTGTCTTAAGTTAAATCATCGTCAGATATTGTAATCAAATATTATTATTATTAGTTAAGGATTTTTTCGTAGTTTACATTTGGGTCGTAGATGATGTTAAATCAGATCATCGCTATTGTAATTCTTACCTAAATTTCTCCCCGTTTTTCCGAATGTGAAGAATATTTCTTTAATAATGTTACTTCCACTTTCATTACCATTCTCTCTCTCTCTCTCTCTCTCACTGTCTCTCTCTCTCACTCACTCTCTTTGTTTGTTTGTGTGTATGTGTGTGTGGTTCACAAGTGGAGACTTATATTCACTTATTTAACGAGAAACCAGACCTTTATTTGATGATCAAACGTCCCCGTTTTTTGTAGAAAACTGTTAGAGAAACAGTCTAGGATTATCCTCTTTTTTTTCGAAGGAGACTAACGTGTACTCGGAGTAGATTGTACCTAGCCGAATTTCATGTTTACGTACAAATTATTCAGAGGTATTTGTAATAAATGTTTTCATCTACTAATCCCTTTATGAAAACTGATAAGTTTTCTAAAAAAACTTGGGTGTTTTGCTGCCAACATTCATGCAGTGCAACTCGTGCAATAAAACTACATTGCAGAATTAAGTATCCTTTCAGTATGGTAAAGTAGATAGATACTTGTGTTATTTCAGAATAGAGAATACAAGTATTATTTCGGCATTATCAAAAAGTATCTTATTGTATTAGCAATGTTATAAGAATTATTTTCAGGGACATCGATCATCACCGACCGGATGACTGTCGGCAAGATACCTCTACTATGTTTTTGCTATCTGTGTAGATAAGTTAATAATTTTATTGAATTTCGAGTATTTGTATTTATTAACACAATACGGCAATTGTTACGAAAGAAATAAACTCTGAAATAAACGAAAGAAATAGTACTCTGAAATAAATTTCGTTCAATCAAAATAAATTAATATGTTATTATGTTAACTGTATTGTAATCGTATAGACTAGGCTTAAAAATTTGCACTTGTTCCTTACTATTACGGCGAACAACATATATGTATGAATCGATTTTTCATAAAAGTTTTCATTTCAAACTGGATCCCAGTACAACTCTAGCCCATATAACTTCTTAGTGTATAGTCCTGTTTTCTAGATGGTCTGTGAAGTTGAAAAATTAAAATTTTTAATATTTTTTCTCAGTAATTTGAATATTATCTTCCTTTTTTTATCATAAATAATTTGTTATATATTCGTACGTTGATTGACAGTTGAACCGCTTCGGGTGAAATTTTTTTTTTATTGAATTGCTATCTGTGTAGATAAGTTAATAATTTTATTGAATTTCGAGTATTTGTAACACAATACGGCAATTGTTACGAAATTTATTTTATTAAACGAAAGAAATAGTACTCTGAAATAAATTTCGTTCAATCAAAATAAATTAATATGTTATTATGTTAACTGTATTGTAATCGTATAGATTAGGCTTAATTGAAATATAGACAGCGTTGCACTATTATTACAAATGCTACTGAGTTTAAGGTTCTGGTTCACTTATATAATAACTAATCTTAGGTAATTAGCTAACCAGGGCATGCTGCATTCGTGTTATATTAGACTATATTTAAAACAGTTGAGTTTTTTAACTCTCTGTCTGTGAAGAAAGAACGGTCGTTCATTTATGAGCTTTTAGCTGTCTTGGTTTCATCTTTAACCATTTGCAAAGGTTTTCCCAATCGTTTTGGTAATTTTTATATTCTTAACTACGATTAAAATGGGTAAAATTTAAAATAAAATATACCAAGGTAAAGATTTTAGTAAAATATTAGTGTTTATTTAATGTACGAACAAACATACTTCACATAAAATATTCGATATTTCAAACGATGTAAAAACAATGGATTAAATCCCTTGAAATCGGAATCAGTCTTTTCCGATTTTTATTTAGAATCAGACTTTTACAGACTTATTCCTTATGACAATTATAGTTGTATTATCTCCTATAACCAATTAACAACTGTAGGATATTAAAAAATAATGGGCTTATCTGAGCATCACCAAAATTTACAAGAAATTTATACGTTATTCTGGTATGTTTCGAACGCAAATAAGAAATTTTCATGATGAAAGTTTTGTAGTAATTTTTAACGACAAAATATTTTTTTTCTTTGAACTTAACGGTAACGCCAGACTTATATTACTCCTTTCAAACGATATTTCACAAATCTTGTATAATTGAAATTAATCTGAAGGTCTGTAAAAGCTGTCTGACGGAATTCAGCAGAATGAATCCTCATGAATGTCTGACGAGAATAAACAATCGTTTATTCTCAGACTTATTAATCGTTTATTTCAGACATGCAATCGCAAGTCTGAAATAATTATTGAATGATTTTGTGTGTGTTTCGATCGATGCATAATAGAATGTTTATTGACATGTAAGTGCATATAAATCTTTCTTAGCCGAATTCTTTGAGTCCAGAAGTGATTCAATTGTCTTCATGTTGAAAACTCAGTATTCAGGTTCAAGTTTATTTTCTCTTTGAATTCTTATGGTAACATTTGTTTATTGTGTAGTTTCATGTGCAGGAGGAGGTTGAGAAGAGTGTGATAAATTATTTTTGGAAAAATCTCAGATTGTGACCGGAAATTGAACACAAAAGTGAGTAATGTGAACGCTAGCAGCTAACCGCTACACCATATACCCAACTAGTTGAAGAAAAATCTACATTCGTTAGAAATTATTCTGCTCAATCTAAAATCTTGAAATTCGCCTTGTCCATACCGGAAAATATTAAGATTTCAGTACATAAAATTTTTAGTTGTCAAATGAAAGATCTTACAATGTTCATTAATATTTCCTTTAACGCAGTTTTTTTTTTTTAGTAAAAATATCCGTCAGCCGGTAAATTATTATTAGTAATAATTCAGTATTTTTATAATATTTTAGGAGGAATTAAAAGATCTGGCAGCCAGCCACCGGATAGGAAACGAGACCGTAAGCCAGTCAGGGGCAGCTCCCTCCAATCTTATACACAATAGACACGCTAGGTCTAAAGATCCTGGCACCTATGTCAGGATCTGTAATAAATGCCAGCTTCTTAAGTAAATGGGGAAGAAAGGATTAAGAAATAGGGATGTGGTGTGAAAAGACGGTTTGTGGTCAACATTGTACCTTTCAAAAAAATCGATAATTATAGTTTCGAACGTCCATTACAGCTGAATAAACGAGTATGATGTGGTTATTTATGATGTAAGAAATAATACACTCTGAGGAAAATTCAAAGTCTCCTTCACGCAGCATCCTACCATCTCCTTTGTAATCTCTCGGGGATCGGAAAATTTTTGTCCTAGATACATTTCTTATCACTAATTTTTCTTTTACCTACTTAAATTAATGATGAGACAAATATTGATTTTTCTCAGAAATTTAAGACCCGTTCGAGAAGCGGTTTCCTAAAGAAACAACCTTACCGAAATTGTACAGCGCGGTGGCGTATAGAAGTATCCAACTGATAATCCGTAAACCGTTCAGCCAGACCTCCAACGGAGGTAAAATTTTGTATCTGTAATAAATAATTGTATTAATTCCCTTTTATTTACTGTATAAGTAATACTCCGTTGCATTTTATATGTAGTTTATTGAAATAATTGTATTAATTTAATTTGTATGTGTATACTTATTTTATCTTACTTATCCCATTTTTGTTTAAGGACCCTTTTAGTAAATTGAAGTACTGTAATATTTTTTAACTAAAAACAAAATTATTTCTTTAAACTTATATGATCCGTAATGTACATATATTTAACTGTACGGTAAAAATTTTACTTTCTGTAAAAGTTTTTATTTAAGAACAAAAATTTTTTTTGTTTTCGATAATATGTACTTCTGTAATATGTTATAATATAAATATAATTCTGTATGCACGAAAATTTACCAAATTGAAACTTTTGAAAGAAAGTAATTTGCTAGCCGCATCTGTTATTTTCTGTTAATGAGATCTTATTTTTCAGTTTTTTTTTTGATATTAATTTTGTTAGCTGTTTCAAGACTATGCGAGGTGTTTAGGTTAAACCGGTAATTTTTTGGCTGTAGGAAGTATTTTCTGCTTAGAAAAAAGTATATAATAATCGGACCGCGAATGATATTTTAAAATTTATTTGGATTTGACAGCACGTAATTGTTCATTTATTAAACATATATTTTTTTTTAATGCGATAGAAGTAATGAAATCTGTCACAAACTGATAAATTTAAAATAGTAATATACATTGTTTTCATTTTCGTACGATATTTTTTACGGGAATGTTGGCATGATTGTTGTGTAGCCGGTACACGTGACGCATTGAATCAGTTGTACCAAATGTACGGTATTGATTTTCATTACAATACGCGTCGCCGGACAACCGTACGTTTACTTCTTGGTTTGTACGTGTGGTGCCGTTAATCCAATCAATCGGTTATGACAGTCGTAGTAGTTAATTGTGTTGTGAATATTTATGCTTAAACTTCGTTTTGATTTTAAAACTTCATTACCATTCATTTAGTATTTGTATTATTGTAATTTTTATTTATTATATAATATTCAGTGGTGCCAACAATTAATAAAAAGCGATACGATTTTATTTAATCGGAACAGGTTGTATTATGTTAACCGATTTTATTTATTTATTATAGTTTTATTTTTCATTTAAAATTATTATTTTTTTTTTAAGAATAATTATTTTACCTTACTTATTTTTCTCCGAATCGGTGATATTTCAGTTTCATTTTTTTCTCGAAGTCGCTCTTATTTTTGTAGGCGTTTAGCATTAATCTATTTTTTAACGAATAATTATAACATTAAAAGTTTACTGTCTAATTACGTTGTTAATCAACGTTTGTGACTTATTATTTTTTTGCTGGCGATTCAAGGGTTGATGTAGAAGAAAACTCCAATTGTAGACCTTATTTTATTTAATTTATCTTGTAATTAAAAGAAATTATTCATACTGAACAACATTCAGTTTTTCTATAATAAATTTATTTAAATTGCTCTAAATGTTTTCAAAAAATTGAGTTAGATTTCGGCCGATTTACACAGAACATTGTTAATCAATGTCAAGAATGTTTAAATCGTTGATGCTATATCTTATGTTTAGGTTTTAGTTAAAGAATTATTAAAAAAAAATAATAATAATTAAAGGAGTAGGAGGAATAAAGGAAAGGAAGTATCGGTCGGATTGGTTTTAATTTCAAGGTGTATCGTTGCTAATTTTATTAATGTTTTACAATCTATATATGCAGTGTCGTAAGAATTTGAATTTTTTTTAGTAAAAATATCCGTCAGCCGGTAAATTATTGGTTTAAAATGCTTAAATAGTAATTTGACGTTTATATAACTATTACGGTTCAATAAATTAAGAATTAAGTATCCGAACCCCGAGTTTCCATTTAGATCATCTGCTCACAGTTTTGTTGTTCATTGAGCTGTAGGTTCAATAAGGCCTTTTAAATGATGCATTAGCTTTTTAATTCTCGATTGTGAACTATTTCATAGTACTGTTATTTCGTTATCGGATTACATTTAAACAGTATTTTTATTAATCGGTAAGCTATCTCTTAAATTTCGAAGTTCATATTCTGTTTGATTTCAAAAAGTGTGTATGCAATGTCTGTCAGGCGGATTTGAACCTCATAATGCTGCCTTCAGGTTTAATGTGAAGCCAGTGTTTTACAGTCGACCGATAGTTAAAGTGATGTAACCGGTGCTTTATTCCGTGCCCGAGATAAATTGCTAGTAATTATTTAGCCGTATTTAAAATTCATTCGCGGTATATCAATGTACCTTCGTAAACTACTGCTTAGTAAATATTAAACGGGTAATTTATTCTTTGAAAATTAAATTTCTTCTTGGAGTTTTCTATGTATTCCACAATCACCGTTAAACTATTTTTAAAGAGTACATACAAATTTTTAAGTGTTTCATGCGATTGTAAGCAGAAAATTATTTTACTTTTTTTAAAGATTTTAAAAATCGATTAACACTTAGCCATTTGTAAAAACTTTATATCGTAAAAAAAAACTTTGTCTTAAAGACAAAAAAGACATTAAGATATAAAACACATTTCATTATAAATAATGAATTTATTATGTAGTTTTTTCGCATTAAAAAGCGTGTTCGGTAGATTTTCATTAACTGTTTTTATTATGTAAATTATGTTTAGTCATAGTAAAAATAAGATATGGTTCATCATTATTGATGACTCATAAGTTGGAATCGCGTATTCTGCGTATATAGTATTTTTTAACTTGGGATGTAGTAATTGATTAATGATTTTTTTTGTGCATCAAAATATTAAAATCCGTATTCTTTTATATATATATATTTTTTCTTTTATATTCTTTTTCTTCTTAATAATAAACATTAATTTTGTTTTTGAATAGCGTAATACAAAGTATACATTTTTCAGTTTGATAATTTACGTATTGATCATTTAAGTACTGTGTACATTATAGAGTACATAGTGTATTTTTGTGCGAGTATGTATTTTTAAAAAATTTAGATTGCTGGCGCGCATGCATCCTTGCTATAATCTCATGACTTAATACGAGCAGCATGTCCGTTGCATATTACTAACATGCCGTTTTTCACACTGCGGAACGTACGGAAATTTTTGTTTTCTTTAGAATTTATGATCAGTTTCGTTCCTTTGCGGTTTGTCAGTCTTCTTTTTTTCAAATCGGATCGGTATTTAGTATAAAGATCACTAATTCGATGTACCGCAACGAAAAGTTGTATTCTAATAAACTGGTTCTTATAAAATTCATTTTTGTCTAATAAAACGGAAAAAAGTATAAAAAAATAAATTAAAAAAAGGGCCTTTTCTGAAACCTTCTACTGAATCGGATATTATGTTGAATAAGTATTTAAATTTTTCTTTTGCTGGGGTGATTTGAATATATGTCACATGACGGCTGAACTGGAGAAATTTTATTTATAATCTTTGGTAATTTTTTGGTGTAAAATTTATTTACATCTATTTTGATCTATTTACTTCTTTGTAGTTATTACATTATTTTATCGGCGCTTTTACTTTTTGTTTTAACATCTTTTCAGACGACGACTAATTATAACTTCTTGGAAAATGTTTGGTCGTCATATTTCTTTAAGGTAAATAAACATAATTCGGTAATTAAAGTAGATTATAATCTCCGACACGTACCGTTTGAATAATTTGATACTGTATGGTTGTTATTTAATGTTCATGTTTTCATTAATCGTTCTTATTTTTTTCTTTCTTTTCAGTAGATTTTCATATTTATTTGTGATACAAAACATGGAGGTATTTGTTCATTAATATAATTCATCAGAAATATTTCTTTATTATAAATAAAACGTGACGATTTCAATTACCTATACCTTATAAAATCTGCTGTCTTACTAATTTATTTTTAAAAAATTATTCTTTGCTTATCCCCCGTGTTATTCTGTATCGGTTTACATCAACCTATTACAAGTTTCTTACGAATTGTTATTGTAAAATTTCATTTTTTGTGAAAAAAGCGTATGGCGCAATTTTAAGAAACATGGTGATTTTTAGGTTTTTGGGAGGGGACTTGCTGGTAAGCAGTATTTTCCCTTACATCTGTTATCTATTGATTTTTCAGTCAGCTGTTCACAGTACTGCGTCCCTTACTGCGTTTTACCGTACTAGCTCTGCGCTATTGCAGTTAGGCTGGTCAGGGTCGATGTACGCGTTGATAGTATACTAATTTTAATTAGTTTCTTTAAATTTAACGCAATATTTAAACAATTTTACTTTTTGAAATTTATTCGATAATCGGAATGTAAAAAAAAAGAAAATTTTCACGGTCGTGATTTATAAGTAGCTGTCTATGATGGTATTTTTAATTGTTATTAAGAATTCGCTTATTCTGTAGGTTGTCCTGAAGACCTGTTTATAATAATTTAATTATGATTGTAATTTTTTTCTTTATTGTTGGAAAAGGTATTGGAATGTTATTTTGTTTATATTAATGCAGTTAAAGAACAAAAAAAAATCGAAGATTACATAAACATACAGCTTTAACGATAGACGCTATTAGTTAATAGATAATTTTTGTTTATAAGATAGCTTAATTAGACTTAATTATGTTATTTTTGTTTATTTTGACAATTTTGCATGGTTTGTTTTCTTATCGCAAAATTTTTATAGCCGTTTTAATAATCGATCTAATGCGTTATAATGATTGAAATTTTTATATGCTATTAGTAAATGAATCATTCATCAGATAAAGTAATTTAGTTGTTTTAATCGGTATTGATAATCCATAGTTTTTTTTTCTTAAGTAATGTTACAATTTAATGCTATTTCTTTTAAGAGTAAAGTTAACGGTTTTTAAATCGCTAGGCTTGCCGACTACTGTCCAGAAACGTTATTACTATTTGCGTTGTACGTTCATCTTAAAATGATTAGGCGCTTACGTAAATCCACCGGGTTGGTCTAGTGGTGAACGCGTCTTCCCAAATCAGCTGATTTGGAAGCCGAGAGTTCCAGCGTTCAAGTCCTAGTAAAGCCAGTTATTTTTACATGGATTTGAATGCTAGATCGTGGATACCGGTGTTCTTTGGTGGTTGGGTTTCAATTAACCACAGATCTCAGGATTGGTCGAACTGAGAATGTACAAGACTACACTTCATTTACACTCATACATATCATCCTCATTCATCCTCTGAAGAATTATCTAAACGGTAGTTAGCGGAGGCTAAACAGGAAAAAGAAAGAAAGGCGCTTACGTAAACCGTTTCTCTTACGATGTCGGGCGTTATTACGATCTCAGTTTACAAATATGTATAATTTCTACTCGGCTGCATGCATGTCTTATGTTATTCTATCCTGTTTTGTCATAAGATACGAAAGTAGTTTTTTTGTTGTGTTGATATAAAAGAAAAGTGTGAGAAAATTATGTCGTTCTTTATGATTTTCTTTGTAGGTATTATTTTGAATTTGTAAATTTATTTTTTAACGTGTGCCATTAATTAATTGCAAAGTATTTTTGCAGGAATTTTATAGCGCATTTATTTGCACCAGAAACAGGTTATCTGTAATTCTTTTTTGCGATCTTTTTTAATATTGATGGTTACTTTAATGGAAGCTTTTATAAAAAAAATAAAAAGTGTATTTGGGGAAAAAAGTGCTTGTTAACAATTGATTATTATACTATAAGTGTTGTTATTACTACTCTGCGCTGGCACATACACCGCACACACTAACAAGTTTTGTATTACGTAAACTTTAGTCGGTTTTTTGTGCTTTTTCTTCATAAATCACGTGAAATAGGTGAGGAAGGTCGTTTTTTTATGTGGTACCGAAATACTTAGCATCTTAATTTGAGTTTGTTTAACCAAACTATAGATTCACAATACAAAAAGTGTACCAAACGCTGATCTCTATATTTCTTTTAACGTAAAAACTTACCTGAAGGATTTTTTTGGCAGTATATTTTTTAATAATTATAGAATGAAAGAATTGCTTAACACGTTAATTTATTATTACTTTTTGGTTAATTTCAATTATTTATTCTATTTGGTTAATTAAAATGTAAGCCCAGTTTGCATTCTGTATACCCCCTTTGTTTGTTGCAGAACGATAGACTACATGGTAAGAAAACATTAATCCATAAATAGTTGTACGATAGGTTTTTTCTAGAAATAATTACATTCTTAATAAGGTCTCGTTTTCTTTTGTCAAAAATAATTTCATTAATTTCTGTGATGCATTTTGAATTAATTCATCAAGTTTGTTTTTTTCCCAATTCGTTGTTTATACCTTGAATTTTGTAATTCTTTTTACAGTAATTTTATTCTATGGAGTAATAAAAACCTTTATAAAATAATAATTTTTACGAGTATTTTGGTCACACAGTTTGTTTCGCAAAATATTTTTTAAAACGTTTCTTTGGGGTATTTATTAATGGAAACTATATACACGCAAACTAAGTGATTAATAATTTAAAAAAAATTAAATTAATTAGAATTTTGTAAAATTCGGGTTAACCTGTATCAATATTTTTATAATCTTATCTCAACTTCGTTTTTATTGTGTAAAATTAAGTTAATGAATAAGTTCACGTATATACAGTGGGTAATCAGCTTAAGGCAGTACAAAATTAATAGCTGCTTTGTTTATTAGTTATATTGAAACGTTCACTCAACAAAATTCAAAATGAACTGGTCTTAGCAAATGAGTTACTTTAACGGCAGAATCTTAAAAAGAGACAAACTAGGTTGGTGGCGATTAACCCACCGGGTTGGTCTAGTGGTGAAGGCGTGCTCCCAAATCAGTTGATTTGGAAGTCGAGAGTTCCAGCGTTCAAGCCCTAGTAAAGGCAGTTACTTTTATACGGATTTGAATGGATACCGGTGATGTTTGGTGGTTGGGTTTCAATTAACTTAATCTCAAGAATGGTCGAACTGAGACTGTACAAGAGTACACTTCACTTACACTCGTACATATAATTCTCTTTCATCCTCTGAAGTAATACCTTAGCGGTAATTCCCGGAGGCTAAACAGGAAAAAGAAAGAAAGAATAGGTTGGTGGCGATTCAGACGCCAAGGTTAGGTTAATTTGTTAGTAGAGGGGCGAGTAGCAGGTAAAAACTTTAGACGAAGGCAAAAATTGAAATATATAAAAAAACATAATGAAATATAATTCTGGGTATAGCCTGTAATGATTATGTAGAAGTTAAAAGATTAGATCAGAACTGGTGGGGAGTAGAATGGAATCGGTCGACCGTGTGATAATTCCAAATATTTGCCTCTACATTTATTTACTTTTGTTAGGTGTGACATTTGTGATAATTAAATTAATATTTGCCTCGTATACGGTTTTGTCTGGTTATATGCTAAATGCAGTCACCAGTAGCGATGCTAGAATTAATACGAGCGTGTTATCTTTAATCCATTATGCTGTTTGTTATACAACCGCTTCCTCAGTTAATTTGAAAGAAAAGTCAGGCGTGAAATCTAACGAATACTGAATGCAAACTGACGTGTTGATTTCGATTACCAAAAGTGTTACGTGAAACCTCGATTTCGTTCTAACCATTTCATTCTACTGAAACCGCTTCTTGAGATAATCTTTCATTTTATTAACACCTTCATTTTCAAAGAAGATTGTGAACGTGTGTCAAACTCGCCAACGTTCCTAAGAATGAAATTGATATTAAAAAATAAAATTCTCAGTAATAAACAAAGAAGTTTATGCATTTTTTTTAAAACACGGTTTAACCTGCGATAGGAAGCTATTGATAATATTGTGTAGAATTGCGGCTAAAATAATTATTTCCCCGACTAGATAAAATATTGTTATCTTATCACTACTGCCAGTAAACTGAATTTCTTATCTTTCAAAACACTAACGGAAAGCTATGAAACTGACAAGAAATAAAAATAAAATGAAAACCAATGAAAATTAATAGTAAAATGTTATTGTGAATGTTCCTGCTATACAAAAAGAAATTCGACTTTGAGAGAAAAAACTGAAAATTCACTTTTTCGAAATACACGATATATATATATATATATATATATCTACTGTTGTTTTAAGTTATATTTTTAATATTGTATTTCATTTTAGTTTTATTTCGCCTTTAGCATAGACATTTTACATCTATAGACATTTTGCCCCATAAACATTTTACATCTGTGCTATACTGTTTGAGGAATATTTTTCGTCACGGTATTGTGCGTTTTAATTGTCGATTTCATTTTTTTTTATGACTTATTTAATTTTCAAGTTTGGTGTTTCTAGGGCTAATTGTTTCCTATAGTAATATTTGTCTGGGCGCTGATAACAACACTTCGTTGTGCGCCCAGAAAAAAAATTTCTCGTTTGTCTGCGTAGATTATTATTTTAATGAGGAATTAATACTTGGAAGGGGGTTAGATCAATTAGAATTCTGCTGAATATAAGAAAACTAGCGCTGTGTATTACTTTGGCTATCTAGTATTAATTTCTGCTTATAAGCATGAATTTGCATTTCTTTTAATTGTTAATTATACCTAGTAAATATAGCCTGTAATCATTGAATTAAGTTTTCTAATTTTGTATAAATGTTAGGATATTTTGTGTTGGAATAAAAAATAATTTCTTTTTTAGTTTATTATTAATTTAAATTGTGCGTTAAATCTGGATTTTGATTTTTTGTTGTAAAATTATTATACTCTGTGTTATTCAAGTAATTTTGTGTTACTTATCGTCAAATTCTTCATTATTGCGATCGAAATGTTATTGACATTTTTGGACTGTTATCGGTGAAGTCAGTGAAGTTTTTGGAATAATAATCTGTCATCTAGTGAGCTTTGGTGTTGTGGTTAGATTTTGTTGTTATAATGAGACAGAGCGTAACTTTAATCGATTGACAATGTATAGGAAACCCGTCTACAGAGTCTTCCAGTATATGGAGACGTAAGTATTATTATTATTATTATTATTATTATTATTATTATTATTATTATTATTATTATTATTATTATTACCATTATTTGATTTTAAATTCAGCAATTAAAAATATGTTTCAGTGGATTCCAAAAGTGAAATTGGGTTTTTGAAATTCTGTAATTAATATTTGTATGTATTTCATTAATATACAAATTCAAACTTGCACAGAATTGTGCGTGCGCTTAGTTTTGTTCAAAACTAATGGTTTTGGACTCTTGGTCTCGGCCTTTCATCCGGAGGCCCCGGGTTCGAATCTCTTATCAGGCATGGCATTTTCACACACGCTACAAATCATTCATCTCATCCTCTGAAGCATACCTAACTGTGATCCCGGAGGGTAAACAAAAAAAAAAAAAACCTAATGGTTTGTTAAAGTATAGTATAATAATTTTCTGCTATAGTATAATTAATTATAGCTTATTGTTCATGCGCGCGCGTGTGTTGCTGTCTGTAAATAGAGCTTAATTAAACATAACGAATGCCATGTTTGTATTGTGGTTAAAATAATGTATGACTAATTTTTTCATTGTTTTTATTACTACTTTTTTCCCATATTTATGCGAGTTATTGCGGTGGTTTTGTGATTTTTTGTGTGTATTGGTGCAAAACTGTTTACACTAATTTAGCTGAATTGTATAATTTTTAAAGTGCAACGCTCAATTTTACATGTGTGCGGTATATTATAGTTTTAGCACACGCGAATAAAAAATGTACATGTTACAATACGACACGGGTATGTATGCAGCATGTGTCTTACTAAGCTCCTGATTTTCTTGGGAATCTATTGTACGCTTGGGTACATGACGTATTCTGTAAAAAATGTTAGACGAATTTATTCTTTCATGAATATAACAAACGATTTCGTTTATTTTGTCTTTGGGGACAAGTGCTTGTTGATAAACGTTAACTTTAACATACAACGTACTTATTTATTATTCTTCTCAGTGATGTATAAACTTTTTTTCTCTCTCTCCTGTATCTGAATTCTGTTGCAGTACCAGATAGTGCCGAAACTTTTAAAAGATTATCTTAATTTGTTATGAATATTTATTTTTGCAAGGAGAAATATTTATCTTTCTATACTTATTTCGTGTATTTTTTTCTCTTTTTATCTACAGAAAAACAGGTTTTATTTGAGTTTTCCTCTTGTTAAGACTCTTCGAAAAATATATCCCTAAAATTAAACCTAATACAATTTTAAGAAACATTTAATTTTTTTACATTTTTGCCAGGCGGAGCACCTTATCCCTTTTATCAACAGTAATTGATTAAAAGTCTTCTGTGTAGCTGTAAAATATAATGTTTTTATACTACACTAGCAGACTCGGCAATGGTTCGCTGTTGTTAGATTTGAGTATATATATAGATTAAATTAACACAATTGAATGTTTGATAAAACATTAACAAAATAAACATTACGGAACTTCACGAAATTTAACCTTTTCCTTTTATCTTTTCTCCCTTTTCCTCTGTCCCCATTATCCTTTTCCTCATTTCCCCCATTTTCATTTTTACCATATACCATTTCCTGTCCCATTTGTATGTCCTTTTTCCCTTTCCTCTTCCATTTGTATGTCCTTTTTCCATTTCTTCTCCCATTTGTGTCCTTTTTCCCTTTCCTCTTTCCCCTTTTCTTTTTTATATTTTACCCTTTCCATTTATTTTTCCCGTTTTTACTTTTTCCTTTTACCTTTTCCTTCTTCCCTTCTTCCCTTTTTACCTTTTTTGATTTTTCCCTTTTCCGATATTTCCCTGTTTCCCTTTTACGATTTTTCTCTTTCTCCCTTTTTCGCCTCGCGTAAATCGGTTCAGTAGTTTTTTAGTCTATAGCGGACACACGTATCGGAAACATTGAAATGGAATCGTAAAATATTTATTAAAGCGTGTGTTGTTTTTACGTCCTGTTGGACGTAAAAACAACAACAGCGCTATCTGTTGATAGCGCTGTTTTAAAAAAAAAAACATGTTTTTACCTATCACAGGTGTGAAATCTTAGATATATAAATAGTAGGTATATAAAAACACGCGCGTATTCGAATGCAACGTTGTGTCAAAATTTCAAAGCAGTCGGTGAAGAACTTTCGGAGATTTAAGCTTTTGAACAAACGAACATTTACATTTTTATTTATATAGATAGATTAACGATTTTGATCTCTGTATATCACATAAAAACAGGTGATAAACAAGTCGTAATCGCGCGAAGTGTGTTTTGTTCCGTGTTATCTGTATAAAATGGTAATCATTATTCTTTGTTTTGTTATGATCAATTTATTGAATTGGCAAGTTACCAGTCTTCCTGAGCTTTGGTTAATTGAGGAGCAAGTCATCGGATTTGAACAGCAATTTGACTACTGGACGTTTTAGGTTTAGCTGCACTTTTTGGACATGATATGGATACAGGCCGTTTCATCGACAGTATCATCATTTGCATGATAATACAAATTCTGTAGTAAGTGTGGGCGCACGGTTAATGTTATTTTTAGCTTGTCGCTGTTTTTCTGATTTTAATTATATTTTTTAAAGATATATATATATATATATATATATATATATATATATATATATATATATATATATATATATAATTACTGTTGTCCTTCATACGGATTTTATTAGGTAAAGTTATGCAGTATATGTTAAGTAATTTTAAGCTTAACGTAAACATATAAACGTTTAGTAAATCGGTTCTATACACCATGTTACATAACGCATTTCATTGCGTTAAAACTTCCTGTACTACATCGAGGCATAAAATGATTAGTTAATTCGAGCGATTCTATATCCTGTAGAACAGCCCCCCAAAAAGATGTATAAAAGCTTGGCATTTTGTTAAAAATGGCTAAAGATTATTAAAGTGATCATGTTTTATTCATATGATTTCGGGTCGTTTTTCTTACTTAAAGTACAAAATTAATTTTCTGTTTTATTCAATATTATTACGTTTGATGGAAATATAAAATAATGCGGATACAAATAATTAACTAGGTATATATTATTTCATCAAACAACCTCTATCTCTAGGTTAAAACAACCTTAACGTTAAAAAAAAAACAATATAGTATAAAATGACCCGATACAAATTCTAGTAATAATTCTTTTGTGTATTTTTCTTTCCCAGTTTTCCACCTTTAAAACTGTGTTTTAATATTCACTAGTACAGTCTGCAAAGTTAATTACGTGTTTAAAATGCACGAAATCACTCATTTTTCTCATGTAGATTCATTCTTGTGAATAAATTTAAAGTGAAATTTCATTCATATTTACACAACAGGTATATGCACGCACTACAGCCGATTAAAAAACATAGTACGACGAAATAATTACACGATTTGAATATGTAGTGAGGGTTAATTTGTACGGGAACGATTTTCTGTAAACTTGTACATGTAGTCGTGCACTAATATTCATACACGTTAATTATATATTATGTATTGGTAAATTCAGATCCGAGCGGTAGGGTCTGATTAATTTGATTTATCTTTTTTCCTTTCGAAATATGAGTTTGTTTATACGAAACTTTCTAATGTTAAATTGTTAGTTGGTTCTCTAAATTTTGTTCTTAGTCCTTACTGTATGCACGGGAGAGGATTACGGATACAGAAGTGGTATGTTAATAATGTTTATTGTAAAATAATACATTTTTTTTTTGTAATGAATACGGTATTATTATGAATAATAACGTATAATAGTATAAATCGTTATTTTTCCTATTACTTTTTAAATATTTTTTGTTTAACTCGCTGCCTATCCTCCGGATCTAATCGTGCTATTAATTTTTTAGCCGCTTCCCATTACCTCATATGTGATAATCATTCATCAGTGACTTCAATTAATTAACAATTAATGAAATTATTTAAAAAAATAGAAAAAAATTAATATCGAATACAAAGTTAAAATAACATACTATTTTTACCAGAAGTTTGATGTCGTGGGACCGCATGTTATTAAAAGATGATACGTGCTTGTTTAACAGTAAATTTTCTAATAAAAAATAAATGTTTTTAAAGGACGCTTTTATTTAAAATATACAAAAAGGTAGAAAAAAAGGAATATTTTTTCCAGCTATCAAAATAATGTTAATCTTTGGTTATCCAAAATAAAATCGTGGGACGCTCGTCTATCCTTGTATATAATGGTTTTAAAAAAAAGAAGAAAATGAATTCAATTAAGAAAATATCAGAGTCCTTCTCACTGCTTGTAACAATGAGACCCTCATATTTTTATTTTTAGTCGCAGTTTTGATTGCTGAAACATTTTTTTTACATTTCAGTGCTGTCTTTACTTCCTTGTACGAAGTAAAGGAAGTATTGTGGCAGCGAAAAATTTCGGTTTTCAGATTTCAACAGAAATATCCATTTTGACTATCCCTGAATTCATTTTGACTAGTTTCGGCATGACGTCTGTACGTACGTATGTATCACGCATAATTAAAAAACAATAACCCGTAGGATGTTTGAAATTTTAGATTTAGGACTGTTGTAACATCCAATTGCACACCTCCCTTTTTGATTGCAATCGACTGAACAGAAGTGTCCAAAATTGGATTTTGGACTTTTTCTTAACTGCAGTAATAACCCCTCATCGAGAGCTTTTCAACAATATATCAAGTGGTACTTATTTTTATTGGTTCCAGAGTTATAGCCAAATAAAATTTTAATTAATGAAATATTTCGATCTTTGAAGGGAATGGCACATCGTTTCGAGTCAGACTTCATCTCTTTTTTTTTTAATGTAAATATATCGATTTATTAATAATTATTAAACTCTGATTGTAAAAAAGGTTATACGATAAATAATAATTCAATAATAACAGTAAAAAAAAAAAGAAAAAATATCAGTTATTAATGAAATAAAATGTTATGTACTTTTTATTTAAAAAAAATGTGTGTATGTAATTTAATAGGCGTACAAGGAAGTCATGTGGTGTTCACATCAGATTTAAAAAAAAAAAGAGTTACGTATTATTGAAAAAATCAATACATAAAATTTAATTCCCGGTTTAGTTGATTTCCCCAGATTTGTTTCGACGAATTTCAGTTAATTTACATTCAGTTTTAATCAATTCATTTTATATATATATGAATTTATTATTTATTTGTTCTATGTTTAATTTATTTATTTTAATTATTTTGAAGTAATTATAATAGTATATATATTAGTTTTTATTGGAAAAATTCAGTAATATCCACTATTAAGAATTTTGAGTTATTAATTTGAAAGATGTTTATTTCTCCAGTTTGTATATACATTGTTTCCATAGAAAGGAAATTAGTTTTTTCTAAAACCGTGTTTACTACAATACCATTTTACTTAAGGTGAAGACTGAAAGTGTCACTTAAATGAATATCTCCATTATATGCAACAATACGTTCGGCGTGATGAAGACGGTAGCGGAGAATCCACCTCACTTCTCAGTTTGCGCCTGACACGGATGTCAAGAGTGTCAATCTCAATCGGCTTAACTGTTATTTCGATTTCGTAATTTTTTATTAATTAACTAAACGTTTCTAAGGTACAAGATTCATTTTTAAAATGTGCTTTTTTATTATTTTTAGCTTTTTTTTTGAGTAATGGTTATTAATGCAAGTCGAAAAGGATTATGTGTTAGTAGGTATAACGAATATAGACATATTATCATCAATAGGTAACTAGAAAGTATCCTGCGGCTGATATCCGTAGTTGTACCGCTAATTGTTTATTTATATTTTTAGTCAGATCTTATTTCTTTTTTAAATTAATTATGCCTTGCGCTTAATGTGTTTTGTAACTTCCGGTGGTTGCTGATGGTTATATTAGAGTGTAGTTTGTGTAATGTAATTTTTATAACATTTTCTTCCATCGATTAAAAATCACAACTAAAGTCATACCGTATTTTTCGTTGTACTTAAAAGGTGTACATATTGTGGCTAATACTCTGTATGCATTCTGTCTTATTTTCTTTATATTCTTAAAATTCACTGTTTCGATGGAATTAATCAATTTAGACATTGTTTGAGAACGTATAAATAGTACTCCATTTATACGTTTAGTTGCAACTGGAAACACGGATCATTTTTCAAACCGATTTATTTTAAGGAAACACCAGAACCGTATAATACTTGTTTTAACTATATTCTGTTAAGGAAACGGGCTTCTCTGCTACTTCCTGATTGTTATGCTAATTTTACATCGCTTCAGTTGTCTTTTGTGAAAAAATTTACTCAACATAAGAAGTTAACTTTAAAAACTTAAGTAAACAAATGTGATGTGGGCACCACATGACTTCCTTCTACGCCTATTAAATTACATATACACATTTTTTTAAAATGAAAAGTACATAAAATTTAATTTAATTAATAACTTCTGATATTTTTCATACGCTTTTTTTTATTGCCATTATTGAATTATTTTTTATAAAACATTTTTTACAATCAGAGGTTAATAATTATTAATAAATCAATATATTTAAATAAAAAAAAAAAGTAAAAAAAGGAGATGAGGTCTGATTCGAACCTACGTGCCTTCCCCTTCTCAGATTCAAATATTTCATTAATTAAAATTTTATTTGGCTATGGAGTCAAAGAAAATATGTACCACTTATGATATATGGTTAAAAAGCTCTCAATGAGTGCTTACTGCAGTTAAAAAAGAGCTCAAAATCCAAATGTTTGGGCTTTTTTTGGACACTTTGGTTTCAGTTGATTGCAATCAAAAGGGGAGGTGCACAACTAGATGTTACATCAGTCCTAAATCCAAAATTTCAACATCTTACGGCTAATCGTTTTTGAGTTATGCGAGATACATACATACGTACGTATAGACATTATGCCGAAACTAGTCAAAATGCTTATTTCCGTTGAAATCTGTAAACCGAAATTTTTCGTGATCACAGTACTTCCTTTACTTCGTACAAGGAAGTAAAAAGTATTCCTTGAACTGTTTAATAATAACAAAACTTTTATTCTATTTAATAGGTAATAAAAATAATACTCCCTTGTCGGTATGCAATTGGATTGAGCACGGACCCTAAGTAAAAACTAAACGCTAAAGTAATGATTATCATTACGCGTTGATATTACAGAATTTGCTGCAATAAGTTTAATGCCGTTCTTTTCAGTATTTGCTTGAATTTAATTTAGCATGTGCATAGATTACCGCTTTTGTTACACTCAATGGATGTTAAATTTTAATGGAATAAATATCTGAAATTAATATATTTCGTAAATGAATGACAATCGCTATATTGACTGATTTAAGAAATGGCAAAAGCCCACTGCGCACCGATTGTTTCCTTTGTACCCGTTACTATGTTGATTACCATTTTCACCACCCGTCATAATCTGTATTAGATTCTTAAGGTTCATGTTCGGTTAGACAGGATTTAAACTTGTTTATGTTAAACTTTGGGTATATCTCCAATTGAAAATCAATTCCAAAAAACTTATTAGGATTTTTTTTTTATAATGTATATTTTAAGAACTCACTGTTATTAAATAGATAAGACTGAAATTCTCAGTTTGTAATTAAACTGTTTGCATGAACATAAACATGAACGTTTTTATATTCGATCAAATTATTATTCTAAGGAATTAAAAATCAAATTGCTAGTCGGTAGAGATGTAGATTTTTCTTATCGCAATTCTTCATTACCTTTGCAAACTACGAAAAAATTATTGTATTTTTATGAAGACCTTATTCTTTCTTCGTCCGTGCACACGCGCGCGCGCGCGCGCACACACACACATATATATATATATGCGCGCGTGCGTGTACGTATGTGTTTAATTTTGTTTTAATTATGTCATAATGACATAATGTCCTTGTGTTCTATGGGATCATAGGAACCCAGAAGAACACAAGATGACAAAGGTGTATAGGGATCTTGCCACTTAAAAACGTTTATTCCATTTCTAAAAAAAATTTATCAAATTAAAAAAAGGCTTTAAAATACAGAAATTATTAAAAACTCATCCTTACATGAGATTAGTCACAAAAACGTATAAAACTGATTACACGCATATGATCTATCGCCTAGGTTTACCCTTAGGTTATCCTTTTTTGTTTCTTTTTTCCATCCTCATGATGGCCTCCATCTCTGATTCCTGTGGCCTCTGAAATGGAATCTACGCAGTAGATAACGGATGATGCTTTGCTGCCAGCATTAGATATACCGACCCAGGTGGTGCGGGAGCATTGCATTACGGCGAGCATTGTATTAGAGTCTAGGCTTGATGCACTCCCCGCTAAATTGTCTGGAGCGGCTAAAGAGCTCGCCTTCTCTTTTAGAGGCCTCCGAGCTTTTAGGGTCTCTATTGATGCTTGTTTAACACTTTTTCAATTATCGTTACGTCGTCTTCTTTCCTAATTCCTTGAACGGGGATTTTATCTATTTCAACTTTTACTGTCGGTGCGTTTTGTTCAGACTTCTGCGTTTTAGCTTCACTTTTCTTCACTCCTTTTTAGTGTTTAACCACTGGGTCCACCGTTAGGTATTGCTTCAGAGGATGAGATGAATGATTTGTAGCTTGTGTCAAAATGCCATCCTGACCGGGATGACATTCTTCATCTTTTGACTGGTCGAATACTCACTCCTAAGTTGTGTAAACATTTTTTTGGAGACTGATTTTTTTCTGTGTCTGTTTTGGACCAGTTTTTCTAAATGGTCGACTTTTCAATTTGTGCTGATACATCCGACCATGTTCACTAGAGCTGGTGGTTGTTCAGAGATTACATCTTTTAGAGGAAGCTGCAGCAACCTAAGCGTAAGACGTAACCTTCGGTGATCTACTATAGACGATTTTTCTATCTTCAAAGTAGCTGACCTTTTGAATGGTTGTTCCTCCTGGTTTGCTACTTCCTCCTTATAAATCGGACAGTTTCGTGATGTAGCATGCCCATGGTAGTCGACTCAAACCGGCGGATTCCTGCACGGGTCATCCGAATGTAATGGGTCACCACAAGGCTAGATCTGTTTCCTAATGCATCGCGCCGCTGTATGTCTGAATTTCTGGCTCCAAAACATCGCATTGGAGTCGGGATGAATGGATGAACATTTAGTCTATGAAAACCAGCCTTTATATTTTTGTGATATTTGGATGTGTTTAACGTCAAGACATGCGACGCGGAGGATAAAACTTCTCCGTTGCATCATGTGTTCAGTCGTCGACATGCAACAACTTCTTGTCCATAGAGCTCCTGTTCAATTCCGTCTTCTGTGCATTTCAGCAAATCCCTGCACACAGCTACTCCCTTGGAGGTATTTAGCTTACCGTGCGGTACAACCTCAATGTCTATAGGTCCTATCTTTTTGGCTTTGAGCAGTCATGACGATGAGAACGGTTTCAACAAAGAGTCCCGTAGCAGTCTTCCTTGCCTCCTTAATAGGTCCTCTTGCAGCTTCTGTAATGTCTCGAGCAATCATAGGACTGATCTTAGTAAAATCTCCTTCTTTCTTCTTTGTCACCATATATTTTCTCTACCCTTTGGTCGAAACTTAGTTCGATCTATCTTTTCAATATCACGTAACTCAACGCTCTTCGTTCGCTTACGAAGACGAAGGCTCTCCTGGAGCCTTTGTCTTCATGTGAACCCTCTGCCACAGAAACCGTGGAAGTTAAAGTTTCCATGAATGAAGTGACGCTACTCAATATGTCGCAAGGTGCGTCTACAGAGGCGGTTGGGCATGCCTCGGATCATTGATCCTGTCTGGGTTCTCCCAGTGAGCAGCCTCCTGCAGATTTAACTCGGCCTGAGAGTCAGGTACTGCCTGACTTACTTTATCGACATTCCAGGGCTCGCATCTAGCAGTAAAAGCTCCGATACCCTTACCCATGGGACAATCCTCGCCAAAGGCTGAACTGACTGACTCAGGTTGAACGGCGCAAGACTTTGGCAGATCAAGCTCACATCAGCTCGCCCCCAAATCGGTTTCCATTACCGGGAAGAGAAATAAGCATTTCCCGTCCGCACTCCGCTCAACGTCGGTAAAGGCAACTGCGGTCTTGCGTCCCACACCCGCTGCAGACAGCAAAACAAGAAGCACAACCGTAACCAACTCGGTTCCGCCATCCCGTACTCCACATGGGAGTACAGTTGCTCATCTCCAGCTTGCAGAAGAGGCTTCAGAACCTTGCGATGGAAACATAAATGGAAGACCACGACTAAGGGAAGATCTTTGTATAATTTTATACAAGACTTGGGGGGGATTGTACGCCTCAAGATCATTTTTAAGCGCAACGGGGGCCAGGTGCTCACCAACCACGTAAATTAGAAACAATATCTGTTCAGGTTCCGCCTGGCAACTGATGAGCTGTGTGTCTGCGGGGAGGTCCAGTCGAATGTACATATGATGTACGATTGACCCGCTCTTGGGTGGTCAGAACTCGTGCCACCCTGGAACTTCGAGGTAAGGCAGTGAATCTATGTGACGTGAGCCGTATTGTCGAACCGTGTTGGAGTTCCTTTATGCAGTTGCATTGTTCAACCGGAATCAATGTTTGTTTGCGTAAGAGAAAACTTTAACCGCATTGCTGGAAGAAGCTACCCTTGAATAATGATCGACCATCGATCTGTAGCTCCAAGCAGTTATAAGGATGGACAGGTACTTGCTGACATACAGCTACCTAGGTGGGGTAGCGAGTTGTCCTTATTTAATTAAATCGACGAAATAAATTGTTAATTTATGACGCTCATATATTTTATTAAGACGGGGTGCGCCTACCGATTTAGAAAATATATGACATGTGAATGGCTGGACACAAAAGGCTGGATCAGGTAATAATTAACTTCCCCATGGTCCCTCCGGATCCATGGATCTAGTCTGCTAATGGGTCGCCTCGTCCAGGCTTCTTTCGACGACTCTTCCTATGCGCTCAGCCACTTATCTAGTAATCATTTTTCCTCTTCTGTCTTGTCTGTGCCATTATAGATTCTGAATAGTTTCCTTGCCCCTTAGTGCGACCTTTAATTTATTTCAATTACAACTTATAATGTAATTAAAATAACAGAAACATATACAATTCATGATAATAAATCTTAACTGCAAGGGCTATTTTTTTCAATATCCGATCGGTCGCGAAATAAAAACCCGCGCAAAAATCGGACGAGGCTTTGCGCATATGTGTTGCGCAGCATCTCTAGTATGGCCTTCAATCACGCTGCGTCACTTCGTTTAGTTCTGAACACGCAGGACGTACAGATGTTCATGATGCAGGCGGTCAGGGAAAGAAGCGAGTGTCAATCGATGATCTCGTTGAGCGAGTGGATGAGGCAATTCGAGAAAATCGTCGGTTCACAATTTCTGTATTGAGTGATTCGTTTCCTGAAATTTCAAGGTCAGCTCTCTACACCATTGTGAGAGAGACTTCAGTACCGCAAACTGTGTGCGAGATGGGTTCCCAAGATGCTGTCGACCATAAAAAAACAATGAGAATGGACGCCTCCCTAACGTTTCTCCAGCGCTACCACAATGAAGGAGAAGATTTGTTGAACAAAATTGTCACAGGGGACGAGACATGGGTCCATTTGGAAACTGAAGAAACAAAAGAACAATCCAAACAGTGGATGCATTCTCATTCTCTCAGTAAACCAAAGAAGTTCAAGTGAACCTTCTCCAACCGAAAGTGTATGGCTACTGTGTTCTGGGACCGGAATGGAATTCTCTTGGTGGAATTCATGGAACGTGGCACGACCATCACTGCAGCCTCATACTGCGTGACTCTTCAACGTCTACGAAGGTCAATTCAGAATAAGTGGAGAGGAATGTTGTCATCAGGCATTGTCTTTTTCCATGACAATGCTCGGCAGCACACTGCAGCTGTAACAAAGAAGCTCCTGCAGCGTTTTCGTTGGGAAGTGTTTGATCATACACCATACAGCCCGGACTTGGCTCCATCCGATTTTTACCTTTTTGCTCACATGAAACGCTGGCTAGGAGGACAACATTTTGGCACAGACATCGAGTTGCAGACCATAGTAGAAACATGACTGAAAACCCAGGCGGATCCGTTCTATGACGAGGGTATTGGAAAGTTGGTACCACGCTACGACAAATGGCTAAATCGGAGTGGCGACTATGTAGAGAAATAGCGTAACTGTGTAAGTACTTGTTACAAATAACAAATTTTTTATTTTCACTGTGGTTTTAATTTCGTGACGATCGGACCTTGAAGAAAAAATAACCCTCGTATAAACCTTTCTTTCAATGTTTTTCTATTAAAGAAGTGGGTAAAAATTATGTCTTGAGATAATTTCAACTTGAAGTTTGTACTGTTTTAATAAACGGGACAACTTATTTTTAAATATTCTACAAAACTCTAAAACAATATGCCAGGAAACAGGATAAAAAAGTTTAGAATTTAGAGCATGTAAGTTAAAAAAGTCCCCAAAGAGGAAACAAATATAATTTTTTGTCGTACTATTTTTATTTTTCATATTAGTACATCTTTAGTGAATGAAAAGATTGCTGTTTTTCGTCATTATTTGCTGGTTAATGTTGAAAATTGATACATGACGTACAGAGATAAAATATCGACATACTCGTATAATTGCTATGCATTGTTATATTATTCTTGTGATATTTAAAGATTAAAGTACTTCCTAAACATGCGTTCTTGTGAGTTTTTCAAAACAAATTCTGGCGGAAACAGATAAAGATAATAGACATAAATTGAATTTGATAAGAATTCTGATTCAGTTTTTTGAAATTCAAATTCAGTTTCTGAAATCTAAAGTAATATGAATGTAAAGGTCACACTTTCACAAAAATTTATGGAGAAAAATTTAATTGTTGAAATTTGTGGTATTGTTTACCGTAAAAAATGTTATTGCTCACCAAACTTCGAAAAAATTTCTATTAAATATTTTTTATTTTCGGAACGAGTTCGGTTTTAATAATCGAAAAGTTAAAGATGCTTTTTATAAATTAACGCTCAAATCTCTGTCAGAGTAATTTAAAAAATATTTTTATTTAAATTAGTGTTGGAAGATTACGGTTGCTCCAGTTCTTTATGGAAGTGAGTCACGGATTACTACAAAAAAAGAAAGTAAGATACAGGCAGCGGAGATGAGATTTCTAAGGAGGCTGAAGGGCGCTACACGGTTAGATCGGATGCGGAAAAAAACAAGAATCGAATTAGATATTTATAGCTTGAATGAAAGTGTCAGATTACCGCAGTCGATGGAAGCGACACCTGGAGAGAACGTCTGATAGTAGGATTCCCATACAAGTACAAAATTATCAGCCACGCGGAAGGATCGGAAGACCACGTAAAAGATGGCAATAGCTGATTGTGTGTTCGTATCAGGCACAAGCCTAATCCTTGTATGTAAGAAGAAAAAGAAATGCAATGTTTTAAATTAATGCTTAAATGTTTCCGTGTTAAAAATACATCATGTAGTAATGAATAAATTACTACATCATCTCAAGAAGTTCGTTATAACTTCGCCGTTAAGAGTCCGCAGAACTTTTTTTTTTCTTTTCCTGTTTAGCCTCCGGTAACTACCGTTTAGCTTTTTACCGTTTAACTACCGTTTTTCTTCAGAGGATGAATGAGGATGATATGTATGAGTATATTTATAACTATGTTTACAGTTTTAAATATGACCTAACCTAAAATCGAAATGAAAATGGGGGAAAAAACATGAGTACATTATATTCCAGTTCAGTTAGATTTGTAATAAATAATACTTTCAAAAACTACCTCGAATTTTTATGACAACGTTTTTCCCTCAAAAAGGTGGGTTTACGAATCGCGCAGCTAGGTAGCAGTACTTGATAGTACTAGGTAGCGTACAAAAACTTGATAATGTACTTGAAATAATAAAATAAAAAAATGTACTACAGCATGTTTTAATAATAAATGCTGTTATGTAAATGAAAGTATTGAAGTTGAAACAATTTTTTAAATTCCCATCACTTCATTAAACCAAAAATAAAACCATTAGTTTACAAGAGATTATAGCTGCTAAAAAACACGACAGTAGGAAAGTGTTTCAAATGTGGCAACAAAGATGTGTTATATAAAACAGAAATAAATTCGATTGGTAAAATTCTTATTTTATAATTAAAACTATTTGAACTAATTGATGGAAAAATCAAAAAAATCATTTAATAATAATATAAAAAGTGTGACCACGGATACGATAAAAATCGAGGGTTACACTTGCAAAGTAATAAGTACAATGTTACATCACTGATCTTGGATTAGTGAAGTTCGTTATACTAGTTTTATTAAAAAAGGAAAAATGTATGAAGTGAATGATGACAACTAAAAAAATTTGCAGTGAAATTCAAAAAATGTATATTTGTTCTAGAAAGGCAATAAATTTTAATAATAAATCCGTAAGATAACAATCAGGAATTCATAAAAAAATAAAAGAATAATCTAACAAAACACAGTGATATCCAAAAAATTACATTGAAATTGTAAACCGCACGGTAAGTCTCGCAGATATCATTTTTTCCGCTCAAAAAACAAAATTTTCTGTAATATAAATAATAGATAATAAACAATGTTTAAGCGTTCCATATAATAAGCAAAAAATAGAAAAATTTGTTACAAAACTCTTACCGGCCCGATTTCATTTATATGTAATACATATCGCATTTACAGAAATAATACAATTCTTCTGATTATTCGTTGTTTAATACATGAAATCGGGCCGGTAAGAGTTTTAACATGTATTTTTTTTAAAAACAAAATTCTAAATTAATAACAGATTTTGATAATAGAAAAGTAGTGTCTTACCTTTTTTGATATCAGTATCGTTTTGTTAAAAACAGTTTTATTTTTATTACAGAAATTTTTGTTTTTTGAGCGGAAGAAATAATATCTGGGAGACTCTAATCGTGCGGTTTACAATTTCATTGTAATTTCTTTGGATAATAATTATACATGTAGTTTGATGATGTATTACTAGTATTATTTTTGAAAAAAATACTTTAACCCCTACGTATGAATGTTATGAAACAATAAAAACTTCTGCTAAATATCTTGAAAATTGATTACACGATTTTAATGATTAAAATACCAAAATAAAATTGTGTTGTGTTGTAAATTTCATTTTGGAGAACCGTTACAACCAGCCTATTTACAGTGTTTTTTTAAATACTCGTACTAGTTCTAATATAAGCATCAAATTAGATCCGATCGAAAGCCTATATTTGTTTTGTTCTTTAGATCAGAAGATTTTTACGTATCAAAAATGTGTTCATTTATTTATTTGTTGTTAATATTATAAGGGTTGAGTCATCGGGTTTAATAAACTTCAGAAAAATGCTGATGTTACCGATTAAGTGTCTTTAGATAAAAAAAATTGAAAGCACGGAAGCTGCAGTTGACTGTTATTAAATGATTCTACCCTGTCATCTATACGACTTTTTCAATTTTGGTATTCTACATTGATCGTGACATCGGTTTCTAATAGAAAAAGATAATGTAATTATGAAATATTCGTACGCCTAGCGGCTTTTTCAATCACAATTTTCACGGTTTTGTAAAAAAATGATACAAAGTGTACAAAGCAAACGTATAAACTTGCCACGTTCTATGTATATATATTTTTTTCCTTGGCTGTTAGAATGGACCAGCATTGTGCATGCGCATCTTCAATAGTTGTCACGCCTCTAACCTCCCGGGACTCCGCACGATCCGGCTATGCCGTGCCCTACGGAGATCGCTCACCCGGTAGGCCGGGACTCGGTCTTTTACCATTGCATCTAACTGTACCTCCTCCCCAAGGGAGGGATCCAGCCGGGTCTCGGTCTCTTATTTTCTCACAAACTCAGGGGGTCCCCGGTCAGTCATCAAGGGCGGCCCATCTTGATGAACTGTCCTCTCATGAGGTGGGCTGCCCCTGTGAGTCCCTACCCCTCCAGACAACACCCCGTTCCATTCCCTGGCGCTACAGTCTTTGGTTTTTATAATCCCCTTGAACATGGTAACAATAGTGACACATTCACGTTTACCCCGTAACATGAACTCAATCGTATTCTCCGGGGTCAGTCTACACACCCCAAGAGCTTGCCTTATTTCATCCGATCTGTAGCACAAGTACATAGAATGTTCAACAGTATCAATGTCATTACAATAACGACATTCAGATGTTGTTCTTCTGCCGAACCGGTGGAGGTAGGCTCCAAACTCTCAGTGAAGAGTTAACAGCTGCGAGAGATGGAAACCTACCTCCCCTTGACGCCTGTTAACCCACATACTGACCTGCGGAGTAAGTCTTTTAGTCCAGCTACCTGTTCTTGACGTGTTTGCCACTCTTCCGACATCTGTGTGCGGGCTTCACTTCTTGATACACCGCCATGTACTCTCCTCAACATGAGTACACGGAGGCCCACAGGGGGCACCTCCGCTATCATTTCAACAGCGTTTTTGTATGCTGTTTTGTACGCAGACACAATACGTATGTTCACTTGCCGCTACAGTGCTGCTAGTCGCTCAAGATTCCTCTTTCTTTCGAAAGCCTCGGTTCAAGCCGGGATCGCATAATATACACGTATTATCGACATCGCAACCGTTAATATTAACCTCCTCCTTCATGAAAGTGGTCTCTGATGGTTGTTCATTAGCCTACCCGGTTTGCTAATCACTGTTTCAGCTCGTTCTGTAACTTTATTTAAGTGTTCAGTATGCAATCTGCTTGTCTGCAACCACACGCCTAAATATTTAACAGATCTGGACGCGGGAATGACAGTATCGCCTATTCTGACCAGTATCTTATTCTTCTACCAGTAAGAGCGATCGCTGAGGACTTCGTTGGCGCCAGTGTTAGTCCTCTTTCCGCTAGCCATCTCTATATTTTATCTATCCCAGCAGCGGCGTGACCTTCCGCTTCTTGCTCTGTTCTTCCAGTAACTAACAGAGTTAAGTCGTCTGCATAAGCTACGAGTTCCACGTCACCTTCGAACTCAAATGCCATTCAAGACACCATCAAATGCTAAGTTCCATAGGAGTGGCCCAATGACCAACCCCTATGGAGCTCCCCCGAATATTTCCACTGGAATATCTCCTTCTTCAGTACTAACATGCATTCTCTTGTGGTGCAAGTTCCTACTTGCACCACACTGTTTATGATACTTCTGAGGTAATCGCTAAAGTTCTGTCACAATATATTTTTACTGACCGTATATTTTATACTGACTTGAGGCTCGTCAATACAATCTTTACGACAGATTTTTACCGAAGAATAGTATCACGAAAAACATTATTTAAACATAAAACTAATGAAGATATAAACGGTTAACTTTGATTATGTTTTATGTTAGTTTACGGTCGATATAAAATTAACAATGGATTTCAAAATTGATTAACACAATCGTTTATATCCGGCAAAAATAAGACGTGACTTGATTTAACGTCAATATTATTTTATTGTATACGTATATTGTAACCGAATCAGGTAGACCGGATCAAAGATCGATCGAGTATTTTAGATAAGAATACATCGACCTCTTCTCATTATATATCTCTTGATTACTAATATGATAAGGTTAAATTATGCTTAACGCGTTCGCGCGCTGTCGTTGTACGTGATCTGTGAAAAATAATGAACGTTAGTATTTGCTAGCTGATACGTGAAATATTACTTTTCGACTGATGAATTGTGTAATGGTGTTTTCCTTTTTTTTATCGGTGCAGCTTCTGAATTCACGGTTAAGTTGTAATTTTTGTCATTATTGTATTAATTTAAATTATTATCCAAGTAATATTTATTTATTTCTGTTTTACAATTGTGTAATATCTAGTTTTTTTTTTACATTTTTTTGTTACCAATTTTTCACATCACCAACATTTCTTGACCAGGTGATTTCTGCTTCAAGGGTAAAATAAAGTCATACTGAAATTCTTGTTACTTAAATTAAATAAAGTTATTTAAATTAAATGGTAAATTTGATGGCTTCATATGGTTTTGATCTGAAAAATTGAAAAATATAGATTCCAGAACTTTATCTGTAATAATTTTAAAAAAAATTTTGTTAAGGACAAAACGATGGTGTCCCAAATCACTATCTTTTAAGTTTGAAATACTTTAACTTCGTTAAATTTCAAATGTAAGTAACTTTTTGCAAAGTTTGTTGATCGGCGTTGTTTATTTTTTAGATACTTTAATTCTTGATTTGAATATTATTTTCTACCATTCCTAGCATTAGCACTTTAATACTGTTGTTAGTGACGCGTTTCGGAGTACCTCCATTCTCAAAACTACTTTTAGCATACGGTGCTAGAAAAGAAAATAACACTCTAATCAATTATGATAAAGCGGAAATATGGAATATTGTGAAAATTTTAATTTAATTCTAAGAAAATCTATGTAACGTCAACTAAGCACGAAGAGTTTTAAGTAATTTGATTCTTACAAAAAACAAAACAAACCGAGTTAAAATCCTAATAAAGGTAGTTACTTCTATTCGGATTTGAATGCTAGATCTTGGATACCGGTGTTCTTTGGTGGTTGGGTTTCAATTTACCACACATATCGGGAATATCAACCTGAGTTTGTTCAAGACTACAGGTTTACCGGTACAGCTACATTACACTAAGTCGCTAATGACTAGTTGTTGATGCGACTATAAATAAAGTATTAAAAAGAAAAAAACTGACCGAATCTTGACAGAAAAATAATTTTAAATTAAAAGGGGAATCATTTCAATGTAGGAAAATATCTTTTACATAATTAAGCTAGTTATCTCGGTACACGCCTACCTAGTATCAACTTAAAAATATCGTTGAGGAGTTACGACCTCATCATGTTGATAAAAAATAGTTTTTCGGCAGTTGCAGTTATTCGGGTAGGATACATTTGTTACAGACATTTGAGACCATAGATTTGCGACAACGTTTTTAGTTTGTAAAGAGGATCGATTCCTACAAGACGTAACTGGGGTTTTTCACTCCTAAATGGAAAATATCCTTCTTAATGCATGTTTAATAAAATATAATCTCAATACGTACTAAATTAGAACCAAAAGAGCGTTTAATAATTTATGTAGTAGTATACATAACACAAATTTCTGCTGATTACTACTCCAAAAAAAAAGGTTGAAGCTGTAGTTAACTACTGTGAAGCTGTAGTTAACTACTGACCAGATAGGATAAGATTTAACTCTAAACATTTTTACTAGAATCGGTATATTAAATTGCTCAAAATTTATTGAAGGATGCAGAAAATGGAAAAATCTTTCAACATTTTCATGATAACAATCCTTTCTTCCCTTACAAGTTGAAGTAAGACAATAAAAAACGTAACCGCCCGGCTATCATAATAGTTTAACTCTTCTAGGTAGTAAAATTCAACAATCTTTATGCTACATCACGTTATCTGCATTAACTGTCTGTCTCCACGGCGTGGCAAAGCGGTAAGTCTACTGCCTTTCAACCGGAAGTTCTGGTCGGCAAGTCCCGACCAAACGTGGTATTTTTCACACTCTACAAAAATAATATTATTCATCCTAGTTATTTTTTCAAAGGAAAAACTCGCTAACATTTTCTTCCTGCGTGCAATTTAACGTATTCTCTAGCATTTTAATTTATTAAAAATTCTTAACCGGAAATTTCATAATTCTTGTTTGTAATATTCATTATCGACATTTGTGAAGGATTAATTTTCGCAGGATCGATTTTTTTTCATTGTATGATTTTAAGAACTAAAATCTATTAACAAACACCAAACACCACCCTTAAAATATAATTAAAAATAAATCGACGTGACAAGCAAATCGTTCTCCGAAACATTTACAGCGAACTTGTAAATACTGCAGTACTACAGTTTGCATGACCTGCAATATTTCAATAGCCGACGGAAGACCGACAGAGCCAAACACAGTTTTAGTAGTTTCCGTTTCCGTTGCGCTAGCAAAACTATAAAGTAGCATTCAGCCAGTAATGTTCACATTAAAAACATTCAACAACTGAATGAACTGTTTTCATTAAAAAAAATTTTTTAAAATATTTATTTGTAAAATATGATTTAAAAAAACAATCTTATAATTCGGCTAATTAGCTTTACACGCAACAAATTATTGAAACGTGTGCTTTACCAGGTTATTTAATTTGTACTCATTTTAATAAGAAACGTTTAATTTATATATTATTTTAAAAAAATATGGTGTGGATACCACATCACTTCCGTGTACGCCTATTAAATTACAAATACACATTTTTTTTAAAATGAAAAGTTCATAAAATTTTATTTCATTAATAACTTATGTTTTTTCATTTTTTTTTTTTTTGTTATTATTGATGGTAATTTTTTTTTACAGTCAGAGGTTAATAATTACTAATAAATTAATATATTTAAATAAAATAAAAAATAAAAAGGGAGATGAAGTCTGATTCGAACTGATGTACCTTTCCTTTCAAAGTTGTAATTTATGTCGTTGGATTGGTGATTGCTTCTACGACGCGGCCGGCAAATGCAACGTGGGTGAAAAAATATAAATACAAACAGCACTCCTTACGATCGACCTTTTCCAAACTTCTTCAACTGCGCTCTATTCAAATTGGAAAAACGGAAGCGGCTTGAAACGGACAAAAAGTCTTATAAAAGCATTCTGTACCGACACAAGAGTCGATATTTGTCACCCGTTTTGTAGTTCAATTACAAATACACCGACGTTAATAACAAAATTGATATTCGTTAGATACTGAAAAGAAGGAGCACTTGTTAATACAATCGAATGTTATAACGTGTACAAAAAATAGTTAACTAAACGACGAACGCTTTTTAACCGCATTCTTAATACGTGTCTTCCTAATTTAAAAAAAAAAGAAACTACCAACATAGTTGCCTATCCCAGTACCAACAGTTACCACCCCAGAATGAAAAGTAGTACCACTAGTCTCTGAAGATCTTGGAATAAAGAGTTATAAAGTTAATTCAAAAAACCAATTAATAGTTTTAACGTTGTGATATTGTGCTTATTTTCAATTTGCATATTTATTATAATCGCTTATACGTTTAGTCATGTAAGTTGGATACCACAAATCTATGTAATTATTTTTCTGCGTATTATTATGAGTGTGACGCTCTCAATCTTTTCGCTATCTATCTTCCTGTTATACTTATGTATATCAGTAAAATTGATAAATGACTTTACGTGTTACGTGATTTATTTGTATCCGTAGCAGTCGATTGCTGTTTTTACATATTCAATTTTAATTTCTTTAAATGCTTATATTTTTAATCTGACGAATTTAAAGAAATGAAATGATAAAAATAAATGGTTTAGAAAGGTAATCTATCTACTTCTTCATTTCAGATAAAAAAAAAACATTCACGAGCAGCCTAAAAGAAAGCATACTTAAAGTTTGATATTCGAGACCGATATTGCAAAAAAGGTTTGAGTTGAAAGAATTCAGGGTGTTAAAAGTGAATTGTCAAAGAAAACTTTCAATAAACTTTAAAAAAAAAAGATGAACCAAAAACAGTTTTGTGCTGTTTTAAATCTATTTTATCGATTAACATTTTACTAACTTTTTTATTTACTGCAACACGTTAATTTTTTATCTTGGTGAGAATTCTAATTTTGATATTCTGTGCTTCGTTTTCATCACCTTATATAAAATTAAGTTTTCCTGATTTTTAACCGAATCAGCCTAATGGAGCGTTCTTTTAATACATTTCCGTCTACGTTCACTTTACAGATTTCTTATTCTTAGCGGTTTTCAATAGTTTTCTCAATAATGTTAAATAGTAATAATGACGGTAGGTTACACTAATTGGTTTATTTTCTCGGTTTTTTGAATGCTACTTTTTACTTCCAGGTACGAAGTAAAGGAAGTATTGTGATAGCGAAAAATTTTGGTTTTCAGATTTCAACGGAAATATCCATTTTGACCATCCCTGAATCCATATTAATTAGTTTAGGCGTGACGTCTGTTGGTACGTAATTCGCATAACACAAAAACGATTAGCCGTAGGATGTTGAAATTTTGGATTTAGGACTGTTGTAACATCAAGTTGTGCACCTCCCCTTTTGATTGCAATCGACTGGACCAAAAGAGTCCAAAAATCAAAAGAAATTTGGATTTTAGACATTTCGTTAACTGCACTATTAGCCCTCATTGAAAGCTTTTCAACGATATGTCATAAGTGGTTTTTATTTTAATTGGTTCCAGAGTTTAGCAAAATAAAATTTTAATTAATTAAATTTGGATTTTACAAAGGGAAGGCATATTGATCCGAATCAGAATTTATCAACTTTTTTTATTTAAATATATTGATTTATTAATAATTATTAACCTCTGATTGTAAAAAAAAAAACTTTTACAATAAATAATAATTCAATAATAACAATAAAAAAAAAACGTAAAAATATCATTAGTTATTAATGAAATAAATTTTTATGTACTTTTTATTTAAAAAAAAAAGTGTATGAGTAATTTAATAGGCGTACGAGGAAGTCATGTGATATCCGCATCAGAATTTTTTAACCGCTTAGCTGGTTTAATTATTACTTTTTTGTTTTTGTCAAGTACCTTCATCTGTTTCAGTATTTTTAACAGCTATTTATTTTATTAATATTATCAAAAGTTTTTTCTACAGCGATCGAGCAGCAGCTTATTTTTGATAATTTTTAATGTTCCTGAACGACTTCTCTGCTTCCTTTTCCAGGCGTGAAGCCCAACTCGTTTATATTGCTTGCAAAAGACTTAGAATTGTGTGACGAAAGTATGTTTTGGGTGGTGGCTAATTGGAAGTTCCAAAAAAAAGTATAACTACAATTAACATCGAACACGAAAAATTACTGAAAATATTAGAAAGTCATTACGGTTTATGGACAAAATATGTGATAATTGACATGGGAGACCTGTGTCAATTATCCATATTTTTTTTGATATTTCAACCGAATATTAGTTTTGTTGTTAAATGAACATGTTTTAATTAATTGCAAGAAGAAAAATATTATATTTAATATTTTTTATGTGTACTAAATTTAATGTTTCACGATTCATTGCTGTATCTTATTTCCCTAGAAAAAAAAAACCAATGAAATAAAAAAAATGAAGATCGTAGGGAAAACATGATGATGTGTTGGCCATATTAGACGTATTGTAACGAATGTTTAAAGTGTGCTTGTATACATTTGATATATTAAATGAACTGATATAAAATAAAATGTAAATATAGAAATTCTGAGTTGAACATAATAATCGCTTATTTAACTTTAATACTACAAAAAAAAATCATTATCTGTAATTGTCCTCATATTTTGTATTATCATCCAGCATTTCCGCCGATATACTGGTAGTTTGGTTCGATGCCCTTCATTTTCTCCTTTCTCTCAATGATTGCTTGCCCGTGCGCATGTGTAAGATGTTAACGTTTAGTGGTTCTTCCTGTATGATAATTCTTGCGGTTTTAGTTTTATTTCACAGACTGATTGTCTCCATTTATCCTGTGATAAATGTGTTCGCTTTGTATCGTGGTGTTCAATAATTGTTAGCGTACGGTGTTTATCTTATTCTGAGTAGTATATATAGGTTAATTGGTATATAGGTTATTGGTATATATAGGTTAATTGAAATTTGCCGTGTTTATTCTAGAGTTTCATATTGATTGTCAATTTTATTAATAATTTTTTTTTATGTTACGTGTAAATAATCTTTTTCTTATAGTAAATTACCAGAGTATTTTAAAGGGTAGATGTGAGATTTAAATTATTAGATTGCATTCATGAAGTTTATTATTATTATTGCTATATAAAATTATTGTCGATTGATAAAGTGATTTGAATGGTTTTTTTTTTCAATGCGAGTTGTTTGAAAAGAACATTGAAAATGTATTTATTGTTACCTTTTTACTGAAATGCTTTCAAATGGAATATTCTAACGAAACATTTTTCTGAATAATTCACGTCGTTTTCTACATAATGGATCGTTTCCCCAGAAACGGATAGCTTAATTTGTTGCTTTCACTAGGTATTTTTTCTTCTTACTATCTATCCTTCATAAATGACGTATGTAAAGCACCTAAGGTGTAAATAGCATTACTAAGAGTCGCTTTGTTTGAGAGTTATGTTCAATCTACAGCCAGTCATGCGGTGAACAGTAATATCACGGGTGGTGTTGAGTATCGTTCGGATTTCGATTGACTTGAAACGCTGATGAGCAACAGTACGGGCTCATTGGGGAAACATTGAAATATTTGTTATTCTTGCCTATTCGGCAATTACCGCTGTCTTTTTTCAGGTTTTTTATGTGACTGATAAGTTTCTTTCGTCGCTTTTAAACATCTTGCCTGCATCGGTCAGCATTATCCATAGATTTTCCCGCTTAAATCATCTTGGATTGGACCGCGTTTGATCCATATGAATTTTCTATGAAAGATAAAAAGGTTAATGATGGTACAGTTCTGGTAGTGCTTATTTGTTTTGATATTTTGAGTATTTTTATTCGATAAATATGGAAATTGTAATTATCATACCTTGGTTTGATGATGGCTTCTTCCACATTAACCCTTTTGCTTGTTTTAGTAATCTTATTAAAAACACGTAGATATCACTGTCAAAGACGGTTAATATGCGTAAGTTAATGAGAGGAATTTGAAGCAAAAGCTTACTATATGTGAATTTACATATCAAAATTAAGAAAAAATGACCTATGAAAAAAATGGTAAATTCTCCTTCTTTTTCCCGCTGTTCGCCATTTTATGTTTTTTAAAGAGAAATGTCTCGAGACGCATTGAGGACATATGTTATAATGTTTGGTACAGATGCATCGACTATCTCTATTAAGAATTACATTGTACATTTTTTAATTAGTTACGTTTATAAATTTAAAAATTGCAGCTTTGTAAATTTGTTTATGTTTTTAATATCTCTGTAAACGTTAGCTTTATAAAAATCATATTATTACCCAAAATATTAAGCGTTTCGTTGTAAACAAAATGACGGCTTACTTCTGAAAGTCGGTCGACAAACATTCGAGTTACTGCAGAAAATTTACGGTTTAGCCGGATTTCATAACATCTTCTATTAAATTAATTAATTTGAATAAGTTTGAACTTTTTCCATACTTTCGACACCAACTAATGGTTAATTAGACTTTTTTTTAACTTCCGTATCCACCGTTACGCATTCTTCAGAGGATGAAGATGAATGATTTGTAGCTTGTGTGAAAATGCCATGCCTGACCGGGATTCGAAAGACCGGGACCTCCGGATGAAATCCGAGACGCTACCACTTGTGCCACGGAGGCCGGCAGATTAATTAGAGTTACTAATTAGTAAACTAACTTATGAAACATTATTTACATTGCAGAATGGCGGCTATTTACTTTATTTATTAAATCATATTCTTCCTGTAGTGATAAAGGGTTAATTATCATTCTAAGAGCGTATCGTGTAAAATGGTTGAAAATCGTGTCTGTTATTAATTAGTATTTTAATGTATTCATTTTAAAATAAATCTTAAGGTATACATTAAAAAAAAACCAAATGGCAAACAGAAGGAAAATTAAGGTTTAATCGTCTTTTTTTCCTAGAATATATTTTGCTAATTTTAATATGTAAAATTTGAAAATTAATAGCCGGATATGTTTTTTTTTTATTACACTCTGTGTTCATATAATTAAAAAAAAATCTATAATTCTTTTTTTCGAATTTTAAAAGTACTACTTATTTAATCTGATATTAGTATTTATATCATTCATTCTAGTTATGAATTTTTCATCGATGACAATAATTACAAGTATTTTGGTAGCTTTTAATTGCTATTGCTGTTTTGAAACCTTTATAATCTGGCTAATGAAAGAATGCACCTGAATTTAGACTGGAATAATTTCTCAAAAAAATAAATTCAATTTGTACTAAACCAAAGTTTGTTTCATTCTATATTAGTTTACGTTTAACTTATCAAACAACAATAAACGCGACGTTTACAGTCACGAAAAAATGGACGATTTTTGTGTTCTGCTTTTGTATCTGACCTTTAAAATCTCGACGAAAATTGTTTGGAAAATGCATTGTTTACATATGTTAAAATATGGATTCCTATCTCATCATAATCAAGTTTCTTCCAATATTTTGGCAATGGCGGCGGCTTTTAATAAATCTCCATATCCTGTTGCAGTATAGAAATAGTATTAATTGTATTTTTCACATTAAAGAACAGTTTTACAACAGAAATTAAAAAAAAACAATGGTTCATTTATTAATTTTGTGTTTTTAAAACTCTTTTTAGACCGTTTAATTCAGCGTATGATCGTATTCTAAAGTTTTGCTCTTTTGGTTACTTTATGATTATGCTGTAACTATGAATATGCTTGTATTTTAACTGTAGTTTGAAAATCGATTGACTTAAACACTAAAGGTCAGATCAAAAAAGATTTTAAACAGAACTCAAAAAATAAAAGTAAAGTACGGTTGCTTTATAATGACTAGATTTTTTTATCGCCTCAGAGTTAAACGCATTGTAGGGTTCCTTAATCTACCTCGACCGACTTGAGAAAAGTTTTACCTTAGTCGTATTACTATTTATTTCTATGATTAGTGGAAAACCAAAGGATCTGTTTGAAAGATTTTCGGGATTTTCCGCTGACTTTGTCCAATGTTTACGCTGAGTTAATCTATCGGATTTATTTATTTCACTTTGTAACTGCAAGTTGGATCCCGATTATAATTATTTGTTTTGTAGAGAAGATGAGAAATTAATTTTAAGGTGCGTTAGTGAAAAGCGAAATCGGCCCTTTGATATTTAAGTAATCGTGTTTCTTGTCAAAAAAGGGTGAGAGATCTGCATAATATATAAAACGTATTAAACTGTTATTGTGTTTTAAGTTTAAATGTTGTCGGTTCTTTACATAAACGTATTTACGTATGTGAAAACTGTTTAAAAAGTTTACATATACAGCTAAACATTTTTGAGGTAGATAAGTGCATAACAACACTGGTTGTGTTCTTTTTTTTTGTGGAGAAAGTCATACCTTAATCACATTTTTGTACATTTTCCATTTATGTGTTAACTTATATGTATACAATAAACCGTATTTACTATTAATAAATTAGTATAAAATATAGGATAAAGGTATAATTTTCCATTCCTGAATTATTTTAAGTAATATTTTTCTCTGTTGATTTTTAACTGTCATCCATGCTAACCGTTATGAAAAAGAAAGACGTAGTCGGTTGCGTATTGTGTAATTGTTTCCTGTTCTTTGTGGAAGTAAATGTTTCTCTATAATGACGTATCTATTATTATGCTAAAGTTCATTGCACGCCTAAGAGCTCCTGACAACTGAAGTGTCAAACTTCTTGTTTTAATATAATGGATAAACGTTTTATAAACAAATATTCATAGCGTCAGTATATATCGCAGGTATTTTACGTCAGGTGGTGAACGGTAAAATATTATAATTTTGTTGTTTTTTTGTTTTTTTTTTACTATAAATTCGTTATTGTTAAGTACTTTTTGTGATCGAATAATAGATTTTCTTTCCGTTTTAAATCGCATTGTAAAATCAATTAAAAAAGAAACACAATAATGTAAATTTTTTAATTTTGTTTTCTGAAATTATTGTTTTATAAAAATGAATTATTTTATTATTTTTTTTTATCTTTACACTTTTTTTTAACTTCGTCGAAAGCTGAAATATTTATCTTTCATTTAAAAACGGTAGGTGGTGTAAGTGGTTATGCGATAATAGAAACGTAGCTCCTTCTAAACAATATTTATGCAAAACAGGTACGGGTAATATGTACGTGTTGCAGATTCGGTGCTGTGTAGGCATTTTTGTTTATTATTTATTGCGGTATTCTATGTCGACGTGATTAACTTAATGTTATTTTTGTCTTTCGGTGTTATTAAACGAATTTTTATCGATTATATAAACGGAACTCTCTGATGATTTTTTTTTTTTAATTTTGTCTTTCGGTGTTATTAAACGAATTTTTATCGATTATATAAACGGAACTCTCTGATTTTTTTTTAAAAATAGGTACATATGATATATTACACGGGATATATCATCGATTCGCATTTGTACCAGCTAATCGACCTTGACATTTTTATTTATAGTGAGCCATCAGTTCAGGTAATTTGTAGTATACTTATTCATTGAATCTAAATTATTTTTCTTAATGCGGCTTTAATTCCCGGGTGAGAAGAATAGTAAGCCTAAATAATTTCAATTTTATAATCATCGGTATTAATAGGATTGATGTATTGTGATTTATTCGTCAGTGAAGAAAAGTATTTAATACTCCTTACGGGCCTACAGCCATTACATATTTTTACCGGTTGTGTTTAGTCGAATTGTAGGTCGAAGATTAAAAAAAATTAAGCCCGATCGATACGTCAAAGTAGAGATCTCGGTTAATAAAATCAGCAGCGGTATTTCAAAACACAAAAATTTTAAGAACGAAAGGTGTACATTTTTGTGTATTATTTATGTTTGCCACATCGTTACGTATTTAATTCGCTAATTGTCGAAGTTTGTTTTCAGTTCGGTCTTCCGGAGGGCTTATTAACACTTAACATTTTATTATTACTTTTCAGTAATACCGGAAGTAGTTTATAGTACATAAAGGTCACCGGGATGAACCGAGTGTAACGCGAATAGATTTTTTTCCTTAATTTATACCCGCTTCAAGATTAGAAATTAGATCCGAATATTGTGAGGGACACTTACCGTAATACTTCCGAACTGACCATTCGCCAAGTAATTTGTAAAAGTGGAGTATTTTAAATTCTTATTGTTTTTTGGATCTTA